>NC_135539.1:35052610-35390943 GCF_045843805.1 Urocitellus parryii
ATATCTTAGTTCTTAATTCTTAACATTTAAGGCAGACTTGGTACATTTTAACTGAACTATGTAGATTTTCTTGAGGCATATATAGCAGAGAGGCCTTCTCAAAGCAAAGGACATCAAACTGCATTTCAACTCTCTACTTTCAGGGTCTTATTTGGGGTGGAAAATACCCATCTGCTTCCTACTCCCCCTCCCTGTCCATGAAGCCCCCATCTAGCCTAAGTTCCTTTTTCTCGGGCATCCTCAGCTAAGTATGGCCTGGTCTTCCTGTAGCCTCAGTCTCATTTCCCAGGGTTGCCATGAGCAGTTCTGTGGCCCAACTCTCTTTCAAAATCATGTTTGTATTCTCGCATTTCATGTATGTCTAGATGCTTTATAGTGTCACTCCATGTGGGGACCTTCACAGTGCTCTTGCAAGAGACAGCCCATTCTACATGTCATATTTTCCAGCTCAAACTAGAATTCCACAGTGCCACTAAAAATCACATTTCTTTCCTTCCTGTAATAGCCTTAAACCAGAGTCTTGAAGAAAGATCTCATTTAATCTCTATGGCAGGGGCTATTCTTTGTGCTTTGCTTTAAATGCTCAGCCAAGCTGTGATCAGGCTGAGAGCAGCTTCCTTAGCTGGGGGTTCTGTGTGCATTCCTTTTCATGTGACAGGAAATAGGCTCTTTAATGTGGAGGAGCAAGGCCTGTTCATCCACCAGACTACCCTTGACAGCTCTTTGGGGTAAACATTAAACGTGATTTGGAACCTCTGAAGAGCTTAAAGATAATTAGTCAAAGTCCTTGAACAACCACAAGAATGCTTTATAGAAGCAGCTGCGGTGTGTGCTTGTGCTAGTTTCATTCCATGTCTTCTGAGACTCTATTTTCTGATTTTCATTAATGAACTTGTTTTACTGTTTTATGGTACAGGTAATGTACACATATATACAGACATATACATACATACAAGTATATATATAATATATACACATAATAACTTTATGTATATTTTGGTATACATAAAATGGTAAGATTTACCATTCTATATTACTTTTATGATTAAAAAAAAATATGGTCGGGAAGATCAACAGGTTCTCAGGGGTATAACCAGGCTTTCTATAGCTTATATAATTTTGGAACTCTTCATTAGAAAAATAACACAGTCTTGAAAGGACCTCTACTGGGGCCCGAAGAAGGGCCAAAGCAGATGAAGGGCAAAAGTTCAAGAGTTCATGGCCCCTCTGTTCACACTGCTTTGGAGCCAATGTGAGCCTCTTGCCAGGAGGGGGCCTGGAGACTGCTGTGTGTAGCTCATGGAGGTCCCCACCCTTTGCTCCTGCAGACACTGAGGCTGAACTTGAGCCACATCTGAGAGCCCCGTCCTCCAGAGCTCCTGCACCAGAGCAAGCACAGTAGCTTTAGCCCTGACTCCTGGGTGTCTCTCAGCCTCCAGCTGCTGTGTTCCTAGGCATACACATGTGGATTCAAATGCTCATAAGTGTGTTCTCTGAGCATCGTATACACCCCCCACACACACACCACACACCACACCACACACACACACACACACACACACACATCTCTGTTCTCTCTTTCAAAGCACTCAGAATCTTCCAGTTCAGATTGTACTCAAAGCTTCATAACTTGATCCTCTCCTGCCTAGCTCTAGACCAACTGGTTCACTGGTAGGCCTTCTTTTTTTTTTTTTCTTATTAAACTTTTAAAGAGTTTTAGGTTTACAGAATTATTTCAAAGATAGAGTCCCTGCGCATCCAGTTTCCCTTATACCAAGCATCTTGCATCAGTGTGGCAGGTTTCTATCAAACCCATCATTTCACTGCTGTTAACGCAGCCCTGGAGATCCTCCCTTTCTCCTTGTTGTCAATTTTCTAGCCTAGGATCCCTTCCAGATCCTACAGGACACTTGGTCATCATGTCTTCTCAGGCTTCTCCTGGCAGGACATGTTCTCCTGCTTACCTTGTTTATGATGACCTTGACAGTTGAGAGGACTGGCCCAAGGCTTTGTGGAAGAACACTGCTCCCTCCATTGGGATTTACCTGATGTTTCTCTTGTGGTTAGAATGGATTGAGGACAGGGGTAGAGTTCCATCCTCATCACATTCCTCCAGGGTGCACATTCTCAACCTGACTTATTGCCATTTATGCCTGATAAGCCTTTGAAATGTTGGAACATTTAGCTTAATTTGTGCCTAGAGTTAGACTCTCAGCAACACCTGTCTTGAGTGTGCAATATCATCTTAATAAATGTAGTGTCCTTATATTCAGTGTAGAGAGACAGCCTGGTGCTGGCAGGGGGCCTCTGATTAGCATGAGGCCTCCTGCCTCAGTAACTCTGTTGGAGCCACGGGAGCATCTCTGACCAAGCCCTGAACTCCCTAGCTTTCAATCTGAGTCAATAAATAGACACGAGGCAGATCTGGCCAGTGTATGGAGGGTTTCTACCAAGGTGCATCAATAGCAGGTGGGGAGCCCATGCTTCCTCTCCTATGAGGATGGACATGACTATCTCAAGGCTACTGTGCAGTCTGATTGTGGCACAAAAAAAAAAAAAAAGCCATCATCAGTGCTGAGAACCTGACGAGTGTTGAACCTCTACTAGGTGTCAGACACTCTTCCAGCTGCTGGGGAGTGAGCAGGGAATAGCATAGGTCCCAGGAGCCCATCTGATGAGGAGAACTTATTCTTACCACCCAATATTTATATTTCAGGAGATAGAACATCAGACAGTGGTAGCAAAATAGAAATGAAGTGGGAATTAAAAGAAGAATTTTTTCCCTTAATTCTTCCACTTAACTCTGGAACCTGAGGGAAGTGGCCTTGTTTTAATGCAGGAATATTCATTCTCTTTCATGTAAAAACACAAGGTACACATGAACCAAGTCCCATTTTTTATTTACCAAATAGACAATTAAAGATGATAATCAATGCTCAGGACTCGAAATGTTGTGACAGAACAGTCTATTTCCAAAAACCTTTTCTTTAAAACTGTACTAAATAGACACAGAAGTATGACTTCAGCTTCAACAACCGTTAACATTTTAGCACGTTTCATATATTTCCTGCCTTTTTTTTGCTAGAGTATTTTAAAGAAAATTCCAGAAATTATGCTACTTCATCCCTCAGTGACTCAATAAACATCTTTTAAAAAGAAAGGAGAAAGGGGGCATCACACCAATGGAATTGATTAGTAAACTTTGTGTCACCTAATAGTCTATATTTTCCCTTTTCTAAAAGAGGTTTGTTTGTTTGTTTGTCACTCAATTGGCTCAAATAAGGTTCCAAACCAGGTCCATACATTGTTGTTGTTTCACTCTTAATGTCTTGGAATCAACCAAAGCCTCCAGCCTTCTCCACCTCTCCTCCCTTACCTGGGCAGGAGCCATGACATTTGTCCTGAAAGTGTCCCACATCCTGGATTTGGGTCATAGTTGAATTGATCCTTGCATCTTCTTTATTTCCTGGAGACAGATTTGATTCACATTCTTGGTTTTGTTTGTTTTCTTGTAGAGTGTGTTAGCACATGTGTGCTTCTGTGTGCGTCAGATGTTGCTGGCTTTGTTTCTTATAAAGTGTGTTATTGTGGGATACACATATGTGAGTGCTTCAGGTGCAGCCGTGGCCTTCCATTGCAGGGACATGAGGCCCAGTTGCTCTACTTCTCGCACTATTAGGGTTGAGCCATTTGTCTAGGTACTGACCACCTGCAGAATTTGGGAGAAGTAATTTAAGGTTTCTATGAGTCTTGGTTTTCTTTATTTTTTTTTAAAGCTTAGTATATTTCTTTTATTTATTTATTTATTTATTTATTTATTTATGTTTTAGTTTTCGGCAGACACAACATGTTTATTAGTATGTGGTACTGAGGATCGAACCCGGGCCGCACGCATGCCAGACGAGCGCGCTACCGCTTGAGCCACATCCCCAGCCCGAGTCTTGGTTTTCTTGACTACAAAAGACGCAATGAAATCTCCCCCACAATAGGGTCCAGGGGCTGCAGGTGGGGAGGCACCCTCAGACTGAACATAGCCATGCAAATATCCACACTAATAGTGACAGGGATTTAATTGCCTTTTGGCAATTAAGAGAAAATTTTCTTCAAAAAACATTTTCCTTCCTGAGGTACCATTAATTGAGAAAATGGTAATGTTCTTTGTATCGGAAAAAGCTTCTAGTACATTTCCAAAGATTGAAAACCATCAGTTTTTGAGCCAGCAGAGATAGCAGGGAGTGATTAAGTCCTTGTGGGCCCTGAGCCCTGCACCCAAGAGGGATATGCACAGTGCCCTCTGTGGCAGAGGCTTGTTCTGCAGCCTGACTGGGGGAGTCTGAAATCCCCCAGCCCTGTGGATCAGAGAGGAATCCCTGAAGGGGAGGAAAGAGGCATTGCAACTTTTATGGGATGGTTCACTCATCAAAAGATTCTGCTGCTGCATTCCATCCCCTAAGACAAGCCTCGTGTTGGAGTCTCTGTGAGAACTGGCTGGAAGAGCCTTTTAAAAGGAGTCTTCCTGTTGATTGTCGGGAACAGACTTGCTATTTAAATTTTAACAGTTCTCAGCAAGCTTGCAATTGCAAAGCTTGTGAACAGACAAATCCTTCCCAAACCACTTTTTTTTTTTTTTTTTTGGTACAAATCAGAACGCCCATGAGATGGATAGGGTTCATTTGTATTAGTTTTCAGTCTAATCTCTCTTCCTGCCAGATCTTTTATCTTCTAGTGGGGAGGAAAAAGAATAAATAAAGAATTCTATAGATGTAACTGGAGGACTGAGCCGAGCCAGAGACAGAGGAGATTAATAGGCCCTGTTGTCAAATCAAACTGGGCAGCAGACCCTGTGACTCATGTTATGGACTTTCAAGAGCTGTTTACACTCTGGGTGAAGAAATGGCCAAGGGTTGAACAGGGCAGAGGTTTGGAAGGATGACACTGAGGGCATCTTAGTGTAGTTGTGTGTTGCTATAGCAGAATACCTGAGGCTGGTAATGTATAAACAAAAGAGGTTTGTTTGGTTTATGATTGTGGTATCTAGAACGTCCAAACTGTGTAGTGCCAACCTCTGAGGAGGGCCCCCAGCTGTGTCACAACATGACAGAGAATTAAAATTCGAAGCCGTGGGCTGGGGTTGTAGCTCAGTGGCGGAGCAACTTGCCTTGTGTGCATGAGGCCCTGGGTTCGGTCCCCAGCACCACATAAAAATATATTGTGTCCATCTACAAATAAAAAAATTTTTAAAAAATATAAAATGGAAAGCCGGTTCATGCAGAGAGACCAAGGTGAGGTGCCAACTCACTCTGTAATGACCTACACTTGAGGTAACCATTTCAATCCTACAAGACTGAGAACTCACTCCTGTAAGGGAATTAATCCCTCTGACAACCCCACTCCCCTCAAGGCACTGCCTCCCACTCGGCCACTCCAGGGACCAGCCTCAGGGTGAGTTTTGTTGGGCACAACCTGATACAGACCAGGACAGGCAGCATCCCCAGGTCCTCTCCGCCCCCACCCCACCTTGTTCTGAAGAGTCACTTCAGCCAACTGATTACCACAGGTGTCCTTGCCTGTGTCCCTCTGTGAAACAGCTGTTGCTCCCTGTGTCTGACTGAGCAGGTGAGCCGTCCACTGACAGACACCGGGAGATCAGAAGGAAGGAAGGGCTGGTGGAAGAGAGCCTCCTGCAGGAAGCAGACAGCAGTCCCAATAGGACCAGTCCAGGAGGAGGTCTAGAGAATGTCTACAGAGATGTGAGCAGAGGGAGAGCCCAGGGCTGGTGGCCTCAGTCGGCCCCTCTTGGGTCAGAGACCAGGGGCTTGCAGAACTCAGAGAGAGGCTGTGCAGACCTGCCCCCTTGAGAAGAGCAGGCACCTGGGAAGGACAGGGACAGTGAAGGCCACCCTCTCAGTGAGGAAGGAAATGACCTGACTATGCTCTCCTGATCTCCCAGGGGAGACAAGAGGCAGGAGCAGACACAGTCCTGCACAAGTGTCCCTGGGCCAGGCCTCCTACATGGTGTCCCAGTGTTCACTGTCTCATTTCATACTCAGGCGACCTTGGGATTTCATGTTACTTTATTTTCTCACCTGTTTTTGATTTTAGTTGTGGTAAAGTATCCCATAACAGAATTTACCATCACAACCATTTTTAAGAGTACAGTTCAGTAGTGTTCAGTACATTCACAGTATTGTGTGCTCATCACCAACAGCCATTTCCAGAACTCTTTTCATGTTGCAGAAGTGAAACTCTGCACCCATAAACAATAACTCCCTATTCTCGCTCCCACAGTCCCTTCTACTGTCTGTCTCTATGGATTGAGTACTATAGGTACCTCATATCCGTGGACTCACACTGTATTCCTCTTTTTATGACTTATTTGACCCAGCATAATGTCCTTAGGGTCCATCTATGTTGTAGCATGTGTCAGAATTCCCGTCTTTTTTAAAGCTGAGTAATATTCCACTGTAGGCTAGACCACATTCCTTGTTTATCCATTCATCCCTTGATGGATAGATGGGTGGTTTCCACCTCTTGTGCTACTGTGAACATGGGTTCCAAATACCTCTTTAATACCCTATTGCAGTTCTTTGAGGTATATACTCAGAAGCGGGACCACTGGGTAAGATGGGAATGTTGTTTCTAATTTTTTCAAGGAATCACCATACTATTTTACATTCCCACCAGCAGTGTACAAGTTCTCACTGATGCTGTTATTTTCTGTTTGTATATCTGTTTGATAATAGCCATCCTGGAGGGCATGGTGTGGTAGGTCGTTGCAGTTTTGATTTGTCCCCCTTTTCTACAGAAGTTCACATAAAACCAAAGTCTAGGTGAAGAGCTCTGGCTGACCATGGTCTCCATGCTTTTCCCACATGTGCCAGTTCTTTAGAACGAAAACGCCTTCCGTGGAGGCCCCACCCCTGCCAGCTGCACGGGTTTCAGGGAAGGCCCTCTCACCTTTCACTTTGACAAGTGGCTGCCTTTTTTAGGGAAGCCATCTAGAAACCAGGTCACCATGAGGTATTTGATGCTGACAGAGGCTCTCAGACTCCCTGAGCAAAAAGAGCAGTGGAGTGGGCTTTTCCATAGTTAATGTGGGTGCACACATCAGGTTTTTAAAGGAAACATAAAGAGAAGGGGATCCTCATCAACCGCCAATTACCGTGTCACTGGAAATCAAGAGCCAAGAGTAGAGAATTGCCCAGCTGGTGGTGGAGACTGCATTCCCAGAAAGCCATTTTTGGAAGCAGCTTTATTTGAAATAATTAAAAAGATTCAATCTTTGTCGTCCAACTGGCATTGCACCTCAGAGCAGCTTAACTTGGTGTTGAGGAATCCCAGCTACAGGTTCTGAATTAGTGAGACACCTTCACGTGGCCTTTGGGACTTTCATTTTCATTTTGAGCAATTTGTGGCCACCTCTTGGTGACCTCTAAGGAACTAAAATGCCAGGTGTCCTTCCCATGAGCTCCACGCATACACTGTAAATCTGCACGGTCAGTCTTGAGGTTTCTGAAGGAGCCAATGTGATTTTTTTTTGGGGGGGGGGGGTTGGAGTTTATACACAGCAAGTGTTGTCTGCAATCTGAGCAGAGCGCAGCACCATAGTGGAGTCATGTCTTTTTGACCAATGTGGATGAAAGGGAACTTAGCACCACTTTGGAAGAAGGAGAAAGACAGTTTAATTTCCAGAGGAATGTCCCAGCTCATATTTTACCTTGCTGATAACTTGAAAATGCCATCCAGGCATCACAGTGGCTCAGAATGGGAGCTGATGGTGGATATTCAAAGTCATTGTCAGGTCATTCCAGGGCATCACTCTACAAAACGATCGAGCAAGAAGCATGCTTAAACTCTGCAAAAACTCATGCAGGCATGGGTTCCTGCAGAACCTTCTTGCAGGCGGGAGCTCATTTGGCTGACAGTCGCTCTTCTACACCTGCCGGAAAGCTGCTCCAGACTAGCTCTGAATTCTGATGTCTCTCCAGCCAGAGCCACTCAGGGTGTGGCGTAATGGGCTGCCATGCTGCAGATGGGTTGCAAAACGTACAGCCCATCTGTCTTTATCATGCTCATTTCCTCTTTTATTAAAATGTTAATGAATATAGTTTTTATTTATCATTCAGTGACAAGTGCAGCTTCCTTTTCTGGGAGATAAATCTGCACTCTGTCTAACCACGTGAGCCCACAGAGAACTTTTTCTCATTACATCTTGAACCCAGGAATATTTTGGTTTCTTCTAAACCACCATGTGCAGGTTGAACAAAGGATGCCTTTACTTATTGACAACAGCCCAGGGTAATGGGAAGCACACTAGATCTGGGCTGAGAAATCTGAGTTTCATGCCAGGCTCACTAGTTGCTAGCTGCATGACTGAGCCTTGGTTTCCATGTCTGTCGAATGGGGATAACAGCCCCCCTCTCCTAGTGCTGTCTTGGAAAGCAAATGAGATAATTTGTGAGAACATATTTGCATTCGCTTGTCATTCAGACATGTACTCACATGGGTGTGAATCTGTTTTGTCATTCTTTTAGACTCTCCATGGAAAGTGCATCTGTCAAACGTTGGCCCTGAGATGACAGGAATCACCGTGGGTGGCTTGACTCCAGCCCGCACCTATCAGTTCAGGGTGTGTGCAGTGAATCAAGTGGGCAAGGGCCAGTACAGCACAGAGACGAGCAGGTGAGTGGGGCCTTGCTCTCTGCACAGTGGCCAGGAACAGCAGGGCCTGAGAGTCAAACAGAGGCATCACAGGAGGTGGAGGCAATTAATTGATCATCCCTCAGGGATATTGGCAAAAGCATGAGCAGAAAAGATTATCACAAAGAGTGCAAACATGGCCATGTGTTGATCTAGCTGGGTTTCTCTTAATTGCTGGGAGGCAGTGTCTTGGATTTCTCCTGTGGTGCTCTGGCTGTGCCTGCATCGATGGCTCCTGATGGCACAGTCTTATGTACCCAGGAGATTAAGAGCTCACCTGCTGGCTGTGTTTTCTGGGCCCTTTCATTTTTCTTTTTCTTTTTTTCCCTTGGTACCCGGTATTGAGCCCAGGAGCACTTACCCACTGAACCACATTCCAGCCCTTTTCTGTAGAGACAGGGTCTCCCTGAGTTGCTTAGGGCCTCACTAAGTTGCTGAGGGTGGCTTTGAACTTGGGATCCTCCTGCCTCAGCCTCCCAAGCCACTGGGATTCCAGGCATACATCCCTATGCCTGGCTTTCTGAGTTCTTTCTCCCCACAATTGCCAGCAGAGTGTAGGCTGTGCCATGGGCTTGAGAGGTAAATGTGTAGTAGTCATGCAGGAAGCTGAATGCTGCCAGTGTCTCTCAAGTGCTGTTCTCCTGAGCAGTGTCCTCACCCACACATCCCAGGAGGTCCATTTTGGAAGCCCTGCAATTGTAAGGGGACAAATGACTACATCCGATTTTAGGGTTCTCCCCTGTCCCCAAACCAACCCCAGTTCTATGACCTGGATTGTAGAATAGTGAGATTGAGATGGCTTTCAAAATGTGGGAGTTTTAGAGGAGAAATAGCAATAAAGCCAAAGAGACAATCCAGAAAAAGTGTTGGACGCTGAGTGTGAGTGGCTCACTCAGCTGGTGGTGGTTTGGGGAGCTGAGGCTCTGCAGCTCTTGATGGAGCAGGTGGGTCTTCCTGGCCACCTGCCTAGTTGAGCTGCAGAGTGCTGAGGGTCATAACTACACACAAAGTCCTTCAGCACAACTGATGTGTGTTTTGTTCTTTTTAAAAAATAATTTAATTTTTAAGTTAGATGACATATTTATATGATTCAGAGTTAAATAAATATTTATGCAAATGTCTGTTTTCCACCCCTGCCCTTGTGTTCCACCTCACCTTTCTAAACCAGTAACCATGTAAATATTTCCCATACATTTTTCCAGAGATTTAAATATATATACACTTTACTAGTATATACGAATTTACAATTCAGTCTCTTCCTTTCTACACAAATCAGAGCATGCCATACATATTATTCTGAAACTTTTTTCACCTCATAATCCATCTTTGGAAATCTTTCAATATCAGTTCATAAGAAGTACCCTTATTTTTTTTTCACAGCTACATAGTATCCTGTTGTAACACTGTACCATACTCTATCTAACAAATCCCCAACTGATGGACGTTTAGGTTGTCACCAGTTTGGTGGTACAGCAAACAGTATTACAAAAATAACTAGTGTTGATGGTTAAATTGCCCAGCTCTAAGAGGCACCAAATGACACCTGCAACAGCAGTGTGCAACAGAGCCCATCCCTCTTCCTTGACACACAGTATATTTTTACATTTATGTTTTTCCTAATCTACTAGTAAAAATGGTATCTCATTTTAGTTTGAACTTGCGTTTATCTTAGTAAGAGTGAAGTTGACTATTCATGTGTTTAAGAGCTACTTATACTTCTTTTTGCTGTGAACTCTTTACATTCTTTGCCCAGTTTTCTTCTGGATGATTGGTCTTGTTCTTATTGAACTGTAAGAGCTCTTAAAATACCAAGGACACTAAACCTTGGCTGTGAAATGAGTTGCGAACAATTTGCCCTCAATTTTCCATTTGTCTTTTGACTTTTTGCAATTAGCTTCTGTCAACCAAAGATTTTTATGAAATTTATTTATTTATAAATATTAAGTCATATTAATTGAACAGATCAATGGGCTTTCTGTGATGTTCCCATACATGCATTTATTGATTTTTACCAAGAGGAAGGCTCCAAGTTTGGCTGACAAGGGTCATATGTTTCTGGCACTCATCTCCCTCTCTCCTACCCATCCTTTATTTTTAGGCTGATGTTACCTGAAGAACCACCCAGTGCTCCCCCAAAAAACATTGTGGCCAGTGGGCGAACCAACCAGTCCATCATGGTGCAGTGGCAGCCACCCCCAGAAACTGAGCATAATGGGGTGCTACGTGGGTACATCCTCAGGCAAGTAACCAGTGATTTCTATATGGTCCCTAGCAAGAGTCAGGTGTCTATTCCTCTAAATGTCTGTAGGAGACAATCAGTAGTGCAGGCTCTCAGGTCAGGTGTCAGATGCTATGGAGTGGTGGAGACTGTGGCAAACTGGAGAGCACATGCTAATGTGGGCACCTTGCAGAGAACTCCCACGTGTGTCCACCTGCAGAGTCTGCACAAAGACTGGCATTGGTGGTTGCATTTGGCAGGAGATTGGAGGGGACATCTTGGGTAAGGGAGCAATGTTGCTATTCATTGTAAACCTTTTAATTCCTTTAACACTTTCACTAGATCCATGTATTGTTAAGCATAATCACTTAAATTAATACTAATTAATGTGATTCAGTTATTATCCAATGGTTACCACATGAGCATGTTGCTCAGTTTTGCCAGATTTTCTAGGAGTTCAAGAAAATTCCAATACCTGGCCTTTTACATACAACCTCCCAGTGTTCAGGAGTTACATACAACCTCCCGGTTCAGGAGTTCAGTAGAGCAGGCCAGATGTCCACATCTGCGGGCCAGATGTAACCAAAGGGTGCCAGTTTTCTATCTCTGCCTTAGAAGAGCCAGTGAGGCTTCTAAAAATATTGAAAGGAACCATATGTGTATGTGGTTGTGGTAAGGAGGAGATATGTCCTCTGCCAAACTCCCACTACTTTAAAAGCTGCACCAAGTGTGTCTACTGCAGTGGTTTGTCGACCTAGCAAGAAGAAGAGATAAAGCAGAGCCTAAGGGTAACTATTGAATCTCTAGTCGGCTGTCTGCTCTGGATGTATTATTGGCTTTATATGGGAAAGAACGATGGGGATCCATTATTCCCTTCCTCCAGATGCCTACACTGGACTCCTGTGGAGTTATGATCAGTAAATGCTTGGTTAACAAAGCTCTTAACTGAACACATTTGACTTCTTACGTAAATGTAAGAAATTATGATGGCATTGCTCTTTAACTGCATTATCTGTGTATCTGAAGGACCCCCCATTCCCATATGCATGTCCAGAATCATGCACTCCTTGGGTAACAGCATCAGTCTCCACATGGGTAATATCTGTCTGTCACAACCAATTTCCTGCCACTCAAGCCTGTGGGTTCTCCTTGTCTCCTGAAGGGTTTAAATGGCCCATTCTGGGGAGCAGGAAGGCTCCTGTGTCTCTGTGCCCCCGCCTGTCCTTCCCCGTGTAAAGAAGGTCAAGGAGACTGAGAGTTGTCCTGGTAGGCGAGGCCTGTGGGCTCTGTCCTGATGCCCCTGGGACCCATCCTAGTCACTTGACCTCCTCCCACAGCCTTGCTGCTTCCAGGCTGAGGCCATCTGTCCCCTCCTGCTGCTTGCTCCAGAGTTGGCCATAGCCTCTTGTTCCACGAATGGAAATAATTGGCCTGCCCGGCCCGGCCACCCCTCCTGCTTGTCCTCTTGCAGCCCCTGCCGTTTTCAGCAGGGAGTGAGGAAAAGTTTCCTTGGGCAGTAGCCGTCAAGTAAAGGCTTCAATAGTCATCTCACAGAACCAGGCTCGGGGCGCAGACTTTCCTAATAACATCTCTCTGATGTTGCGAGGCCACATCAGGGACTGCACATTTCTCTATTTCGTGGGATTACTGTTGTTAAAAGGATTTTCTGTGATGGTGTCAGTAAGTTGAGTGCTGGAGAAGAGGGCATCTGTATTTGTTGGGGCTTAAATCAAGAAAGCCTTAAAATGAGGGCGCACTACCCAAGGCCTATGAATATCAAAGTTTTCAGAAATTAAAGACCCATGCCAAAATGAATTTGCTTGGAAACATTTCCAAATAATCCTCTGGTCTGCAAATCAGCTCTGTGTTTGCAAGCGTGTATCCTCCAGGGCATAGTCTCTGTGTCAGATTCGAGGCACAATACAGGGAAGAGCAAATGGAAATAAATCACCTCCGAGGCTCTGGCCATAAGAAGTAGTTAGGATGCGTGTGAAGTAATAAAATATTTATAATAATGGGCAGGGTGTTTCTCTGAGAGGAGCATAGGGTTATGTCCTTTAAAAATGTTCTCTGTTTATTTCTGTATAAAAAATCATCTTGTTCTGGCTCAGCCTGTCTCCTGGGCAACATGGCCAACCAGCAAGAGTAGGATGCCCGCACTTCCCTTATTAATCTCGACCTTCTTAGACATCCTGTGAATGTTACAAAAGCACCCTCAGCTGCCAGAGTGGACCAACCTGCCCATTCCAGTAGGGAGCATAGCCAGTTTGGAAGAAGTAAATTCTGCAATTCCTTTTGCACAACTGTACTGAGTGGCTTAGGAGAATACGGGTGGTTCATAATTCAGAGTTATATCCCACACTCTCCTCAGTAGAAGAGCAATGTTTAAAACAAAATTGGGGTGCTTTATACTTCACATCTCCTTCACATTCATGGTTCCACTCGATTCTTGCAAGAACCTACGAAATGCTTTTATTAAAAATTCCCATCGGAGAGTGGTGGAAATAAGGCTACAGGAAGATACCTAGGGTCACCGGGCGCATCAGGGATGAACAGGTCCTCACCTGTGTCTTCTGATGCTGATTTCTTTGCTTTTGCCTGGCGTGTGCAGCATGCGGTGATGGGTCCACATGAGCAAGTCATTCCTGAGGGGAAAGCTCACCACATCACACTGGCTGCAAGTACCGTTCACATGCCTGGGCCATTCCCATGTGTGATATGGAAGTGGAGCCAAGTTTTACCCTTTTTCAAATGGCTAATTGTCTCAGTGCCATTTATTTTAAAAGTTCATCTTTTGTGGGCAGAGAATTTAAATGGAAATATCTGTCACATGGGTCAATCCATGCCAGGCCTTTCTCCTGGTGGCCTACTGCCTTGAGGGCCATTATTACCTCAACGACCTGAGTACCTGTAATGAATTGACTTGCCCTTGGTTGGTGCAGGTGGTCAGTTAAGGATGCCTCTTCAGCAAGTGTCAGAGGCTGATGGGGTGTGAGGCAGAGGTGTGGCTTGATAACTTCCATGTTTGCCCACCAGAGAATTAACAGCTCCCTTCCCTGGTGCCTCCCAGAGCCTGGGGCCACCTGCTTTCAAGCATGAGACAGAAGGAAGCCATTCTTCTTCCAGCATTCATGTGCTGTCCTTGACCATTTACCTTTTCTTCCAAACTGGCCTCACCAAGAGCGAGTGGTCTATAACAGGAGAGGATGAAAGAATCTCAGAAAACTCTGATTTTCATGAAGAAACTTTGTTTACCATCTCTCTACTTCCCTATTGACTTCTCAGCTCTCCTTCTCTTTGGAACATTGTTTTTTCCTGAAGAGCCTAAATCCTGCAGTCTCTGCTTTTTTCTAACAATGGTGGCCTTGCTAATGCCCTGGCCTGTGTGCACCTATCTCAGGTGCTTCCTTTCATGTGAGGCGCTCTGCCCTAAGGACAAGGCGGCATGGGGAGGAGCCCAGAGATTCCCGTGTGCTGTGGAGAGTCAGCGGATTCATTGCTGCCACTCTGGTTTTGGATCCTTTATCACTCATCTCCCCTTTCCATTTGTCACACAAAGCCATGGTTTTCTGAGGCAAGAACCACTTCTGGGATAGAAATTAGATGCTTTGGAAGCTGCAGATGATTAGGAAATCACTTTTACTATACATGTTCCCTCATTTACCAGGGAGACTGATCCAGAAAAGCTCGGCAAATTAACTAAGTCTGTTCAGTACATTAACTTCTATAAACTGAATCATGGAAAAACATTTGCTAATCAAAATAATGCTCTGAAAGTCCTTTCATAGTGCAAAATGCAGTTTCCTAATTTATGCATTTTCTAAATGCAGAGGTGTGCGAGTCACCTTTTAAATAAACATAACTGTGAATTTTTGCCTTTAGTAAGCTAAAGATCATACCACCCAAGTGTTCCAAAAGCCCCCAAAACAATTTGTGGTAGTTAGCACTGAACTAGCATTTTGGAAATGTTAACGCCTTTTCAAAGCCCACTTTTTCCTGCTCTGGGGTATACTTAGATAAACCCAGATTTCCTAAATGGACCACAACTGGGAGCTCAGCCCCTGGAGGCCAAGAGGCCACACACTGCTGGCTTCTCCACTTCTCCCCACATTTCAGTCGCAAGAGTAAAGTATTTCTCAAACCCTGACAGAAATCACTTGGGGAATTTGGAGTTCTAAGTCACCATTAGCCCTGGACAAGTTACACTTATAAGACTGTTATTTTCCCATAACCATAATGTAGTTGAAATGACACTTTTGTTTTGCTCAGAATTTATAATATACCTTAGAATGCCTGGAAGCTACCTTTTGAGTATAAACTTTTGAAATTGTTGAATTGGGATACAGTGTTGTCTGGGACTGACCTCTTGGCCCCTCTCTTGTTTATGTAATTCCATTTTTCTTTATTTGCATAGAACCACAGAAAACCAGCTCAAGTCTGAATTGTTTCTGTGCCATCATGGGCTTCCTTTCTGGTGCAGGTACCGCCTGGCTGGCCTGCCTGGTGAGCATCAGCAGAGAAACATCACTAGCCCGGAGGTGAACTACTGCCTGGTGACAGACCTGATTATCTGGACGCAGTATGAAATCCAGGTGGCTGCTTACAACGGGGCTGGCCTGGGTGTCTTCAGCAGGGCAGTGACCGAATACACCTTACAAGGAGGTGAGCTTGCTTTCCAGAACCACCAGGATGCAGAAGGTTGGTCAGGCAGCCAGGTTTGTGAAGTTCAAACTGTAATGTGCTAGAAATGAAAACAGGGTGCATTCCTCCAGGGAGTGTTTAGAAGAAATCCATCATGTGTGCGATTTCATCTCTCTGCCTCCTCTAAGCTGAAGCGATGCTGTGGAAGGGAAGCATAATGTTCCAGCTGCTTTTTCTGGGTGCCGAGGGCAGGAAGTGTCTGCTCGAATCCTTTCCTAGCACACCTATTCTTGAAAGGGTCTGTGGAAGGGAACTTTTCTAAATGCCATCAGGGCATCTTTTCAGTTGAGCTGGTCACAAAGCTCTGTGTAATGCTGTGAATGTCCTTCAAAGAGAACAATTATTTCCAATCCTGGTTTTCATGATGGAATATGATTATTGGTAATAGAATCTGCTACTTTGTGCTTTTTTTTTTTTTGCCTTTTTCAGTTACACAACCAATTTACTAAATCAATAAAAATTCCCCCAGCCCTGGAGAGGGGGAATGACCAGACAGAATGTCATAAAGCCAGTGGTTCTTAAATATATGTGCTGAAACTCGGCCCAGTCTTTGGAAGCCTCTCTGCAGCCTCTGACTCCTCCCATGTTTCTGAAAGATTCTGGTCCCAGCCCCAGGAATTGCCGGCTGGCCAGGAAACACTCTCCCCATCTGCATTGCATGTTATTGTTCGAGCGGTAATAAATAGAGCCTCTCTTGACACAACTGCATTTGTCCTATAGCAGCCCAAATCCTTGCCCAGGGAAGTAATTTTTCCACAAAATCTAAAATCCTTTTTCACTCAGCAATTTATGCCCTCTCCTGATTCACAGGTGTGATTTTATTTGCTTAGGCATTTTTATGGCTGCCAGGCCTTGACCTTTTTCAAATGATAAGGTTTCTAACTGCCCACTTCTCTCCCCAAATCATGCCCGAGACCTAATGTTCCTTGATATTACACGCTGTTATTATCATCCCTTATTGATTGGCTGTCTGTTGTCATCCCCAAGCCCATAAATCCTCCTTTATAAATTAAGCGTAGTCAGTTCCGCCTGCACAGTGGCTAGCAGAAATATTAAAATGCAGGACAGCTCAGAAGAACCTGTCCATCTGCAAGTGATTCTTGATCGTTCATTGGAAGAAGAAAATAGCCGAAAACCTGGACCATTAATGTCTGCTTTAATTAGTCTATTTAATAAAATAACAATAAACTTGGAGGCTTAAAATGACTAATACTGCTATTAATAATCCCCTATTACTATTAACTGCAACTGCCTCATTGTGTTACTTACTGGTGCATTTGAGTTCTGTAGAGAGCAGAGGGAAGCAGATCTCAGCCTGACTGAGGGGGGTTTTGAGGCTTGGAGTTTGCCTTTTATACAGTTGGCAATGGGGAGACATTCAAGGCTTAAGAGCTGTGAATGTCATGATCAAAGTGGTGTCCTGGAAAATGAATCTGTCAGTGGAGTGCAAGCAAGGTGGGAGGAAGCAAAGATGGTGGCAACAACTTCAGAGACATCAGAGCAACAATTTGGCTCCCAAGTGGTGATTTTCCCCACTTCAGTGGTTACAACGAGAAGGGGTCAGGATCTATATTGGGGAGGTGTGTTGTCCTTTCAAAACAGTTCACATGTATTACCTCAGTTGTGCTCCACTGAAATCCTTCAGGCAATACAGCTGAGCTTCACAGCCTCATTCGTTGCTTCCTGCACAGTCGAACTGGGTATAAAAACAGGAATGGGGTCCAGGCGGTATCTTCAGTCACTATGCATAAAGAAACTGCATGCCAGCTAGCTTGAATTTAGGTGGTATGAAATTGCACATCTAGCAAATGGCTGGAACAGCTCTAATATGCAATCTTCAGAGATAAGACCACTGTCTTCTGAGCGACATGAGCAGCCCCTGATGTCAGCAGGACCTCAGAAGGTTCTGGCATGTTAGCAGCTGGACTGGCAACATGCTGGGCGAGCTCCTATCCTGCTCCTCTGAGCAGTTATCAGGTGGTGAGGTTCCTGCAGTGAGCCATAGCTCTGTAAAAGGCTCTTTTCTTCACATGGGTGAGAACCTGACTCCACTTGCTCTCTCTCCAGTCCTCCCTATCTGCTTTTGTTTGACTCTCATAAGTTAATATTGGAACCACAGTTGCGCGGGCAATTCTCCATGTGCAGCCTCACTTTTGGAGCTAAGTGGTCTTTCCCTTGCTTGGGTGTTGGATGTCAGGTGTGGGCACATGAACCTGGAGCCCCACAGGTTTCAGGGGTACCTAGCAAACATAGCCATAA
This sequence comes from Urocitellus parryii, assembly GCF_045843805.1. Classification (NCBI taxonomy): domain Eukaryota; kingdom Metazoa; phylum Chordata; class Mammalia; order Rodentia; family Sciuridae; genus Urocitellus; species Urocitellus parryii. The sequence continues at coordinate 35,070,489 of NC_135539.1, forward strand.
TTCACATCTTCACTCCCCATGGGGCAGCTCTGTTTCGATGCTCTGGAGGACTTTCTCATGTACACGTGGACTTCCTCATCCATACATGGACCTTCCTCATATGCTCATGATGGCTGTCCTGACCCCCAGCCCTGGGTGAAGACTTCCTCCTCATGGGCTTCAGGAACACAGTTCTGTCTGCCTTCCCTTTGAGGATGCAGCTTTTCCTCTGCATGTTTCAGGCTTACTGTGTGCTCTCTGGGACTGTTAATGCCCCCTAGGGAATATCCCCCCCGAGCTTGCTGAGATTCCATTGGTCATTTCATGCTCTTTTTCCAGACCCTGACCCCAACCTTAAACCCTTTCATGGGCCACTGGTGAAAATTATCAGACTACAACAGCCTCAGAGACATCTCCAGGAAGCACCTGCCCACCCGACCTGCTTATTCAAGGAATGTGTGGAGCCCCAGGGCAGATTGAGGTGGTGACACTTAATAACAATAGCATGAGGATGCTGTGCCTTGGATTTGGCTGTGTCACTGGCTATGACACTTGGCTGGGAAAGCACAACCGGCCCTCAGCTCTGGGTGCCTTGGAGGCACAGTCACACCTGCCCAGTGAGCAAGATAAAAACAGTCAGACTAGGTGACACAGCAGGAAGAAAAGACAACAGGAAGGACCACAGTGCTTTAGAGCAGCAAAGGCGCAGACTGGAATACTGGGATATGGTGTCTCTCTCTCTCTCTCTCTCTCTCTCTCTCTCTCTCTCTCTCTCTCTCTCTCACACACACACACACACACACACACACACACACACACACACATTCTAAAGATGAGACCCCAATAAGAGCCTCTCTGGGCCTCCTGCTTTCTATCCTATTTCTTTAGGAAGTGTACCAAGCCTCTCTGGGCCTCAGGGGCCTCATCTGTAAAATTGGGCCCTTGATATCTGCCCTGGCTGCCTTAAAAGCAGGTATGACTAGAAAAGGACACAATACATGTGTGTAAAGGCTCTGAGAACTGAGGCTTTACAGACCTGTCTGCCGGGGTGTGTTTGCTTTCCTACTGGGCATCCACCTGGTGTTTGAAAGTTTCCTCAGTAGCTATAGCACAGAAAGAGATTTGGGGTCAGTCTTTCTGCTAATAGTAAAATAGCCATTTGAGAATTAATGTGGGCACCAACTAAATGCTCAGAGCTGTGGGAGGGGCTCTGCCATCAGGGTCGAGAAGATGCTGACAGCCTCTGCTTCGGTTCCTGCAGGCTGGTCCTGGAGGAAGGTATACTAGGGCTTGAGGAATAAGGGCAAGAACCAGTCAAGGAACTAGCTTCACTGAGGTCGCCCCTCATTCCTCCAGAGGAGGAGTACAATTCCCCAATCAAGACCCTCAGAACAGACCATAGACTTGAGAGCCACCCCTAAAGAGGGGCTTATTGGGATCCCTGGGGTGGAACCAGCAAGGGATCAAGTTTGCAGCTGTCTGTATTAGTTAGATATGGGATCCAGCTGCTAGAAACAGACCCCAATGACAGTAGCTTAAACAAAATGAAGATGTGGTTTTTCTTTTTTCTCACATCAGAAGAGCAGGCAGTGGGTGGGAATGTGGGTTGTAGGGGAAATCTGGGATCATCAGAGAATCAGGATTTTCTGTCTTTTTGCTTTGCTATCTTTGGTATTTGCCTCATGGTGATAAGCTATCTACTGTAATGCCTGCTATCACATCAACATTCTAGAAGGCAAGTTGGAGGAAAACATACATGGGTGTGTCTTGTGGCCAAGTATTCCTTTAAAGATCTTTTAGGATTTTTCTTAGAATTCCATGTGTCACTGATTTCTGCTTCCTATTCATGGAATTCTCTGTGCAGGAAAAGCCAGAAATGTGGATTTCTCAGCTGCATGGTTTTCCATCCATTGTTCAGGCAGGAAAAGGGGAGACTATTGGAGGGGCAGCTAGCAGTTTCCTCCTCTCCAAGGTGACTGTAGCTGAGGAGTTGCATGGTTTCTAGGTTTGAAATGGCACAGTCCGCTACCTCAGGGCTGCCTCCCAGGAGCGCCTGGGGGTACTTCCTAATCATCCCTGCTGGAATCAGCAGACTTCACATCCACAGCCCACAGCCTGCCACGACCTCCACCCAGCTTGGGCAGCAGCTGAGCAGGCTCCTTGCCCAGGCTCCTTGCCTGGGAGCCCACTTAGGCCTTGAGTGTCCCACAGCTGCTGGCACTGAGTGTGGGGAAGGCCTGGAGGCTGAGTAGGTCCTTCAGACTGAAAAGGGAAATAATTAAAATGCCTGCATAGGAAAGGCGAAAAGAATAACTCATAAAATTAATTATTTGCCAGCTTAATTTTGGAAATTATCAGAATGTATAGAAACACAGGTTGGCAGTCTATCAGGAGATCTTAGAGAGGCAGGATTACTCAGCCTGGGGAGGGGGAGGGCTGCCTCCTGCCCGCCATATCGCTTCTCCTTATCCAAGGGCAAGTGCAATGGGGCCGGGGCAGCGAGGTAGCTTCATCTTGGCTCTAACAAGGGTTTGGCTGGAGCCCCCAGAGAAGGCACAGGCCGCTGGGGAAGGATGTGCGGCTCACACTGCCGTTGGTGGGAGTGGAACTTGTTAGACAGTCTTTCTCAAAGAGAACTCATAAATGATGCAGCGCTCGCCCGGGGTGCGCAGCGCAGGGCGTGCAAGCTGCTCGGCTGGCGCTGGCAGCTACAGGAGCGCTGCTCGCTCCAGCTCCTTTTTCTTGCAAACACATTTTTGGTCTCAAGTGTTTTTTTTTCCAGGAAGCTCCTTAAGGAAGTTATTTCTACACTAACTTCAGCACAGCTTAGTTTTGAACCCACCACCCACCTGCTACACGCCCTGCGTTCCTGCTTAATTCCGTGTATTATTGAGATGTCTTAGAAATGAGCGATTTGTCCCCACTGGCTCTCTACAAGATCTTGGCATGGACTGGCTGGGGGTACATGGGGACTGCCTGCTACCAACTTTCTAACTTCCCAACTTTTCAAGTTCCCCTTTCATCCACCAGCCCCCAGTTTCCTGTCTGCCAATTCCATTTAATAGATTTTATTAACAGCGCCTCCCTGACCTTTTCTGTTCGAGGCATTTTAAAGGGGATATATTAGCTTACAAATGGAGCAGCACGACTCTAAGACAGTTTGAGCCAAGTGAACTTTGCAAGGGGTGATAAGAAACGCTGGCTCTGGGCAGACCCTGTGGCCTGAAATCTCAACATGCTTGAAGCCCACCTGTCGGTTTTCCACCATGACTCCCTGAAGGAAGTAGAAAATAACCTGCATTTACTTGAAAATTTCACAGTGCTCCCAGAAATCGATATGCTTTTGGTTTCAATTGGAAAAAACCCAGAGTGGAGGTTCTGCACACTAAATGCCCAGTGTAATTAGAAGCATTTTTCCTATTGCCAATGTCGACTTCAGCAACTTTCTAATGGTGCAGAATGGGAGGGAAAGTACCAGTCACCGGAAGCAATCAGCAGTTCATATCCTATGCTAATTCAGTCTATGGTTCACAGGATTCAGTTTTTGTTCTAAATCATTCAAATAACCATAAAAGACACATGAAAGACAGACACATGGGTTCTTCTCAGGTGAGCCTTTGGTGGGGGGCTCCTGCCCATGCACTGTTGGAATATAAAATGTACTAGATCGTGGTTACATCCTGAAACAAACCCATGTAGATTAGCAAACTCCTGCTCCCCATTTTAAAACTGTATCCATTAAGATACAGATGTTGATTTTTCCAAAAAGGATCCAAAGACAAATTATACCATAAATCATCATTTTGAGAGCAACAAGGTTTTACTTTTTTTCTTTCTGGTTTTATTTCTTTTATCATTTTTCTTCCTGTAACAGGTATGTTTGTGCTATGATGATTTATTCTGGTTTCAGAACATTACCTTATAATGAAAGAGAAATATTTCATATTTAAAAAGAAATGGAGAAAATATTTGGTTATCCACATTTCTAAAACATTAGTAAAAGCTCCTAAATGTTCACTTGGGCTTTCAAAGGTTTTCTAAAGTAAGGATTATAAATGAACACTCGTTTGCAAGCCCCATTCTTATCTCCTCTTGGGAAATTCTCAATGTGGCATTAAATGACACTGCACAAAAGATTTGTTTCTCAATCCCTAAGACTTTCCAGACCTCAGGCCTTTCCTACAGAATAGGATAATGTTCCAAATTCTCCCAGCATTACCTAAAACACCGAGTAAAAGCTGAACAAAATAGATATGGAATGTTCCATTAGGTATGGGTTTAATTTGGTCTTTTAGAATTTACAGGAAGGAAAAGATAGGAAGCCAGTGTTTTGGGGGAAGCCAGTATATACTGCTTTTCATTATGCTGTGCTACTCACATGACTCCTAATAGTCATGTGAGACAGACATACTGTCCCTATTTTACAGAGGGAAAAATAAAGGAAGTTCAGATAGGCAACTAATTCTCCCAAGGTCACATAGCTAGAAAATGCTGAAAAATACTGGAATTTAAACCTTGGCCAGGTGACCTCCAAAGTCTAGGCCCTAACTGCAGTGACCTGTCATCACTAGAATTTGCTTTTTTTTATTATTATTATTTTGCATGTACCAAGCATGGTCAAAAATTACTTCATATACTTCACTGCAGCTCATATGTGAAATAAAAAAAGAAATGAAATCTCATCTCACTTGTACTCACATGGCAGGTGGGTGAACAGTGGCTGTCGAACATTGTGAACTGCAGTGCACAATAAGAAATCTATTTTACATCAACCCCAGTATGCACACACACCTGAAACAAAGGGTTCATGGAAAAACAGTTACCCTCGCAGTGTATGATGTTCTTTGATATTTTCTGTTCTTTTCCATTCTGTTTCATTCTCTTTAAAATGCTGGTGTGACTGCCAAATTGGTTTCCTAATCCACTAATCATCTGTGACCCACAGTTTAAAGAATGCTGGACTCCAGCAATCCAGGACGTTTGGTCTGACTGGTTTCATCTCTGGAGTTAGGGCTCAGCAGGGTCTGAGCTGTGGAGCCTGTACTATATGTCCAGCTATAAGACAAATTGGGGGTCTCACTGGGGATGTGAGCAGGGGCCCCCAGCTTGGGCACAGAGCTCAGATTCAGGAGCTCCTTGGCTTGGGATGGATCCCAGCATCTGTAACCTGCAGGTGACCTCGTGAGAAGGGAGGGGTTCTGTGGCTTGTCCTTCAGCTGCCGCTAGAAGACACATGAGCAAGTGAAACCCATCTTCAGCTGCTCTGGCCATTGTATTATTTTGTGATTTACAGCCCCATGTTTCTGACTAGCCTGGGACTCTGAAGGCAGAGGCTGTTTCTGATTTGCCTTTTTTGTATTTGTATTCTCATATCCAAGAGCAAAGCCTGACCCATTTACAAAGCATAAATGAATGCCTGATTATAATCAGAAGGCTCACGGGTTCTATTTCACTATTCAATGCTATGCCGACATAATACCTGCCTTCTGTCCTGCTCTTCTCACTATCTCGAATGCTTGAGGGAAAGCATCTCCAGGCACTGTCACAGTGGACTGGGCCCTTTGTGTCTTTCCTGCATCCTGCATCAGCAGCCTCACCTGAGTGCCTCCCACACAGACCTAGCCCCATGCAAGAGCCTGGACTCAGAACTTTCCTCCCCTCCTCTGCCAGAAGTGCTGACAAGGGCCACAGCCTAAAAGACATGCCATGAAAACTTCTGCATTGAAAGTGTCACCCAGCATGACTGGGAAGTGTGTCATTCAGCATCACAGAGAACTCAACTTCCTAAATGGATGGATGGGCATGTGTGTATGCAAGCAGCCCAAGACTGGTGTGGAAAGCAGTTAAGAACTAGAAAGAACCCTCTAGTGTGCTTTTCCACACACTCTGAGAAATCATGAAGATGGGGTGCCTGGGAACCAGGATTTGGATGAAGGAAAGGAGGAGGTACTACCTCAAAGTGAAGTGCTGCTGGACCAAAAGTGACTGAGACACAGCCACTCCCTGCCAGCCTTGGGCCTTCGTTTGGGAAGCTCGGCCCTGGTCACAAGTGAAAACATTTCTCAGAAATGAAATTGGCATTTCATGAATAAAAACACTCTTTTCCTGTCATCTTGTCCCTAACCTGCTCAGAGGAGCAGGCCGACCTAGGCAAGGTTGGCAGACAAAGTGCCCAGGCCTGCCTGCCTAGCCCCTGTGATGTTACCTCAACCTGAAAATTGGCCCTGAAGACTTCTGGATGCCTGGTAAACAAAGAACTGGAAAAAACAAGTTCAGAAAGGGACCTATAGAACTTTTAAAGTATTTTCTTACAAAGGCCATAAAAAAGATACTCAAGTTTATTTGTCAAAGATTTGTTATCCTAATAATGTGTTGGAAATGTTTAATGCAGTGAGCACATTTAGGTGTATCAAAACTGCAAGAACCATAACAGCACAAGAACTCAGCTGTAGCCTATAATGATGTGAAATTAACGATAACAGCCGGCACACAGATTGTAATATATACATCCACCCAGTAATGCGTAGCCGGTAATTCTTCTATGTAATGAGCTCACCTCTCCGATTTGAAAGGCATATATGCTTAATTCTGTGAGGTTACCTGGAGAAATAGATGCCCATGAATCCCCATTAAGTCCTGGATAGGCACTTCAGACCCTAGTATTGTAAATCGTATACTTTGGGGGCAATGAAAACAGGGTGTGCAGTTGTGCCCTTTTCCACAGTGTCGCCATATTGCTGCGAAGCAGCTGCCTGGCCCTCAGCTCCCTGCCCAGCCCCCTCGTGGCAGAGCAGCTGTGCTGGGCTCTCGCCAGGGAGTGGGAGACGTGGGGAGACTCGTTTCTAGGCACAGGTGGCCCCAAAGCCAGCTAGGAGACTACAGCCTGCCTTCCGAAGCATCCCTGCCTAAGCACCTCCCACAGGGACCCAGCTCTTTGAAAGAGCCTGGACTCTGACCCTTTCCTCCAATGGAAATGCTACCAAGGGGACTGATCCTCCCGGAATGGTCACATGCAAGGCCACCCACCCCCCAGGAAAACTGACTTTGCATTTGAGGGTAATGAAAGATGAAATTTTATTGTGTTAATGAGATTTCACAGTTTATCTGAAACAGATAAGATAATGTTATCATAATCAATACAACTGGGCACATTAGAATATAAAAACCAGTGGACAATACACTGTAATTTCACTCTGTGCTAAATTTAGCTCACTTCCCAGCATTGCCAGTGGGCTGCTTGCCATCCTCAGGTTGGGTTTGCATCCATCTGATAGGGGACAATAAGTAGGACAGAGGTCCATCAGTCCTACTGCAGAGGCCCGAATGCCCACATCCACCTGTCTCACGAGGCCCCACAAACTTCTCTGCCAGCCTTTCATGATGTCACTTTTATTAATTTTATTTGGCATGTGAATCTTCAAAACCATATGCAGTTCCATGGTCAGCAGAGGCTTCTTTGGATTAATTATCATTTAAACCATTGCTGTCATTGAAGTAGGTTGGGGAAAAGAGGAAGTGTAATGATTGACTAGAATTCACTCAGTGGTGGGGAAGGGTTGTCCCAAATAAGCTTTATGTTGTCTTCATATATTGCCTGATTTAAATGAAATGTAAAAAATAAAAATGACAGGCTAGGGGTGTAGTTCAGTGGTAGAACACTTGCCTAGCACGTGTGAGGCCCTGGGTTCTAACCCCAGTATTAGGGGATGGGGAGGAAAAACAAAGAGAAAGGAAGAAAACAACCTGTGTCTCTTCATCTGTGGGGAACGGGCCTGCCTGGCACAGTCACAAGTCTATGGGTAAGCCATCTATTCAGCCTCAGAATCAGAAATCAAAAGCAAATTGTTTTGTTGGATTGATGATCAAAATCAACACATTGCAATGTAAGAGAACTAAGCCAAAATACCATATTTAGATACAAACCATTGTCACCAGAAAGGGGTCTGAAGAGACCTCACTGAGATGGGAGAAGGGGACCTCCACCCAGCCCTGGCTGATTCTTAACTTATGTCACAGAAAAGAATTTCAGGACACATCACAAGAGGCACAAATATTTATTTAGAAAAGCAAGTAATAGAGCAGGATACACGCTCACAGGGATAAGGGATGCTCGAGGGTGAGACTCACTTTTGGGGTCACAGGCTCTTCTTTTTAAAGGAAGCTCTGTAAACAGTGGACATGAGATGTTCTTGGGGGGCAGTATCAGCCTGCTGATCTCAGCTCTCTTAATAGTGAAACCAAGGACCATCATAGTGGTCTGTTTCTTTTAGAATCTCTAGGTTGATGTCATCAAGGCAACAGATAGCGTTTGGAAGATACTCATAAGTTTCTAACAATATTTTCCTTTGCTTTATTCAGTCTAAAGAAAATATGTTGTGTAGGCTAGCAATGAATGTGGGCATTAATCATCTGGACTCACAATACTCTAACATTCAAGGGCTCTTTTTATGAATTCAGGCCTGGAGGAAGACAGGAGTGGGGAGTAAAGGGGGGGCTTGTGAAGCTTCTCAGATTTAAAGGTATAATTTCTTTTCCCTTCCCTGTTAGGTTCCTTTCTGCCTATCCTTATCTCTTCCATCCTACCTCACAACCAACACTGTGACATAGGACCTGGGGACCCGACCTTCCCAATCACCTTGAAAACACTTGGGGCTTTGAGACTGAAGGAGACCTTGACCATGACCTTAAGCTCTCTTAACAAATGACAGCAGTTCATAATGTCATACCATGCAACATGTGCTGGAGAGAAGCCACTCCAGGTGCCTGACCATAAGGGATAGTGAGAGAGTCCCTGCTCCTCAGAAAACAGCCAGAACCAGCACAGGCACCGCTCAGTAGTCCTGTGCATGAGACGTGGAGGGAAGAAGGAGGGTGTTTATTGGGCCTGTAGTAGTAAAGCCATGCTGGGTATTTTTGTGATTTGCAAATAGTTTGTCAGATTATGTGTGCATACAAGGAATGGCTTACCCAGGAAACAGAGTGGGAAACAATGGGCAGAAGTTGCAGAAGGAAAGGTTTTAGTTCCATGTGCCGAAAATCCCCTTTGCAATGTCAACTGAAGGCCTACAAAAGCCAATCCACCAGCTGGGGCTGAATGGCCACCTGCTGGGCTGCTGAGGGCTCCTGCCCACACAGGAATCCTGACCTGAGGCCCCACAGCTCCCGCTCCAGGCTGCACACATCCCAGGAGGCTGTTTGTGCCCCCTTGGCTCTGGGAAGTTCCAGAGGTGGCATTCTTCACCCAGACTCTGCGTATTACAGTTTCACAGACCAACCTTGAGGGGAGTGCATGTATTCAACTTTGCAGATACGCTCAGCACGTGTGCAGGTTGCATTTCCCTGCTTACTGCATCTTTATCTGGTGCTTCTACTTAAAGATTTGGCTCAGGAACTAGCTCCTCCATAAGATCCTCTTTTAAGGAAACAAGCTGACCTTTGCTGTAGTGGTTTTTATATAGAATTAAAAGGGTCTGCTCCCCCCACTAGAATCTGAGCCCCATGAAGGCAAGACCCTCATACCTAGATTCATTGCAGAAGCACAAAGAAAGGACCTGACTAGCCAGTAGGATGTGTGTGTACACACATATCCAAGCACACATGTTCATGTACACGTATGCACATACACACCCACACACACATACAAGCATGTATGCAGACCTTTCTAATTATCAAAACACACAGCATAAAGGAAAAAACAGAACATAGCATCTCATGAAATACACACACTTATGCTTACATATATCCATGATCATATATAGTTATAGAATATGTATTTGTAACATTATTTATGTAGATACTATGATAGAACTGAAGCCCAATGTATTGATTGTGTCAATAAATATAATAGACTTAATTTACCTATAAAAACACAAATATTCTATATTGGCTAACGAAGCAAAATCCAACAATTGGCTGTAAATAAGAGATACCTATAGCAAGACAGAGGTCTGGGGGTCTAAAAAGGGAAAAGATGAACAAAGAGACACAGGCAAATAAAACAAAAAGAAAGCAAGTGTCGCCTGTCACAGTGGCACACACTGTAATCCCAGCAGCTTGGGAGTCTGAGGCAGGAGTTCCGTGAGTTCAAAGCCAGCCTCAGCAAAAGCAAGGCACTAAGCAACTCAGTGAGACCTTGTCTCTAAATAAAATACAAAATAGGTCTGGGGTGTGACTCAGTGATCAAGTGCCCCTAAGTTTAATTCCTGATACAACAAAAAAAAAAAAGACAGAGTCATAATCTTGATATTTGACCAGTAGAACCTGCATCAAGAAACATTAAAGACAAGGAGAGAATTTTTCAATGCTAAAAGCCACAATTTGCAGTGAAGACATAACAACCATAACTTGTGCACCCAGGAACATGGCAGCAACTTCTATAAAGAAGAGCCTATAGGAGATGCAAAGAGAGAGACACTTATTCAAGGAATTTAGCATGCTTCTTCCAGTTGAAGATAGATGTGCACAAAAAGCAAACTTACTAACTAAAAAACCAAGCAACACAAAATATACAGGAGCAGTCACAGCTACATATGCAACTCTGACCCTTGGTAACAGAGAACACCCTTTACAAATGGATGCCATCATAGGCCACAAACAATTCCAAAGAATGCACCAAAAAAAGAAAGTCATAGACTAGTTTATGAGCATTGGTGGAAATATGCTAGAAATTATCAAATAAAATTCAACAACATATTAAAAAATAGTAGATCATATGCAAGTGGGGTTTATTCTAAGAATATAGTTTTGACATTTGCCAATATTCAACTCTCCTCTGTAGTAAAAACATATAAATAGAAATTTACTCAGAATGGTAAACCATGTGTGTACCTTGAACCACAATCTGTGTTCTCAGTTTATCTAATCAGAAGCATACAGACATTCCTACAGAAGGAAGAGCCACAGGCCCTACTGCCTCCTCTACTTGTTATTGTTAAATGCAAGAGTTAGTCAAAGCAATAGATAAGAGAAATCAGGTATGGGCAGGAGGCCTGAACAGGAATTAATCAAACTATATTTGCAGATAATAAGATTTGGTATCTAGAATGCCTTGAATGAACTAGCAACTTATAAAATCAGCATATAAAAAAACCTGACTTCATACTCACAAACAAAGCTCAGCCAGAAGTTATCATTGAAGAGAAGATCCCATTTACAGTAGCAGAATTACCTTAGAACAGAGGCTTGGGAATTAGTAAGAACTGGCCAACACATATGAGGAAAATTGCAAACATTCCAGAAGGTCACAAAAGTTATAAACAGATGAAAACACATTCATGTCCTTGCATAGGAAACTCAATGTCACAGTGAGGTTGGTATCCTCTACATTAATTTAGAATTATCACATGGTTCCAGTAAAAATATTAGTAGATTTTTTTTCTGGAGTTAGAAGTTAATTTAAAGTTCATTCATTAAAAGAAAGAGAGAGAGAGAGAGAGAGAGAGAGCAAGAATAGTCAGAAAAATCCTGAAAGAGAAAAGCAGTGAAGCTTGAGTCCTTTAGGTAGTGAAACATATTATAAAGCTCTAGAAATAAAACAGCATCATGTTGGTGCATGAATAGATGCATGAAGCAGAACAGAAAGTACAGAAATGGACTTCATTACATATGGAAATTTAGTATGTAATAAAGGCAGTGTCTTTTTAAATTTTTTAAATTTGTTCTACTTAGTTGTATGTGACAGCAGAGTGCATTTCAATTCATCGTACACAAATGGAGCGCAACATTTCAATTCTCTGGTTGTACATGGTATAGAGACCCACCATTCATGCAATCATAGATCCACCTAGGGTAATGATGTCCATCTCATTCCACCATCTTTCATACACTCATAACTCTTCCTCACTCTCCCCTTTGCCCAATCCAAAGATCCTCCATTCTTCCCATGCCCCGCCCCCATCATAGATCAGAAAAAAACAAAGTCAGAGAAAACATTTGGCCTTCAGTTTTTTTGGGATTGGTTTACTTCACTTATCATAATATTCTCCAACTCCATCCATTTACCTGCAAACACCACATTATTCTCTTTTAATGCTGAGTAATATTCTGTTGTGTATATATACCACAGTTTCTTTATCCATTCATCTATTGATGGGTATCTAGGTTGGTTCTACAGTTTACCTATTGTAAATTCAGCTGCTATAAACATTGGTGTGCCTGTGTCACTATAGAAGGCAGAATCTTGAATTCTAAATTTAGTATTTTTGATTAGAATTATTGGAATAAATTGATACCTATATAAAATAAAAGTGGATACATTCCCTGTTTCATATGTAAGGATCCATTCCAAGTGCATCAGAGATATATATATCAAAAAGATGAAATATGAAAGTACTAGAAGAAAACTTTAGTGAGTTCCCCTGAAACATGGAAGCAGGGAAAATGTTCCTAACTATGCCTCAATATTTAGAAGAAATAAATTAAAAAATAGATAAATTTGACTATGTACAAGTTTTAAAAACAAAGGGAAAAAAGACAAATAATTGCAGCTTCTAGCCCCCCCCCCAAAATGGTTATTATCTATGTAGGAAGGGCTTCTAGAATGCAGAAGCAAAAGACTACCTTAGAATAAATAACATTTTAGAGGAAAACATCTGTAAGTTTCAGACATGAACACCAACAGAAAGGTATAAATACCATAGCAGAATTCAACCTGAAAAGCCTGGGATTCACAGAGATGGTCCCTTATATAAATAGTGATGTGCAGATCCAAATTGCTCATTAAATGATGTTAACAGAGTAGAAAATCAAATAAAATCCAAGATTGTGGTCCCTCCTGGTTTTTGCTTTGTGAAAATATGAAGTCAGGATACCATATTGACAGAAGAACTGATTTTGAGGGATTCAACCTCGCTGTATACCCAGTAAAGATTCTCACATCAGTGTCCATCAACCTGCAATGCAAACTGATGTGATTTAATAGTCTTCTAGACTAGAATTTATCTCTGGGTCCACCTACATGTCATCCATGCATCTTCTAACACCGTTATTTAAAACAGCACCTTTCCTATTTCCTGCGCTTCATTGGTCCCAAATATGGAGCTGACAGTCTCCATGCGGCAACATGAGTGATTCTGCAATTGCAGGAAAAATTTCAGCTTCCTTTACTAAAGGCAGGACATTGGAACTAGCTTCTTGTACCTGATCAGATACAGTTTGTAACCAAGCTCACTCATGGGTACTTACTCAGGCTTTCAGACGATCTTATCAGTCCCAACTTTTTTCTGTCTAAAAGCTGTGTTTTAGAGGAAAGTGTGGTACAATTTGACTGGAATCCTTGCTTCATCGGATTCCTTTTTCATTAAGTACAACACTGAGGCTGAAGAAGGGAGGATTCTTGGAAGAAGCAAATCTGAATTGGGGAGCATCCTCCTGATGTTCTCAGAAGAGAAAGTGTTTTCACTCCCTTTAATAGAAAAGTTGTTCACTCACTGTGGTGGGGAAATGTGGCTCTATAAACATACAATAGTGTAGGTAATATTGACATAAATATTGTTCATAATATCAGCCGGTATATTTAAAGTATACAAAGTGGACTGTACACTCTCACAGCTTGAGGAAACCAACTTCTGAGAAATTTGTGTTGTACACACCAAGATCATTCAACATAAATCAGGTTGGAAAATTTAAAAACCAAAGCATGCAGTAAGAAAAATAGGCAATACCGTTATATTCCTTTTTATTTGATAAGAGAATTAAAATTCTGAAAAATTAGTCAGTATGAAATGATGTCATTTCTAATACAAAATGTTTTGCAAATTCCATTTTTGATTTAATTGTAGAATTTAATTTAAAAATTTTTAAAATTTCTTCCAAGAGCAAGTGATTCATTTTGAATTTTCATCAAGAATAAGATCCTCCAGCTGGGGTTGTGGCTAAGCAGTAGAGTGCTTGCCTAGCATGTGCGAGGTACTGGGTTCAATCCTCAGCACCACATAAAAATAAATAAATAAAATAAAGGTATTGTGTCCAACTACAACTAAAAAGATATTAAAAAAAAAAAAAGAACAAGATCCTCCTGTATTTACATCCTTTACAAGCCAGGCCGTATATGGGCTTTCCCAGAATGTCACAGAGCTGGAATCACACCCTTTTCAGATTGGCTCCTTTGACCTGGTAACATGCAATGTGTAAGTATGGTTTTCAAACATGATTTCAACAGTGGTAGAGTTTTGGATGTCAGTCAACAATGATTTACCCTTATGCAAACTCAGTATCTCTTGGTCTTATGACCCTTATGGCATGGTGCCAGGGCCATTCTGCACTGTCCTGCCTCCTACTCACCCACTCCAAGAAGCGGAAGAAGCAGTAGCTCTTTAGTCCTGGCTGTGCACATCCCGGTTCGTTTTGCCTTTTTTTACCTGTGGTTATCCTTGGGCCCCAGGAGTCAGCACTTGTGCTGCATAATGGAGCTGCTCAACTGTGGCCTTGTGGATTTGAGACTGTGTCGAGTGGGTTTGGACTATGTTGAATTTAAGACTGAGCACCCACCCAGGTCTGTTGGGGAAATCAGCTAGTGAAAGTGGATATTTTTCTGTTTTCTTAGCAGTGAAAATCAGAAAAAAAAAAATAAAAATAACACCTGCCACTTTACCAAGCTGCTTCAAGGTCCAGCCCTCAGGGGTTTGGCAAGAACCAAACTTCAAACGCTAATTATCTAGGGAGAAAATGCCCCTGAGGTCTGATTCTGAGCAGCAGGAAGTCGCAGCTTCCAGCTGAGCACTTGGGAGAAGGCAATGCTAAAAGCCAGCTCTGGGAGCTCTTGGGAGAAGGCAATGCTAAAACCCTTTCTCCTCCTCCCAGGAGCCCTGGCTGGGCCTGCAACCCTGTCTTTCCCCCTGTAGGGATAGGGTGATGTAACCTCAATAATTAAGACCTTTCCTGCCATAACTGCTCTTTTATTTGAAACATTGTCAGGAAGAATTTACTGGCTGTAGCTCTTTTTCTTGCTTAAGGGAATTTTCAATTTCAGTGTCCACAAATTTCTGAGTCACTTCTAATGACAATAATTAGGACAAAGAGAAGCCAAGGATCTAGGAATAGAAGAGGGCTGAGAAGAATGGGTGATTTTCTGAATAAAGCCCAGGGTGGTAGAGAAAGAGAAACCTGAGTCTTCCTCTGATTTGGGGATGGAGGGTGTGTGCCAGAGGGTTAAACCCTAGGGCTCTGGCTTGGGCCGAGGAGGCCCAGGTGCAATGACAGTTAGGCTCGGAAATCCCTTGCAAAGAGCAGGGAGCAGAAGTGCTTTGGGGGTGGATTTTACTGGATGTTAATTATACCACCATAAATCTCACTTTCTCTGAGACCCCAGGGGTCTCAGACTTGAATGAAGCACTGACTTGGAGGAAGGACAGGGCCAGGAAAGAACTCATCTCTCAACAGGACTCCTACACCACAGAGAAGAGAAACAAAGGTACAGCCGTCCTCTTGAAACTTGGAAAGTTATTTCCGATTTAGATTAGGCTACATATCCTTTTTCCTAGCGTATGATCCATGTCTTATTTTAGAGAATTTAATGACATTTGATGAAAAAGTATAATAAACTCACAAGCAGTAATTGGGACAGATGCTATTCTGAAGGTGCAACACGAAGGACAAAAGGAATTCCTCTTTAGTCCCAAAAAGCATGGATTCTACAGAAAAAGGCAAAACATGTTTTGGTGTTTTCCAGGAGCTTCTGATGTTTTCCCCTTTGTTATTTTTTCTTCTTCCTCCTCTTTCCTTTTTTCTCTTTTTTTCTTTCTGCCAGAGAATATTGCCCTGGCTTTCTCTTGCTGCATACCAGATGACCTTGAAACATAGCAGTCAAGGGCAACAACCATTATGTTGTGGGTCACGATGTTGTGGTCAGGGTCTTAAGCAGGGTTTGGGTGGTAGCTCTTCTCCCCATGGAGTGTCACTCATTCATCTGCGGAGGGAGGTGGAAGGGGGCTTCCACACCATGTTGATGGTGACAGGGAGGCTCCCCGGGGAGTCTCTGTTGCAGCACCTGCACGTGGCTTCTCCAGCACAGTGGTCTCAGTGTACTTGAACTTTCTACATGGCTGGTAAGACCCCAGGAAGGATGTCCAATAAAAGTGCTGCTTGTTGGAAAGACTTTTTTCCTTGTGCTCGTATTGAAAACCCATTGATTCATGTGTGAGTAATTGCTAGACCCTCTTTTCTGTGTCATTGATGAGTGTGCCCGTCCTCTCCAGTAACACCACTTTCTGCTCCCAGAAAGGGAAACGTGCTACTTCATCAAGGCCTAGATCATATCCTGTTGGTCAAAGGAGTCAGAGAACGCACATTCAAGGGGCCCTAGCATAGAGACCACCAAATTCAGCATGTCTAAAGTGAAATTTATGGTGGTATATTTAACATCTTGTAAAATCCACCCTTTCTGGGCCACAGTACCTTACGTTCCACAGCCATTTTCAGTCCACAGTTGCTTCCATGGTTGAGAGAGAGAATATTTCCATCCCCTGGCCTCCCTGGCACTACCCCTTGTGCTCAACCCTCTACCCCTACACCCAGGCCCTGGCAACCACTGATTCTTTCTCTCCCTGCGATTTTGTCTTTTATAGAGTATAAAGTGAATGGAGTGACCCCACATGTAGTCTTTGGAATCTGGCTCCTTCCCTGTAATCTAGTCGCCAGCTTGCTGCTGTGTGAGTAGTTTGCTCCCTTTGTTGCTGACCAGTGTCCCTCCAGGGAGGTAGCACAGTTTGTTTACCCATCCACCAGTTGGCCAACAGTTGGGCTCTTTGCAATTTGAGGGGATTATTAAGGCTGCTATAAACATTGCAAACAGATTTTATGTGAACTTGAGTGTTCACTTTTGCACAGATGCCTAGGAGCAGGATGGCTGGGTTTTGTGGCTACTACACGTTTAGCTTTCTAAGAAACTGCAACCTGTTCTGCCTGGCTGTACCACTTTATTCTCAGCTAAATGTCTGAGTGTGTCATTTGCCTCATATCTTCACTAGCATTTAGATGTTATTGTTCTTTGTTCTATTTTAGCCCTTTCATCAGTTAAAGGTGGTGTCACATCCTGGTTCTAATTTCCCTGTGGCCACCAATGCTGAGCGTCTTTTCACCTGCTTATTTTCCATCATTTTTCTTTGATGAGGTAATTATTTGATTCCTTTATCCACATTTTGAGTTTTTGGTTTTCTTGTCAATGGATTTTGAAAGTTCCTGATGTATTTTGAGTAAGTCTTTTATTAGATATTGGATGACACTGCAGACACTGCCTCCCAGTCCCTGGCCGTCTTTTCATTTTCTTAGCAGATGTTTATCATAGAAAAGAAGTTTTCTATTTTGATGAAATCAAACTTATCTTTTCTCTGTGGATTGTGTCCTTGGTGCTGTACCTGAGAAATTTTGCCTTACCCAATGTCACAACTGTTTTTTTCCTGGAAGTTTTATAATTATAGGCTTGTTCTTACCCTTGTGATCCATTTGAGTTAGTTTTTATTGATGGTGTGAGGTATAGATTTAGATTTTTCTTTCTCTTTTTTTCTTTTTCTTTTTTTCTTTCTTTTTTTTGCATACTGATATCTAATTTCTTCATCATCATTTGTTGGAAAGATTATCTTTGTGATTGTTTGAAAACCAGTTGATACATGTGTGAGTAATTTTTGGATTCTGTTCTAGGTCATTAATCAATTTTCCAGTATCACTCTGTTTTAATTAGTAGATTCACAGTTAGTCTTTAAGTATTAAAGTTTGTCCATTTTTTTTTCCAAAATTGTTTTGGCTATTCTAATTACTTTGCTTTTCTATATAAATTTTAAAATCATCTTTTCAATTTCTAAGAAGTATCCAGCTGTGACTTTGGGATTAGTTCCCTGTGGAGATCAGATGGTCCCCTCTCCTCTATTGTCTTCCATCCTGTTGATATGCTGTGACTGCATTACCTAGGTCCTTGCTTTCTTTGATCAGGTTTCCTAGTTTTCACAGTATAAACCTTGTATGGTGTTTGTGTCTATTTTATCTTTTTATTTCTACCTTAAGCAGCACTGATTTTTTAAAAATTTCTGTCTCCAGTTGTATTTTGCCTGTGTTTGGAGATATAATTGATTTCTGTATTTTGATCTTGTGTCCTGTGAACGTTCTAACCTCACTTAGTTCTAGAAGCTTTAATTGTGTTCACTCTTGGGAATTTTCCACATAGACAATCATATGCTCTGTGAATAAAGAGCGGCTTCCCCGGCTTTTATATCAGTGTGCCTTTCACTTCTTCGTGCATTACTGTGCTGGTTTGGTTTCCAGAATAGGAATGGAGAGAAAGGTGTCTTTTTTCTCAACCTTGATCTTAGAGTCAGCTCTCAGCCTCTCATCTTAAATGAGACATCAGTTGTAGGTGCTTTGTAGATACACTTTATCAAGTTTATGAACTTCCTTTAAATTTCTCCTTTGCTGAGAGGTGGATTTTTTAAAAAAACATCCTCACTGGATGTTATAATTTATTAAATGTTCTTCTAAACCTGTTAAGATGACAGCGTTTGTTCTTTATTTTATCAATATGGCATTTTGCTTTGATTAATACTCAAATGCTGGACCAGCCTTGCAGTTATAAGATAAATCCCACTTGATCAGGCTATATTATGATTTTTATACACTGCTGAATTTTATTTTCTAACATTTTGTTGAGGAGTTTTTGAACTTGTGTTCTGGAGGGATATTAGTCTATAATTTTCTTTTTTTAATGTTCTTTTTTTCTGATTTTGCTATCAGGGTAATGCTTGAGAACTAATTAAATTATTCCTCAAATGTTTGGTGAAATTCTCCAGGGAAACACTGAGAATTTGCATCTTTGTTTCTGTGTATGTAAAGCATCCTAGTGTGTTTCTGTGGCTCCCAAGGACTCTATACTGTCAAGAAGCCCACTCCAGCCTACAGCAGTAGTCTGTAGAGGACGCCAGCTTGTTTTCCTCACCCAACTGCACAGTGGTCATTGGGGGGCGGGAGGCAGACTCCTTGGGGAGCCCCATATTTTCTTGTAATTTGAACTACATTCCAGGCATAGCTGTCCTTGTGCCATTTTTAATCCACAGTTTCACATGGGTGCTAAGAGGGAGGTCAGACAGTTTCCTTGGTGACTTGTGAAGGGAAGGATGAGGGGATGATATGGCCAAGGTCAGCAGCAGGTGGAAAGACAGCACGACTTGGTGATGCTCATGTTTCCCATCTCTGCCTGATGATGTGAGAGCCATGGGAAGTGCAGTGATTTTTAACAGGGGCAGGAGACCCTGGCATTGTCTCCTGGAAGACAAAGGATCCTTTGGTCTTCTGTGCCTCACTTTTGGAACACAGACCTGAAGAGCCAGGACCATCCTGCTGTCCTGCAGAAGGTCTGATGGTCCAGCCAGTGGCTGCTCTCTGCAGGCCACAGGGGTTGCCCTCCTGGGAAAGCCAGCCCTGTCGCACCACTGCCCTTTCCACAAAGCTTTCAATCCCCCATTCCCCACCATACGCATGGCCAGCCACTGTGCAGGGTGTGTTAGTCAACCCCAAGGGGACCGGCCACGTCCTCGCTCCTATTGCCCTGTGCCCTGCCTGGCTCCACTCGCTACTTCTCACCTCACAGGCGCCTTCCTAATGCCATGCTGGTCTCACTGTTCCCCAGCAAGAGTGCCATTCTCTAGGTCTGCCCCCTCCAGCTTGAGCCTTTTTTTCAGTCTAGACCAAATGAAGCTTCCATCCCTTCCAGAGTGGAGGCACGTTTCTCCCCACTCGCCATTCCAGGAGTACTAGGCCAGGACACACGCCCTCAAAGGTGCATCAGTGGAGTCTGTAGCTGTTCAATGAAAGAAAGAAACCGTGGGAAAGCCCAAAGTAGTTGTTGAGATTGACCCAGGGAAGTTTTGCTTCCAAATGTATCAACTACCAAACCGTACAGGAAGCGGCAGCATTTTTGTTTTGCTTGTTTGCTTTTTATATAGAAAGAATAATTGAGCTTGAACACAGAGGTAGGTAATGGTGGGGGGTTTCTAGATGACACCTTGCCTCCGTCTCAACTATCGGGCAACTGAAAAAAGGAATTAGAGAAAGGCTCAGCTTGCTGTCCATCTTGAATCTGTGGGAAAGGCTCTCATGTGGAATGAGAAGATGATCTGGTCCAGTTTTCTGCCTATGCCTTAAGGAATTCCCCAAGAGAAAATGAGAAATAGCCCAATTCCCCCTCTTTGTGATGCCACTCTCAGCTTCCAGAAACATCCATCACACTTCCCGGTCTCCGTCCTGTAATTGCCTGTGAGTCGTGAGTGGCGGCTAAGGGTGTCTTTTTCATCTCTCCTCTCCACTGTGCCTCCTGCCATTTGTTTTGCTGTCTCCAATGACCGCCTTGGAACAGTGCCGACCGCGCCCCCACAGAACGTGCAGGCGGAAGCGGTGAACTCCACCACTGTGCAGTTCCTGTGGAACCCGCCCCCACAGCAGTTTATCAACGGCATCAACCAGGGATACAAGGTACCGGGCCTCAGTCTGGAGCCTCTGGGTGGCTCTCGTGGTCTGTGATGATCAGGGAAAACCCCGTGCATGAAATACAGAGCATCTTGACCTTGGTAGGGTCACCATTTATCCAAGGTCTTATCATCAGCTCTCCTGGCTCAGAACTCAAATGATCAGTCAGCAAGGAGATGGCCTCATACATAAAAGAGCAGAGTCTTAGGAGAAAGGCATTCATTTTCAATGGCTTTGGGAGATGTGTCAGGGTTGATTGGAGTCAGCATGTGTCCCTGCCACTCTTCCTGGAAGGGAGGCTGCTGGCAAATGCACACTCAGAGCAGAGCATGCTGTGCAAGAGCCACAGGCTCCTCCTGGATAAGGAGGCTTCTTCCTCCTGCTCCCTGCTTCAGGGACTTCTGCTTAAAGAAGTGAGACAGGATACTTGACCAAACTGAATTAGAGACACAGATAAGTTCCCACCATCCAACTTCTGTTGTCCTTAGTTACCGGAATCTATTACCTTCATAGATTGGCTCAAATGCAATTTCCAAAAGTATGACTCAAACCAGGCACAATGGCACACACCTGTAATCCCAGTGACTAGGGAGGCTGAGACAGGAGGATTGAAAATTTGAGGCCAGCCTCAGCAACTTAGTGAGGCCCTGTCTCCGAATAAAAAAGGCTGGGAATACAGCTTAGTGCTCTGGGTTCAATCCCCAGTAACAACAAATCAGAACCAAAACAAACAACCCAAGAGCAGGGTTCATCTTCCTCTTGAGTCACCTTTTCCTGGTTGGATTTGAGAGCCTGCCTGCCTTTCACATACCCCATATAATCTTCTATCCTGGCAGACTCAGGAGTCAAGAAGGGGCTCTGTCCTCTGTGCTTGAATCTGTGGTCATTTCAATTTCAGAGGAGGTCACTCCCCAGGTACGCATTGTTGTATTTTTCCCCATATTTCAGTTCAGCTAACTAAAATACTTGTCTGCGAGGAGGGTAGAAACCTCCGTGGCTAGAAGTTTGCCCTGTGTTTCCCTTTTCCTCAGAAGTATCTAAAGTCAGAAGCTTTTTTGAAAGAAAATCATACGGCTCAACCCAGATGCTTCAGCCCCCCTGCCTCTCCTGCCAGGTCTGATCGCAAGACTACAGCGCTCATTTGACGGCTCAGTTGTCAGTTTGATCTGCTTGGAAGCGCTGTGTGTCCTGCAGCACGCCAGCTCTCAGAACTAATTAGTCCTAGAGATGTTTAGTGTCAAAGGAATTAAAACTCACACATACATAATGTTGCCACAGCATGAAGCTGCTTTCTATGGAATGTGTGCATTTACTCCATTGCTTTAAAATTTTAACCAGGGTCTGGGAGTAGAGCTCAGTGGAAGAGCATCTATTTGGCACGAGAAGGCCCTTCGTTCAGTCCCCAAAACACAAAGTAAAAAATAAAATAAAACAATTTTGACCAATCTCCTCAAATCTCTTTCAGGAAACCAGTGTGATATCAATTATAAATAATTAAAATTGTTTCTATTAAACTTCTTGAATCATAGTAGACACCTATCTGGAGAGATATATGTGTTTATCTCCTTAGATGGATTCAGTTGAATTTAAAAATGATGTCATTTTATTCCTTACTTTGAATTTTAAAATGATGTCATTTTATTCCTTACTTTGAATTTAAAGATGATGTCATTTTATTTCTTACTTGTTGGTTTTAAAAAAATCGACATGTTCTTTCAGTGAAGATTTGAGGGAACATCCATTATTCCACGAGTTAGTTATTTTACTTATATATGTGTATGAAATATGTGCGTGTATATATACATTTGTAGGCAATAATTTTGAGGTCTTTGAAATTCATTCTTTTTGAAATGAGGTTATAATGTGTAAGATTTATGGGCTTATTTAATTGTGACTGAGCTTATCCTACCAATTGCAAAATAAAATTCTGGTAGTCTTGAGTGAGGGAATTCAATTAAGAGGACTTCTTTTAACCCATTCACTCCAGCTTCTCGCATGGCCAGCAGATGTCCCTGAGGCAGCCGCTGTGGTCACCATTGCCCCAGACTTCCATGGAATCCACCATGGATACATAACAAACTTGAAGAAGTTCACTGCCTACTTCACGTCGGTCCTGTGTTTCACCACCCCGGGCGATGGGCCTCCAAGCACACCTCAGCTCGTGTGGACGCATGAGGACAGTGAGTATTCCTCTCCATGCGTCTCCCCAGGCCTGTCTCCCAGAGTCACTTGTCGACAGATGTGGCCGCTGTTTCCAGCACTGGGCCAGGGCAGAGACAGGCATGAGGAAGCCCCGTGTTCCCAGAGGGCCTGCAGGCTGCTCATCTGGGGAAGGTAAGTCGCTGACAGCTGACAGTGCTTCAGGGAAGGTGGTCCAAGGAATGAGGAAGGAGCTCAGGGACAGAGATGGGGGACTAGCCCTGTCCCGTTTCTACTCCTTAAGTCATGATGAGTTTGCTCATCACCCAGATTTCAATTTCTAGTCCACTCACCTCCTTCCTTGACTGCCATTCATGTTCCTCAGCCCATTCTACTTCTGACTCTGCCCTGGGGTGTTCACCCAGCTCTTTTGAGCTCCTTGACTTTGGCTTTGCATTATCTCCACTGTTGGATTCCATTCAGCTCCTCCTCTGCTCCCAAACCAACCCGTGGGATAGGAAAACACTGGCTGGTGAAGTTATCCTGAGATTATCATCACAGACAGAACAATACCTTGTGTCCAAGGAGACATGTTATAGTAATTTGCAACTGGAAGAACAAGAGAAAAGAAAAGCAAGCAAATGTCCCAAGTGGAGAGGATTGGAAAAAAATTATGAACTGATTATATAATAAATTTATAGTTATTAAAAAAACAAAAAGCAGTTGTGGCTCAGTGGTAGAGCACTTGCCTACCATGTGTGAGGCACTGAGTTCAATCCTCAGCAACACAGAAAAATAAATAAAATAAAAGTATTGTGTCCATGTACAACTAAAAAAATAAATAAATATATATTTTTTAAAAAACCCAAACCGTAAAGATCAAAATTTTTGAGGTAAAATGGTCATAGTATAATGTTAAGTGAAGAAAAAAAAATAGTCTATAAAACTATATGGGATCCAGATTTTTCCAAGGTACATTTGTACATAATTTTGAGTTACTGTCTGCATGTGGAATGACAATGGATATTTTGTTTTTACATTTCCTTTGAATTTTTCTGCATTTTTAAAATTTCTGCCATGATTTCTTTCATAAGGAGAGTTAACCTAGGGGAGGTGTGTTTTTCGGTCACCCAGGGCCACACTGCACCTCTCTCAGGTCTTGGCTAGTCTCTGGTGATGGCTCAGCTTCCTGTACTCACCTCTGCTCTGACTCTAGCAGGTGACACTGCAGACATCAAGGCTACCCAAGACCAGCTGCCTGTGCCCCATGGGACCCCACCCTTCTCCCACCCTGGTTCTTCCTCCCCCATCTCCCAGGATCATCGGCTCTTCTCTGCCCCGTCACTTCTCATGGCACCTCTTCAGCCCACACATGCTCAGGTCTCCCTCTTCCTGGACAGGCAACTCTGTGGCCTTGCTGCCCCATGGACTTTTCCAATTGGCTTCTTATTTTCTTTCCTTATAAACTATTGCTTTGACCTTCTGTCCTCTATGCCCTCCCAGACCTTGAGCAGTCTGGTTTCAGCCATCCACCATAGTGCAGCCACCTTGCCATTGACACAAGGTCTATATCAGGAAGATCAGAACATGAGTGTCTTGACCTTCTGAGACCATTGACTTCCCCCTAAAAAAAGATCTAAAGCAACTCTGCTGTTACCATCAATTGATCCTGGATGGTCTTACACTACATCTTTGATCTGCTTTCTGATTTGTGTTTAAATGAACTTTTATTGAGAGAGTTATATATTCCCATGAGGTTGTAAGAATCACTAATGAGATGGCCATGTACCTTTTGCCCAGTTTCTCCCATTGCTGATGTTTGCAAAACTATAATGTAGCATCACATCCAGGATTTTAATGTTGGTTGCATTCAATGGCTTGATTTAGATTTCTCCAGGTTTTTGGTTCTCATCTGTGTAAATGTGTATGTTTAGTTCTACACATTTTATCAAGTGTAGGTTTGTTTATCCACCACCACATTCAAGAACCTGAATGGTCCTGAAACCACAGAGATCCTTGAGGTTCCTCTTCAGTACCACACCACCTTCCTCCCTTTCCTCCTTTATAATCCATGTCTTCTGTTTCTTCTCTTGCCTTATTTGTAGTATCTAGAATTTCTAGTCTACCTTGAGTGGGGGTGATAAGAGCAGGCACTCTTGCCTATTCTCCATTTCCAAAGGAAAAGTCTCTCACTGTTATGCAGGGTAATTCCTGTAGATGTTCTTTGTCAAGTTGAGGCTGTTCCCCACTGTTACGTTCTCAATTTGTTGAGAGTTTTTGTCACAAATAGATATTTGATTTTTTACCACATGCTTTTACTGCATCAGTTGATATGATCATGCGATTTTTCTTCTTACCCTATTGATCTATTGGATTATACTGATTGATTCTACGGTGTTGAATCAGCCATGTGTACTTGGAATAAACCCCACCTGCTCACAGTGTATAATTCTTTTTATCTGCTGTTGGAGTCACTTGGCTGATATTTTGTGGAGGACTTTAACATCTAATTTCATGAGATATTGGTTTGTGGTTTTCTTTTGGGGGGACTGTCATTTGTCTGGTTTGGGTATTGGAAGTGTTCCCTTCTCTCTTGTCTCCTGGAAGAAATTGTGTCAAATTCATGTTGATACTTCTTCAAAAGTTTGGTAGAAATTTTCAGTGGAACCCTCTGGACCTGGAAATTTCTCTTTGGGGAGAAGTTTTCATAATAAATTCAATGTGCTTAATGGTTATAGGACAATTCAGGTTGTTTGTTTCATCTCAGTTGTGTTTTAATAGTTTGTGGTTTTCAAGGAATCATTCTTCTAAGAGTTTGGATCTCTGAATGTGAAATTGTTTGTAAAACTCCCTTATTATCTTTTCTTTTTAAAATTTTTTTAATAAGAAGTCTTTTTGAAAACCTTTTTTTATTTGTAGTTGGACACAACACCTTTATTTTGTTTTTATGTGGTGCTGAGGATTGGACCCACTGCCTCACATGTGTGAGGAGAGTGCTCTATTACTGAGCTACAACCCCAGCTTTCTTATTATCTTTTCAAAGGCTACAGAAACCATAGAAATGTTCTCTATTTCGTTCCTGATATTGGTTACCTGTGTCTTCTTTTTAAACTTTATCATTCTTCCTAGAGGCTCATCAGTTTTACTGATATTTTAAGAAAGAATAAGTTTCTTGTTTTGTTGATTTTCATATTGTTTCCTATTTTCAATGTCATTGATTTCTGCTATTTATTATTTCCTTCCCTCTGCTTACTTTGGATTTTTTTCTCCTTTTCTAATTTCTTGAGAATAGGCACTTGAGTTATTGATTTGAGGCCTTTCTTTATTTCCAGTGTAAACATTTTAGTGCTATACATTTTACTCGCAGTACAGCTTTAGCTGCACTATACATATTTCAATATGCATGCTTTCACTTCCACTCAGTTCTATGTATTTATTTCCTTCGAGACCCCCTGTTTGACTTATGGTTATTTGGAAATATGCTATTTAATACATGTTTGGAGATTTTCCTGTGGTCTTACTGCTGTTGATTTCCAGTCTGACTCCATTATGGCCAGAAAACACACATGATCTGATTTTAGTTCTTTTGAATTTGCCAAGACTTGGTGGCCCTTGGCAAAGTGTTCAATGAGTACTTTTAAAACATGTCTATTTTGCTGTGGCATCTGCTTTTCAGCCATAAATATTATGTACTCTCCATCAGAGAAAATAAGAAGTAAGGTCATCCTTTTAGAATTTTCTAATTGGCATTATTTTATAGGCAGGGAGCCTATTTAACCTATTTAGAAGGATGCAGCATCCTTGTCAATGTGAATTCGAAGGTGGGACAAAGTTGGCTTAGGCTCGGAGCGCAGCCTTTGGAGAAGCCTGTGTGTGTGTGGTCCCTGGCAATGGCCTTGGCCCTGGCTCCCAGGAAGCTGCATTTAGCTCCACCTGCAGCAGGCCTTCTTTCCCAAAGCTCCAAGGGAACTTGAACTTGTTGGATGAGGGGGGACAGTAAAGAGAAACAATATAAATCTATGCCCAGACATTGCCAGCTGGTTCCAGCAGAGCTGGAGGACAGCATTTTTGGGCAGAAATCCAGGAAGCAGGTACACTGAGAATATAAAAGGAGCAAAAAGCTTTCTT
Organism: Urocitellus parryii; assembly: GCF_045843805.1. Lineage (NCBI taxonomy): Eukaryota > Metazoa > Chordata > Mammalia > Rodentia > Sciuridae > Urocitellus > Urocitellus parryii. The sequence goes on from NC_135539.1 coordinate 35,097,180, forward strand.
TGCTACTCCATCGATCGAAAAAGAACAAGACAGTTCAAAAACCTGTCAGAATATTTTTCTGGGGGCTCACGGTTGCAGGGTGATGAGGCAGTCCTGACAGCCATTCTATTTTACCATCTTCCAAGCAAGGAAGCTGCGTTTGTCAGAGTGCTTGAGCTCATCCTAAAGTCTTTTGCAGGTGAATGTGGTTTCCAAGGCTGTTACCATTTTTTAAAAGTCACAAGTTGTGTTAGAAGGCTTTGTCAGTGTACCAGTTGGGAAACTAGGTATTGAATTCACCTAAAAATCTGTCCCTGTGCAGGAAAGGCTGGTGGGAACCAGAACAAGGACTGCAGGGAGAGGCATGTCTGCAAGGATCCTGCCAACCCTCCTCTCCTGCAGGACAAGCCACACCCTAGACTTCATGTGTTCATATTTAAGTTTGGAAAAAAAAATGCATTTTTTATCACTAAAAGGATCTCAGTGCAGTCCTCCCCATCAGGTTCATGAGAGCAGGATGGCACAGCGCCGTCAATAGGAGAAGAGCAGGTGCTCACCTGATGTGCACACACCAGCAGTGTTCTTTCTCACCTCCAAACTCCTTTCCTTCCTCTGTCTCCAATTCTGCCTTCGAACCACCCTTTCTTCCCACCCTCTCTTTAGGACTTCTTCATTTGCATCTCTCCTGAATTGGACTGAGAGAGGTTGGCATGGGAGCACTGTCAGAGGACAGCCGGCTCAGAAGGGTGGCAGGACTCAGGGCAGATCTGAGCAAACCAGGTGCATTTGCTGTAAACCATGGACAGAGGGATATCTGGGAGGTGCCACTTAGCACTGGGCCTGCTGGACTGTGTAGCCCATCTTCCCACCTTATAAGCCACCTCCTAAACATTTTCATTGCCATCTGCCTGTACCCCAGGCCCCAAATAGCCACTGACACTGTCAAGAGACCAAGTTAAATTGGGAGTGCCCAGCATCAGCAAGAATGTCACCCCTGGGCTATAGTGTCCTCTTCTACCTTCTGACCACCAGGCAGGTTGGGCTGAGCTCACCAGGGGGGCTGCAGGAGCTGCAAAGGGCTGTAAACTGAGGTGCACTGCCCAGAGAGCTGCTGTCTAGCTTGCAGCCTCCTCATTCCCTGCCCTGCTGTCCTGGATAGCAAGCAGATCTGCCCACCCACCTGCTTGACTGTGCTTCATGGCTATGTCCTTGAGTGGGTTGTTTCACGGAGCAGGGCCTGGGCTTGGGTTGGTAACTCATGTTGTGGCTTCTCAAGTCTATTCTCCACTGGCAGAAATCTAATCTTTGGACAATATCCTCTGGTGATAGGATGGTCCTTCCAATAATTAATAATGATAGCAGTTAATGTTCACCGAAGAGTTCCTCAGTGTCAAGGCAGAATTGGACTTTATTAAATTTTATTCTCAGGTTACATTGTAGAATTATTTTTATTTTCCCATTTCACAGATGAGCAAACCAAGGCTTTGAGAGTTGAATTGCAGAGATAGTGCACAGTGCAGCCAGGTCGTCTCAAACCCAGCTTTACCTCCAGGTTAACCTTGTCTCTGCTGCTCCACACTCCCTTAGCAGGAAGGCTAGAGTACAAAGAAATTCCTAGAAAGGAACCATTTTTTGCTGGCACTTTCTCCTGCACCTGTCTGCCCCTCTGGAATCCCTCAGGAGAGGGGTCTTGGAGTCTGGAATTCTGGATCAGTCTGGCATGCATTGTCTGTGGGCCAGGTGTGGGCTAGTCCTGGTGTGGGCCAAGACATCCCTGTTCTAGCTTCTGCAAGGCCTCATAGCCCCACATAAGCCAGACACATGGCTGCAAATGTCTGTCCATCAAGGGACACTCCATGAGAGTGATCTATTCATAATATAGCCCACCTGATTATTCTACCTTAGATTAGATCAAGGAGAAAGATCGAGCATGAGTTATGTATAAATCTCCTGCCGCCCATTGCTTTAGTTCTCTATGTGGCTGGGGTAGAGTGGGCAAAATAATTCATGCAGTGATAGCTAGGACAGCTTTAAACCTGTTTCCCTTGAACCTTGTGTACTTTTCCTGATGTTTCCTACAGATTTCTGCTGGCCATTACTCACTTCTTCCTACTCATAGTTGGAGTCTTCCAGCCAACTCTGATTAAAAGAGAACTGGGCTCCCATGTTGACAGGTGCCTCTATTTTTAATTGGTAGGACCAGGAGCTGTGGGACATCTGAGCTTCACGGAGATTCTAGACACATCTCTCAAGGTCAGCTGGCAGGAGCCCCTGGAGAAAAACGGCATCATTACAGGTACTTGTTCCTGGGTCCCACAAGAGGAAACAACAAGCGTGCCCTACATAAAGAGGTGGTGATGGTCCCCTACAGAGAAGTGGAGAGTGGGCACCCATCACGCCCCTCTCAGAATAATAGAAATGTCTGTCTAGCCATGTGGCAGTCACAGCCCCTGGGCCAGGGCCACTCAAAGGTGTGAGTCATTTTACTGTGTGGGCAGTTTGGAGATTTGTTCTCCTTATAGTCAAAAGCCTTAAAAGTCTCTTTGATTAAATAGGAATTGGTCATTTTATGAGATATTTGCTTAGTATTGTGGTAAGGTAAAGGTTGATATTCTGGCCAGAGGGTAGGGGACCTTTCTGTCATTCAGCAAGTGTTCTTTGAAAGCCTGCTGTCTGCAGCAGGTTCCCAACATGCAGCCAGTTAGGCAGTGACCATGATGCTTGCCTGCCAGGTCCTGGCTCTCACCCCACTGCCATGAGTGGCAAGGCCAGAAGAAAGCTGGGGTCACCTGAATCCAAATCCCCCCTTCCAGGCCCTCCCCACTGCGAGAAACCTAAGAATGAGGAGATCGCCTTACCTGCCAGCCTGAGAGGGCTTCTGAGTTGTGCACAGGAGGCCTGGGCACACATGGTTGCCTCTCAGTGAGACTCCCCTCCTGTGGTGTGAGGTGCCTCTGGGAAGCAGCTCACCTTTTGTAGGACTTTCAGTGATTATTTTATAGAAGAGGTTTCTGAAAATTGTTCAGGTTAAAGCTCAATTTAAATCTCAGTTTGAAAAGAAAGAAATCTTGGTTTGATGAAACCAGCAGAGGCTTTAGCCTCGGATGAAGTTGGGAGGCCTCTCTTCCACTGTGTGCGCTGCAGCTGACCTCCCAGGCCCTGTGTCAACTGTGGGCCATGTCACCCCCCAGGGCTATTGAGGGCTAACTGAGGCAAGTTGTACTGAGGGGGTGGCCCACTAGCTGGCCCTGAGCTGCTTAGCTACCAGTGAGCCTCCCTTTTCTCTTCCAAAATATTTTTTTGGAATTTTAAGCAAGCCACTTCATATTCTTATTGCTTGGCCACACACACACTGGGTACATACAATAGCACTCACTAGGGACTTTGCCAATAGCATGGCATATCCCATCAAAGGCTTCTCCTAGGTATTTTGCAGTCGGGCCCTCAGGGTCCAGGTGGTCCCAGCTCTGAGTGAGTCATTTGTCAGCACACATGTCAGTCTGGAGCCTGAGCTGTTCACAACACGACAGTGGTCACATTCTCAGACCCAGGGAACTTTAGCTCCCTGCGGTTCCTGGAGCAAACACCTGCTGTCCACTGTGTCTGAAAACCTGCTGTCCACTGTGGCTGCTTTTGCAGCCTACAGATGAGCACAGGTGGCCTGTCACTGCCGCCAGGCTGTGATGTCTTTCCTCCTGCCACCAGCATCCTGGACGACAACAGTGACCACCCGGGGCACCCTGTTGCCCAGGCACCTCAAAGCTGCAGGAGGCATAGCCTCTACCACTGCAGAGGCACAGCCTGCACCCATCCACTTGATAGGAATATTGAGCTAGGGCAGTGACTCCCATGGTCACGTGACCTACAGTGGCCCAGCCAGCACCAGGACTGGCATCCATTCTCTCCTCTGCGTCATCAAGTGTGGACCCAGAGGTGAACTGTGTCCCTGCCCCGTGGGGGAACCCTCTCTCCCCTGTCCACAGCCTCCTGCATTTCTCTCAAAGCCCTCGGCCAAGGACGTTCCTGGCAGGCCTGCTCAGTAGGGCCAGATGACATCAGGGCCTGTGTGCTGACAGCTTAACAGCCATTTAAAATGATGCACATCAAGAGCAGAGCACCCTCTTCCTCCCTTGCTGGCTACAGGTGCTCGCAGTGGGCTGAGAGCCCCTACTGGTGCTGTCCTGCTGCTTGAGCAGTGGGCTCATCTAACTGGGCTTCCTGGACTTTCCTGCTACTTTTTGACTTCCTCCTTCACAGTGTTGTTTCATCACATATCACAGAAATTCTGCTATGAGAGGATAGGGTGTACAGAGGAGGGCCACGCTCTCCTTGGGACGCTGAACTCCATCTGGCATGTGGTAGGAACAGGTGTCAGACATCCTGTGTGTCACCGCAGCAAAGGTCACTGCCCTGGAAATTCACTGCAAAGAGTTCAGCACCCCAGTGGCCAGTCCAGGAACTGTCCCCACCCTAACTCCAGTCTCCTTCCAGCAGCAGAACCAGCGTCTGCCTGCCACTGCCCTTAGGTATGTGCTCCGTGAGCAACTGTGTCCACCGAACCCTTCACAGGGTGGCTGTGCTGATCACTCACAGGCCCTCGAGTTAATGCCACCTCAAACATTTTAATGAAGTGAACATATCCTCTGGCCTGCCTTCAAGAAGCCGATGTTTTGAAACCCACTCGGGGTGCCTCAGTCCAGGACTGGGAAGTAGCACTGTCCCAACTGGACTTCAAACCCCTGTCTATTGGGATGAGGTCTTCTCGGGCACAGGACTACAGGCACTGAGTGTACAGACTAAGAAAGCCCTCCTGTCTTCTGGCGTGGAAGGAAGTCAACATGGTGGGGACAGGCAGGACACGATGGAGAGCAGGAACCCACTGGTTAGCATTGCTTTATGCCACAAAAGGATGGAAAATCACTCTGGGGAGTGGGGCAGAGTGTGCATGGCTTGGCAGGGCTGCGTGCAGGTCCAGACAGCTTCAGTCTGGCCTTGTATGTGCACCCCTCAGGGTAGCCCTGGCACTGAACAGAGCCATGTTTGCCACCAGTTGAGAAGCAGGCTACCAAGGGAGAGAAACTGGCAATTCCTCTCTGCCCAGTTGGCATTTCAAGGCAGTCTGCCGTGTTCCAGAACTCTGGATGAGACTCCTGGGTAGACATCTTGTCTCAGAAGGGTGTCCCTGTCTCAGACGTGGGCGTAGCCTGCCCTGTCCCTCTGATCTCAGTGCAGTCTCCATTCTTACTTTAAAGCCTGAGGGGGAATAGCAAGCGGAGTATGTTGAGTTCCCCAAGTTGCATAGCCAAGTGTGGGTGCCAATACTTCCAATTTATGATCAGCTGTTCTTGCCAGCTAATAGGGCTTAATGAACTCATTTTCATAATTTATTTAAACAAATACCTGTAGTTACAAGCAAATGCCTATAGTTTATTGTGGAACTTCACCTTCGGAAGGCTAGGGCTCTTCCGAGTAGGAGTCTGCCAGCCTGCCTCTCACCACTGCCTGGGCTGCTGGTGACGGTGCTGCCACAGACTCTGTCCCTCTTCTCAGGGGGCCATGTTGTTCCCATCTCGCTGCACGTGGCCTGTGTTTCTGTTTCTGCCCACACTATAAAGCACACCCCATCCTCAGAAACTGCAATGGGTGCCCATGCTCTGTCTGAGCAGTACTGTAGAGGAGAAGGTTCCCAAGGGTGAGGTGGATGGCTGTGTCACTGGAAAATCGCCCCGTCACCTCTCTGTGACACCTACCCTCAGTGTGGCTCTCAGTGGCACCCCACATAGACTCTCCCATGGAACATTCCAGCAGCACCATGGAGGTCTCTGTGTACTGGAGGTATTTTATCAAGTATAGCAAAAGAAAAGCTGTATTTGCAGGTCACCAAGGCCCCCAGAGCCCACGCGCCTCCCCAAGACCTGGCCCTCAGGGCAGCTGGTGCTGAAGGCCTCTGCAGGGAGGAGCATGGGCCCCTCTCTGATGGCTTGGTCCTGTGCCCTGCACGCTGTATGGTCGGGGCCTGTTGGAAATCCTGCTTTATCAGCCAAGCCACATCAGGCCCCCCTGTGCCTTGGTTTTAATTTGGGGCCAGAATGAAAGGGAAACGCTGAGCAGGGGCAGCCAAGCACCCACCCGAGTAAATTGCCCATCGGACTCTTATTGTAAATTTCAGTGTCTTCCACTCCTCCCTCTGTACGCTCTGATTTATGAGGGCTGGGATGCAGACAGACAGTTTGTGATTGGATGCACTGCTCTCTTGTAGAGAATTTACTTCAGATCAACAGAAAATTATTTCTGAAGCTCCTCTGGTCGTTAGTCTCAGTTAGGCAGCCTTTCAGAGCAGGTGGACGCAAGCTGGAGGCTCCGGCCCGGCTCCGGGCACCCCTCCCCTCTTCTTTCATACAGGGGCACTAGAGCCAGATGAAACAGTCTCTGGCCAGAGCGGCTGGGTCCACCCAGCACGTCCCCAAAGCTGCACACAAGTTGGAGGGCATCCTCAGCTGCCACGTGCCCACTGCCCTGTCCGTCTGTGGGCTTGCTGTGTCCTGTGCTGCTGTGTCCTGTGCTGCTCTTCATTGTGAGGTCCAGGCTGGCCTTTCTCCCTGATGATGTTTTTCTAGGGCCTTGCTAAGCAGAGCAGGCTCCTTAGTTGTTCATTTGGTTTTTGTTCGTATCCATAATAATTTGAGCATACCATATTTTCAATTTTGATTCTAATAAATCTCAACAATGCTGTGCTTACTAAAGAGGCTGGGATGGCTGTGTCTCAGCTCCATGTTGACCTGATGAGCTCTTATTGTAAATTTCAGTGTCTTGGAAAATTCTGTGTTTTGGTAAATTCTGATGAATAACCATCTTTAAATAAGTCAAATTTCCTGACAGATAAGGTGGAAACATTCCACAAAGACCCCCCTCCCCCTTTCTGTGCACTCAGCGTAGACCCCAGGTGTCACATTGTTTAGACATTTATCAGGCATGACCCACCAAGGTCAGGTCATGTGTCTGACCTATGGAGACACATTCTTCAGACACTACGGAGAAGTTGGCATGGGTGGCAGGACATTGTCATGCTGAGGAGCAGCCTGGACCTAGAAGTGCCTCTTGGTTTCTAGCAAGTTCCTGAAACTCCCTGTACCATTTCCCCTTTGTAAAATGAGGATGGCAGCTTTCCAGTGTCAAAGGTGTGCTATGTGGGTTACATGAGGAGTACTTAGGATGTTCCCAGGGACCTTGTGCACAGTCTGTTTGATATTGTTAGTATTCATTATCCTGAAGGTTTTTGTTTTATTAATTGTATAATTATTTCCAAAATTTCAAATTAGACAAAAGGAAAGAACTAATGAGGAGCCTAGTGATCTTAGTTCTGGTCTGTACAGATGAGCTGGCTGGGCAGCAGGTTAGGAGGGAGAGCCTGAGACCCAACCCTGGGGAGCTGGGAGGAGGCAGTGGCCAGGAGTCAGCAAGCCAGCACTGTGCAGAGGAAAAGGGGTCTGGTTCTAAGAGGTAGTGGGAACCTGCACAGAGGAAGGTGGCCTAGGGGTCTACATGGCTGGAGCAAAGACCCACCCAGCCACTGGCCGGTGTAATTCCAGGTGTTCTGGTGGCCCTGTGGCACTGTGGCCAGAACCCCTCTGGAACCTTTGTTCTTTTGCTGTTCCGGGAAGAACCACTCAGCTTGAGAGTGTCTGGGCCTGCACACTGAGCTTGCCAGATTGCATGAGAACTACAGGGACAGTGAGCAGGGAGCTGGTTTTGACATTAGTCTTTTTTTCTTTTTTTGTTTTCTAAAATATTAAAGTCCCATGATGCTTTCCTCTAAATTCTTGTTCACCTACAAATGCAACTTTCCAGCTTTATTTATTACTTTCATCAGAAAGAGAAGCTGGGATGCATCCTGGTGCTTTAGCATCCCCGAGCTTATTGACTGAGGAGAAGGGGGAGCAAGTGCTTTCAGCAGTTTTCCTGTATCTTGGACCCAAGAGCTCTTTCCATCACGGTCTCCCTCTTTATTTAAAAGACATGTTAAGCGTTTTCTACCCCTCTGAGGAAGGTGACTCAGGCACTAGTCAGATCTCTTTTTCTCCAAGCCTCAAGTTGTGAGAGTTGGATAAATTGTGATCATGAGGCCCCGCAGGACCGAAGAGAGTATAGGGGGAAATTAAATTTTGCTAGGAAAACAGAATATCCAAAAAGGGAAGAAGGAAAGCTAGAAGCAAAACTCACACACTCAGGTAAAAAGAAACTTTTCCAGGGATAGCACTTTGCAAACTGGAAGAGTGGTCTGTCAATCATTTAAAAAAGGAAAAGGTAGAAGGGATGAAACCAGATGCAACCCAAGAGCAAGCCATTGGTTTAGAGCACAATACTATGAAAATAGTAGCTTCTTAAAATGGAAATATTGGCAGAATGCACCACACATAACTAGACAAGAGGAGCTATGCAGAGCAAGCAGCTGATGATAATCATCCACCACTCTTTGTCTACACACCAGGTTCCTGAGGCTCACTGTGTTGGGGAAACACTGCCACTGCAGTGAAAGAAGGGCGAACTTCTGTGGGGCACAGAGGCAGGAGCCCTGCTTCATTTCTATTTGGGCAGGGCCATGAATCCCACCATGACCTTGGCAGATCTAGCTGAGCTTCCTCCTTGCCTCAGCTGTCCCAGATCTGCCAAGATAATGGCATGGCATCGGTCTCAGTCCTCAGGCTGGTGGGAGTCACAACTCAACTCCTGTTTGTCCTTTCAGGCTATCAGATTTCCTGGGAGGTGTATGGAAAGAATGACTCTCGGCTCACACACACCCTCAATAGCACAACACACGAATATAAAATCAAAGGACTGTCTTCCCTCACCACCTACACCATTGACGTGGCAGCCTTGACTGCAGCAGGGGTGGGCCTGACCACCTCATCCACCATCTCTTCTGGAGTGCCCCCAGGTCGGTAAGATCCCTGAGCACCCTTCCTGCTCTCATCTTTCCAATACAGATTCCTGACCCTCAAGGTCAATGGCATTTCCTTGCAGAACCCACTGAATGCCTTGAATAGGGCGGAGTGTCAGCCTCCTGCTGGACCACTCTGGGCAGGAGGGTAAGCAGGCATCGGCTGCCTTCAGCCTCGCTCTCCAGCTTATCTGATGGGGCTTGTCCTTGTCTCTCCTGTGAGTGGAAATGTATTAAGGGGGAAGGAGAGGTTGCCATTTAGAATAGGAAGCATAGAGCTTTACTCACTTTACAAGAAGTACAAACTGAGGGTTTCAACAAGAAAAAGGAGCAGGAGACAGTGGGAAGAATGGGCCAGGGGCAGGGGGCAGAAGGCAGGGGGCAGAGGGCAGGGGCCGGAGCTGGGGGTGTGCTTGGCAAGCTGCCCTCGTCCAGTGCCGCCAGACTCAGACCTGTCCTTTTGAAATTCAGGCTATCTTCCTAAATGTTCCACACACTCATTCCAGCTTTAGAAAATTGCTACCCATCTCTTTTTTTCTCCAATTATAAAGTTTACGTTTAAAATAAAGGTGTTTTTGCAGAGAATCAGAAATACATGTGAATGTGAGAAAATGTCATGGGGAGGTCAGAGCAATTCTTTAATTAAAGCTATAAGTCTCTTGCCATTTAAAAGATGTCAGCTTGCTGTATTTGAGAGAAACATGACTGCCTCGTGTGTAAAGTCTGAAAGACCCACGGGAAGCCACACCTGTCCCCATACTTGCCTCACTTTCAGTTCAGGCTTCATGACTCAACTATTCTCCTGGGAGGGTGGCATTCTTGATTGGAAGAGAATACATGACACATAAAACAAAGACGGTGAAAGTCCTCCTGTGAACCACCGTTTGCTGTCCCATACCTCCTCCATGGTGCCACTCTGGTGCCACTTAGTCATAAGGTTCTCTGTGGTTCTCTGCCACAAGACACTCTGCCCTCCCTGGCCCTTGCTGGAGGAGCGCTCCCTTGGACTGAGCCATCCCCAGTAGGGAACACGGGGGCACGTCTTTCTGCCCATCCAGTCGTGGCCCTCACACTGCCTCTGTGCAAAATCCACAGGCCCATCCTGCAGCAGAGTTGCCCCCAGGGTCTGATCTGCAATGACCCTGAGGTCATCAGTTCTCAGGCGAAGCTGCTGCAGCCGAATGCCACTCAAGAACCGCTGCTCTGAGGCAGTTCAGCCTTGTTTTAAGTCTTTGACCTACAGAAAGATTCTTTTTTCATATCTTCATTTATCTTACACAAGTAGTCAGTTCCCATAACACATATTTAAAGTGTTTTAAGCCAGTTCCCAAAGCACATATTTGAAATATCATTAGTACTCTCAGAACACTGGTGATGATGTGGCACTGTTTAATTTGTTATAAGGGCTGCACACACCGACGGAGGGCAGCATGGGAAGTATACCCGTGCATGAGTTACCAGGGTTTTTTTTGGGGATGGCTTGGACACTGTCTATCCAGGGCAGGAGACTGGGCTCACTGACCTCCAGATGCCCTCTGCATCCAGCATTACTGTGTCCATGCCACACCTGGACCTGCAGTGGGGCGATCTGGGGGCAAATAGATCAGGCCTGTTAGTCAAGGGTGAAGGGAGTGGGGGCTGCTGTTCTGTGTTTGCAGGACAGGTCACCTACAGCTGGAGAGCCATCCTGTGGCATACCTGGGCACAGGAATCAGCTGTGGGCAGCATGCTGTGAGGACAGACCCTTCTGGGGAGCTGTGTTCTGTTTGCCCTTCTTGAGGTTCATATCCATTAGTGACTGAGAGCCGAGGAATATAACGAAAAGAGTCTCTTGTCCTCCAGTTTAAACATTTTCTGCTTCAAATTCATTAAACTAGATGCAGAAGGACCCTTGAGATCCTAGAGACCCCGCGTGTGCCAATATTGAACTGATGACCAAGTGGTTTTATTGTCCCTGACAAGTGCCTTTAAATGCCCCAGCAATGCATGTTAGGAAGTCACTCCTTAGGAACACTGCAGGTAGAAAGCTGGCTTGAACTGAAGTCTTCTTTTTTTCATTTTATCCCATTATCTTTCTCTAGGGTATTGTGCATCACCTAACAAATAATACAAAATTATTATATAAATCAGATCTCTCATCTGAACACACAGTGTTGCACTCGTGAGCTGGAAAGGTTCTTTGGGGAGCATCCCACCCAAGGGTGTCTAGTCTGCGAGACAGCGTGAGCCATGGGGAGGCTCAGATGATGGCAGCCTCCTTCCGCGCACACCCACCTTCCACCTTGTCTCGTTGCCAGAGCAACGGAATACAGGCAAAGTGGAAAGAGTTCTGAACTGTCACCTGCAATTGGTTGTCTTGGAAACCAGACCCAAGAAGCCTAAGCCTAAGACCTGAACACCTGCCATGTCATGCTACCTAGAAGCCATCCTTGTCCCTGGCCTCCCTGACCCTCCTTCCCAGGGCATCATGGGAATGATGAAAGAAAGCTGGACACAACGCTTAGTGGTTTTAGCAGATGGGAGGAATTACATTCATTCACCCTTTGCTCATTCAACAAATACTTATTAATTAACTACCATGTCTGTTCAGAAAGAAATGAGACATGTGCCTCCTAGGGCCACTTCAGGTAGCCTGGAGCCTGGTAGATGACAGGCTCGATTCTATGCTGGAGGAAGTTCTGCTACTTTTTACTTTCATCGTTTTGAAAAACAACTCTTTCTTGGTATAGAAACTGGCACAAAACTGACATGATACCTGCCTAAGTCTTGACAGAATTTAACCCCACCTCCCTCTCTCATTCATCTCTAGACCTTCCTGGGGCACCGTCCAACCTAGTCATTTCCAACATCAGCCCTCGATCAGCTACTCTGCAGTTCCGGCCAGGCTACGATGGGAAGACATCCATCTCCAGATGGATTGTGGAGGGGCAGGTATGTGTCTCATAAAACCAGAAGCTGAAGTTTCCAGAAAATATCATAGGGATCTGTCCTTGAGGGACGGTTGAATGATGCTTGCAGGACAACCCAATAGCAGCAGCAAGGACGTAGGGACAATTGATGTGATTGTGCTTAGAGGAGGAGAAGGAGAGGATAGAACCAACTCAGATGCTGGGGACAGGATGTGCCAAGACCAGGGAAGACAGGGTCCTACTTACTGGGTGATCAAAAGAATGAGAATAAGAGTTCAAATTCAAGTTGTTTCAAAATAGGTACCCCAAATTTGAAAACCCAGTTGACTGATTTGTTTTTAAACTTCTGCATCACAATCAGCTACCAAATATACTGATGGGATTGACTGTTTAGCACAACTTGTCTGTCAAAGAATATGCATTCATCCAATAGTATTTCTGGAGCATGTTCTATCTCCAAGCACTATTTTAGGCATGGAGGATTTAGCAATAAGCAAAACTGATGAGGTTTCTGCTGTAACAGGGAAATGTTCTCTCTTGGGTGGAAGGACCTCTGGGTCTCAGGAAGGAACTCCCAGGTTGGGTTTGGAGGGCAGCAGGAGGCAGCACACAGAGGTGCGAAGTGAATGGTGAGAGTGGGCACAGATCACACGGGATCTGTGAGCCGTGGGAAAGACTCGGGTTCTGATGCCAAGGCCCACAGCGGTACTGCAGGGCTGGGGTGTCTGTGAGAGGGCTGTACTTGGACAGGACCCACCAACAGGGGTGAATACCACAGTCTGCCACTTCTGTGTTCTAATAAAAGCAGGAGAAAAAAGATAAAGAGCCAGATTACGAGAGCAGTAAAGTTTCCGAGCGGTGATTGTCTGCAGTGAAACCCTAGTGGCTTTAATGCCTGCACTGGCACTGGGTGATGGTAAGGCTGTCACTCCTGGCAACTGGCCATAAATCAGGACGGAGTCCATCCACATCTTAACAAGTTTCATCAAGCAGACGTTTCTGGAAACCTACTTAGGATCCTCAAAGTGTGAACCATGTACATGGGATCAATCCATAAATGATGCTGGGACATTTATTTACTTAGAAATGTAACAATATGTCCCTGCTTCACATCTAATCAAGAAAATCAATCCCCAGTGGATGAAAACCAAAATAATAGAAGTTAACTTTGGAAATCTTGAAGAAAATGTAGAAGAACCTTGATATCTTTTCCTTTAATTACCAATTATCCCTGTTACTTTTAATGTTAAGGTTTTTCTTTCCCTCGTTTTTTGTTTTTTTTTTGTTTTTTTTTTTTGCCTTCTATCTCTTTCCCTGAATTTTATTATGGAAGTATAGGGCTTTAGGGTTTTATATATTCAGTATGTTGCAGGCGCCTGCTGTCATTATTCTTTTTTGAGCCCCAAATTCATCCATCTTTAGCCTGGGCAGTCTTTCTTGTCCTGGGCCCCCTTACTCAAAGCCACCTATTTTTGGTGACTACTTTGTTTTCTGAGGCCGCTCAGGCCCAGCTTGTACCTTCCTGCCCCAAGCTGAGGTGGAGCCATCCCTCCATCTGATAGGCCTTGGTTTCATTTAGTGTAGAGGTGTCTTAAAGGACCATAACCTGGCACCAGAGGGATGGGTGATTATTGCTATCAGTTGGTCATTGGTTCTAGACCTTTCCAGTGGACAGAAAGAGGAAATGATATTTTTAAAAATATGATGAATACATGGGCTGGGGTGTAGCTCAGTGGCAGAGAGCTTGCCTAGCATGTGAGGGGCTCTGCGTTCGAGTCTCAGAACCACATGAAAAAAGTAAACAAATAAAATGAAGGAGTTGTGTCCATCTACAACTACAAAATTTTTTTAATGATGAATACATATCAATATTCTCATTCCAGTTTTTAAGATTATTATTCCTGAATTTATATATTAAATATCATTTTTCTTATGCTAAAATTGTGTTTTTTAGAAACCCATACATAAATACTTATTCTATGTGACTATTATATTAAGAGTTTCAAAATGGTGATTTCAGTAGTGTAACTACCAAATGCAATTTGAGTGTTTGTCTCTAAGATACATTTTACCATGTATATACAGTCAAAACATTGAATTCTAAAGTCATGCTGTGTAACTCTTTCTTTTTTTTGACTGTGTAACCACCAGCTTAATAGAGAATAAGTGAATTTGTTTCATGTATTTCATTTTTGTGCTTCAATTTTTAATGACCAATTTCTTTAAAAATTATTTTGCTTAAAAGAACCAGTAAAAAGGAAAAAATCAAATTATTTTCTTTAGGAATATTATTAGAAAAATTTTAAATTTATTTTGGAGCATGTAATTCATTCATGATCTCAAAGTCAAAACTGTTTTTTAAAAAGTCACATTCAGAGAAATTTATGTTCACCTTAGACCCCCTTCACCCTGTTTCCTGTCTCTCCCATAGATAGCTACATGTTTTAGGTTTGGAATTAATCTCTTTTTCCCCCCAGCAACATAAGCAAATTTATATATTCATATCCTGCTTTCTTACATGGAAGGCAACATCTTGAACTTCACACTCCTCGTGTGACAGTATCCTGAAGCTCACTGGTCATCCATGTAGATGGCTCCCTCGATACTTCCTGCACATGGACAGGTCTCCCCAGAGGGCATGCACTGGGGATTGTCTACTTAGCTAGCCCTTTAGTTGGGGGCACATTTGGAGTGGGTATTCATTTTATATCACTGCCCTCACAAATTAACAAACACTTATTGCCTTATGCAACATAAATGTATCATAGTTTTATAGGTCAGAAGTTCAACACGGGTTTCATGGGCCAAACTCAAGGCATCCCCAGGGCAGGGTCTCTTCTAGAGGCTCTGGGGAGGAGTTCACTTTCAAACTCATGAAGATATTGGCAGAGTGCCATTTCCCTGTAGTTGCAGGACTGAGATCCTATTTATGAGGATCTGTTAGCTAGGCCATCCAGCTGCCACAGGCCACCGTATTCTGTGCCTCATGGTCCCTCCCCAATTTTCAGAGTCTGTTACAATGAGTTGAGTCTCAGACTTTGATTCTCCCCTCCTTCAGCCTCGTCTCTGGCACTCTTCTTTTAAGGACTCTTCTGCTTGCTTTGGATCTACTCGGAAAATCTCCTGGTTTAAAGGCTCTTAACCTTAATTATGTCTTCAAAATCTTCCACCAGGTGAGAGAACATACTCACAGGTTCTAGGGAACAGGTCTGGACATATTTGGGGCACATTATTTTGCCAGAAGATTGTTTTCAGCCTTTGCATGATAATTTTATATTTTTGCCACTGAATCTTTGGGGTAGATTCTCAGAATTGAGATTTCTGGATCAAACAGTGACTGTACATGGAGATTCTCTAGACATTGCCAAATCCCACTTCTTCTTGTATAAGG
Organism: Urocitellus parryii; assembly: GCF_045843805.1. Lineage (NCBI taxonomy): Eukaryota > Metazoa > Chordata > Mammalia > Rodentia > Sciuridae > Urocitellus > Urocitellus parryii. The sequence continues at coordinate 35,112,397 of NC_135539.1, forward strand.
TGGTAATATTTTGCATTCCCATGAGAAATATGTATATATATGTTTGCCATGCAAAAAAAGAATTGAAGTCGAACTTAAGAATCTTCTCTTGCTTGCTTTTGGATTTCTGAGTCATAGATAAGAAGGTTTTCTTCACTTTCAGGTTATAAAGGAATTCACCCCATTTTCTGCTGCCACTTTTATGACTTCATTTTTATGTAGAGAGCTCCATCCATTTAGAACTTGTCCTTATATATGGAGTGAGGTATGAATCCATTTGCAAATAGCTATGTAATTGTCCCATGGCCCTTTTATAAAATATCCACTTTTTTCCTCCTCCTGATTTGTAACATTAAATTCCATATACACTTGGATCTATTTCTGAACTTTTTATTCCATTCTATTAGTCTAGTTATTCATTCACTAATTCTACATTGTTTAATTATAGAGGTTTTAAAATGTTTTACTATCTTGTAAAATCTTCCCAGGGCCCTGCGCATGCACACACTCGAACGCACACACACACACACACACACACACACACACACACACACACATCCACTGATTGGGATTTTTAGAATTTTCTCATTTGCTCTTCTTGAACCCTCATGATGCTGATCCTTTCTGTCCAGGAACATGATATGTCACCCCATTTGTCTAAATCTACTGTGTCAGCTCCTTTCTTCTTGTCACAACACTGGAGTCCTATTTCTAACTCCTCTGGGCTCTCAGAAGAGCAGGGAAATCAGGGTCAATGAGTATTTCTGAAAACTGCCATATAAAGAGAAGGGCCTGGGATCCTCCAGGACATTATTCTTGACTTGTTTGTGAGTCTGATTTTTCTTACCTGTGAAATGGGTCAGCAGGATATCTGTAAGATCATTGTGAGAATTAATTAATGTCTGCATAGTTAACTACATTCTGCCCTGGCTGCTGGCATGCAGGAACACAAGTGCTCACTGTGCTTCTCTGGCTCCTGTTGTCCCATTCTACAGGCAGGACATAAAGCATGGAGTTTCCTCTCTGATCCTAGCTGGGCATTTTGCTGCTCAGCCTGGGGTGTGGTGCTGCAAGCCAAAAACTTCAGGAATGTTCTTGTTAGTTCCCTTATAACTTTATGTAAAAAATTCACATGGATTGTTAGTAGTGACAGTTTGTTTCTTCCTCTGAAATCTTTACATCCTTTCTTTCTCTTTTTTATTTCTTTTTATTTATTTATTTTGCAACCCTTCTGGAAAGGCAATAACCTCTGTATCATATAAAATTGGAGCAATCATAGAAGGCAGGTTTTTTTTTTAAACTACTAACTTTATAGAAATTCTTTAAGGTATTAGCATCAAGTATGATATGTACAATATTCATGGAAAGTGTCTTTTGTTACAGCTAGCCTCTACTGGGTTGAGACAATTCTTTTCTAGTCCTGCTTTGCTACAAGTGGATTTGGTATTTTGTTTTGTTTCTTGGAGTTTTAAAAATCATAAATAAGTTAAATTATATCAAATTACACTTTTCACTCATTGAGTCATTCATCATTTTTCTGCTTTCATCTGTGGGCAAGATGGTCACATTATTTTTCTAAGGTGTCCCCATCACAGTGTCCTGAGATGACACTGGATGTGATGTTTTTGTTGTTTGATTTTGTTTTAAGTTCAGATTTTTTATCCATGTCTGTAAGTGAACTTGGCTTTTTCTGGCTGTTGGGTTTGGCTTGGTTTTTAAGATTGTGGTTTATTGTCTCTCCAGTTTTCATAAATGAATATCTGATTGCATTTGCACAGCTCAGCCAGCGAGGTGAGATCCAGGGGCATGTTTGACCTCGCTGGCACATGCCAAGGACTTTTGGGGGCCTCAGAGGCACTCAGTGTTCCTCAGTCCTGTCTGCACATAAAACTTCAGACCCCCCACATCAGTTTGTGAGAGGCTCAGGGGTGGGTTTGGGGCTATGTTCCATTTGTGTGGCTTCCCAGGTGATAGAGTAGATTGAACATCTACCACTCTGTTGTGGGGCCCTGTGTGCCAGGTCCAAGGTGGGACACACATGCCCTGCCTTCTAGCCTCTCCCTGGTTCTTCCTCAGAGGGTTGAAGGGTTTAATTCTGCAGGGGACAATGACATGAGAGGCTCCATGCCTTCCCAGAGGACACCCTGCCCCTTCCCTAGGCCTGCTATGCTCTGAATGCCCAAGATAAGGACACTCCCTGGCCTGGTGCCTACTTGGGGGCCACATCCTGGTTGTGTGGCCCCTGGGGCTGTTCCTTGCAGGCTAACTCCGTCAGTGCATGGCTACTCATTCAACATTTAACCTGTAGTTTTCAATTTCCCTGAAGCTTAACTTTGCTTTTCATTTTGAAATCATTTTAGAAACTGCAAAAAAAGTTGCAGGAAGCCTACACAGAACTTCTTCACCAGAAGGCCTATCCAAGGGTTGCCAGTTGTCCCCAAATGTGCTAGGTGACTAAGGATCTGACCAGGACCCCAGGCACAGCCAGCTGTCCTATCCCCCAGTCTCCTCCACTCCCAGCCATTCCTTGACTTTTGTGACTTTGACAGTTTTAAAGATCACAGGCAGTCACTCAGTCACTTCCTATAATACCCCTTCTCCCCGGCTTTCAGAGTGAGCATCTTGTTAGGCTCTTTTTCTGCCACCTTGCCAGAACTGGAAGCCCCTTAGCAGTATTCTTTCTGAGATACTTGAAATTAACTCTGCAAGTCTAAAAGTTCTGTAGTGGTACAGCTGGTTGAAATTTCAAAACCAAAAGAGAATTTTCTCCTGCTATAGCTCATGATCTGAGCCATTTGTGTCTAGTGCTCCTAGAGAGTAAGTGTTCATGTGTAGAGATAAGCTTAGTTCTGAAGAGCCGTGGAAGGACTGGAGGTGTACCTCCGGCTCTTTAGGAAACAGCAATAGTCAGGAGGGGAAGCAGAGGTGAGTTGCGGCGTCTCTCATCACTCAGTACTCGGGGAGCCTCAGGGCTGTCATGGGCAGCGCACGCAGCCATGGCGTCTCTTCTCTGCTGGATCTTTGTGCTACATAAGAGAAACAGTTTTTCCCTCAATCATCTGGGTTGATTCTACCAGCAGACTCTACCAAATAAGAACCTAAGCAGGGGAGGAGGAGGAGCTGCTTACATCAACAGAGAAAGCCTGGGCTTAACTTGTGTTTCTTTTGAATATGGTAAGAAGTGGAATATTCCAGAAGACCTCACCTATACCAGTGACAGCCCTAAGAGTCCCACTTTCTGGTCTTCAGGAACACTGGGCTATTATGGGCACCCCTCAAGCCTGTCTGCAGGAGAAGAGGCTGAGCAGGACCAGTGACCAGTTCCCTCACAGTTGATGGAGTAGGGCTGGTGACAGACCCCCAGGCTACCCTGAGGGGTTGCCAGGTCTCTTCTGAGGTTTGTTCTGGAAGGTGCCTCATGCCCTATAGAAAGCAGAGCACATGTACCTTAGAGAATAAATATCACCACATGTTGTATCTCTCAGCACGCTGCAGACAGGTGTTGTTATTCCTGTTTTACAGCTAAGAATTTGAGCCAGACACTCCCCTAAAGCCACAGTGTCCAGCCGGGACTGGTGCCCTGCCTGCCCCTCTCAAAGCCCCAGCTATTTGTGCTCACATCATTGCATGACCTCAGGGAACTTGTCAGTGGAGTTTCCTAGGGATGTGTTGGGGCCACCCATGGAATGTGGCAAAGGCCTGGCAGGTGGCACATGAGGAAAGGCAGGGCAGAGACCTGGTGCTGGGAATGAAGACGGCTGCAGCTCTGTTCTTCCCCTAGATACACCATGAGCATGTCAGGGGATGGCGAGGGCGGGTCCCGGCACTGTCTACTGAGTCTGCAGACACAGGGCACAGCCCTGAGGACGCTGACCTAGCAGTAAAACCTCTGACCTGTTTATAGAAAGGCCATTTGTTCATTTTCAAAGAGACGCTCTGCTGTAATGCACCTTCGTAGGAGAAGAAACAGGTCTCAATGAAGGTACAATAGTTTCAGCTAGAAGTGGAGTCAGGCTGACCTTCACCATGTCAGATCTTGAGATTTTCTTGGGATTATCTAGTAGATGATTGAAAAGTTATGCAACCAAGAGAGAATGGATCTGTACAACATAAAATCAGGGTGGCTTCAGAAGCTTGCTGGGCCAGGGGAACACAAGGGACCACGCAAGTCCATCGGTGGCTGTTGAGGACTGTGAGGGGGACAACATTGGGCCACATATCCAGGTTTTGCTAGTCACCCAGGAAGCACCAAAGAGTGGCCTCCCGGGAACAAGGACTGAAGGACATTTCCCAAGACAATTTGTGGTAGCAAAGCCTTTCCTCCTTTGATCCACTTTTTTTCTTTTTAGTTACATCTTCTTCGCAGTGAAGTTACCTTTAAGTTCTGACCTTTTTTTTTTCTTTCTTTCTTTTTCTGTGCACCAAGAAGGTTTTGACTTGAGTTATCCTCTGTGAATTATGGGATGATTCGTTGAAGGAGCCCATTGAAAGGCCCTGTAATACGTTGATGCTCAGATGTAGGTTAAAAAAAGAAGCTTTTATAGGTATTTCTGGTTCAGTAATGCTTTGCTTAATTAGTAACCTTTGACTGCAAAGTGAATACAACAGCTCTCTCCGCATTTTTAGGGCATACTGTAGAAGGGGAGGATGCAAACGTCTCAGTTGTCATTTCTGCCTCTGTTTGCCTGCGTACTCCCCGTAAGCCCCAGCCTCACAGCCATTTGCCATGCTCTGATAGTCAAAGCAGCATCCAGTCTTCTCCAAATGCACCAATTTAAAAAAAAAAAGAAAAGAAAAGAAAAAACTGCGCTGGGCAGATTTTTCAGTAATGAAGATGCTGGTGGTAACACTTCGGGTACAGATAAAACTGTTTCCATTCCAAAAATGGAAAGCAGAGGGAAAAAGCCCACTTAGTGCTTATTTGTGCATAATGGCAGCCATTTTCTTAAAAGGAGCTGTTTTAGAGAGTGTTATGGGCTAATAAAACACAGCGCAAGTCGGCTCAGTGCTGGTCTCTCGGTAACTAAGGAGCAGTGGAGACGAGCGGCCGGGTGCCCTGGTGTCCCCAGGACTGATGCTTACTGATGCTGAGGTTGCCGGGCACGTCTTTGACAGAGCCCTTTGGAGTGACACATTCCTTGCTGAAGCCTGGTCACACAGTAATGCTGTCTGTCTCCTCTCACCGAGGGACTGGATGGCAGGCTGATGGATGGAAGACCTCAGGCAGCTCTTTCATTTTTCTGTTTGTTGATGCGCTTACCTGTGAGGACGTCTTGCAGGCTGTATGGGGCCTTCTGTCTGTCTAACACACCCCTTATCCAATGCCACTCGCAATACATTTCCATTGGTGGTGAATTCTAGGAAAAATGTCTCTGCAGATGATCCTGTCTATGTCTGTCAGAAGCTGACACATATATGTCCCAGGGTGTCCCCTTTTGCCTAAGCCACCAGGGGATCAAAACCAAATGTCCTTCCTGAGGGTTCTCAGGAGGAATTGGAGTCCCCTCTGCTTCCTTGAAGTGGTCTTGCTTCTGTCCACTCCTGCTTCCAGCCCCCTTGAGCTGAGCTGAGCTGGGCCCCAGATCTGGACTGGACTTTAGAACCCCAGAAACAAGGAAAGAGCAGTGTCTACCTTGGTGAAGGAGGAGAGACTCATGGAAGAAAGCAAATGCCCAGGCCTCAAGGCCAGGGGCCCTGCCTCTGAGAGTAAAGCTCTGGAGCCCCAGGGGAGACTTGTTTTTGAAGAAAGCAGCAGTGGGGGCCAGGGATGTAGCTCAGTGGTCGAGCACTTGCCTAACATGCACAAGGTCCTGGGTTCCATCCCCAGGACTGAAGGGAAAAAAAATATTAAGCTGAAAGTAGAGGTAGGCATGCGTGAAATAGATAGCTGTCCTAAAATGTTGCAGGTTCCATTTCCCTGTGAATGCAGGGACATTCCCCAACTTAGATGGTTCACCTTGCAACTGTTCCCTCAAGGACAGTGTGGGGCCATTCTATCCAGTGTCCTGTGTTGCCACTGCTTTTGGATATTGTCATTTTATGCTTTTGCATCCCATCCTGTCTACAAAATGCCCATCTGTGTGTCCATGAGAGATTCAGCACTTTATTATAAAACAGGCTTTGTGTTCATGATTTTACCCAACTACAGGCTAACGTCAGTGCACTGAGAAGGTCGAAGGCGGCTGGGTGACACAGGATGGCTGGTGGGTCAGGTGTATTAAATACATTTTACACTTCAGTTCTTTTCAGCTCGGAATGGGCTTATTGGGACTAACCTCATCATAAGTCAAGAACATTTATGTTTGAAGTTGTTTTATTCTCTTAAGGGTCAGTAGAAATGTTAAAAATAGCAAGTTGAGCAACGTGGATGCTTTGAGATGCCTCAGTCTTTAGACTGAGAGGCTCAGATCCCCACATGGGCCTCTGTCCTCTAGCCTCTGTCCTTCTGTCTTAACTGGGCATCTCTGTTGCAGGATGGAACTGATTGGACCTTCTTGGATTTCTGTGGTCATGGGCAAGGCCAGGGGAGTGTCAGGCCAGTGATTAAAGCACACGAGGCACTTTAGGAATGGGCCACCCTCCTGGCACAGGGTTGTTATGGGACAGGAGGGTCCATCAGAGCTGACTAGTCAGCATTGGGTGAGGAATGGGCCCTAGACAACCAGCCATGCTGAGGCAAAAAAGAAAACATTTCCAAGCCCCAGTTTCTTCATCACAAAATTGGGAGAGTAAGGATACATTTAAAACTTTAGCCTGAGACTAGCACATATTAGGCACTTACTAAATGGAAGTTCATAACAATAAAAATAATGAAGATAAGGCAAGCACTTTTAAAGAAGGCTATAGAGAGAAGACTCCACTCCTGAGGAAAGGCCTGGAGAGTTAATGCAGGGCCAAGCCATAGAAACGCCTGGAAGACTGAGCAGGCCACCAGGGCAGGCTCAGGATTAAGGCCAGTGTTTCAGACCAGGGCCCAGGCAAGGCCAGCTTCACACAGCTTAGAGGAATGTGGGAGGTCTTTGTGGTCAGCGAACCAAGGTGAGTTAGGTTCTCAATGAGTCCAAGGACTTGTAGTCCAGGAAGAGCCCCACAGTCCTGGGGCCAGAAAGCACCTTGAAATATTAAAATATCAGTGGAGAGTCAAGATGGTACTTACGTTCCACCCATTACATTCCCACAGCTTGAAGAATGTCAAATCCAACTGCTTCTTGTCTCCTTTTCCTAGAGAAATTAACTTCAAGAATGGCAAGAGGGCTTGCTACCCAGCACACTGGGCTTCCAGGCTTCATCTGGCCCTGGGGGAGGCAGCCCATCTCTGCAGAAGAATTTGCCCATTCCCGTCTCCACCCACAGCAGGCCAGAGGTGGTGATGCAGCTGGACCTGGCTCTCAATTCACCCAGTGGGGCCAAGGGATTCTCCCAGGGCTCCATTTTGTCTCAGAGATGTCCTCCTATAATTATTTGTGACGTAGTTACTTCTAATCCTCCCAGAAACAACGGCTGAGTGAGAACAGGCCCTTGCTGTGCAAATCTGGGCTGTAGCCTCCACCCAAAGACCAGGGCCTGGTACACACGAGGAAGGTGCCAGGAAATGCCTGTTGTGAATGTGGGTAGGTCATTGCACAAATGCCACCTGGGGACAGAAATAGCCCAGCCTACTGAAGGGAGTGACCCCTCCTTTAAAAGCAAGTTCTTTGCTTCTTTCACTGCCAACCTGGTCTCCTGTTACCTCTGGAAGTAGAATGAAACCCTAGTGTCCTTGGTCTCCTGCAGAGTTCCTGGGCTAAATGATTTTGTGTCCTCACTCTGAGATCTGTAGCTGGGGATTTCTAATCACCCATCAGATCTCTTTCTTGCCTTCTTGTGAAGGGATGTTAGGGCTGTTGTAGCCTTTTGATAAGTATCTGTCAGCATTGCAGTTGTAATAAACCCAACTGTAGTTGAATTTCTTTTTCATAATAGGAAGAAAAATACTGGCATTATTTTTGAATAGTCTGTCGAGTATGCATGGGATAGCTGTCATCAGCTCTAATGGGTCCTTTAATAATATTGCGGTCATCTGGGCAAATTTGCCAAGACAGGCTCCATCTTTTGTTCTGGTGTGATGTGTCTGCACGAGCATTGAGTGCTGTGGTGACAGGTGACAATGAAATACATACTCAGATATTTCAAAATGTTTATTGTTTGCTAGATTGTCCATAATCACTCCATTACAATGACTCTTCTCTCATATCCTTGACCAGAGTGGGAAATCTGTAGGGGTGAGTGGGTTCAAGTGGCCTTTTTGTTCATTAGTCTATCAGATCCTTTCAGGTCCTGTTAGGGGACTCTTAAAACTATGCAGAAGAAAATGCTGCAGCGTAAGTGACAACTCAAGTAGGACCAAGGGAAGCATTTCACTACAAATGTCATTTCTGAGAAACAGGTCAATTGTATTCATAAATCACAACTGTCAAACCAAATTAAATTTTACGAGAGTCATATTTCCCTGTTCTTTTCGAGAACTTCTCTGTGCTCTGGTCCTTTCATCCTAGGTCTCGTTTTGGATTTTTAGATTTGCCTGTGATTCATTTTTCTGGTCATTAGGTTTTATATTTGTTTCATTCATTCATCCATTCATCCGGCAAACGTTTATTAAGCACCTACTGTTTTATTGTTTTGAGCATCACACTGTGGAGTCCTAAGGTGGGAAATTCTTGGTTCCCTCAACAGAAAACTCACATGTTTTTGGAGAGGACAGGAGGGAGGGTTGAATGTGATCTGATGAGTGGTACCGAGAGATTCTTGAGGATCTTCATGCTGGTGTGTTGCTGGTAGTGTGTGTGTGGGGGGGGGGTCTCTGAGGCACTGAGGGAAGTAGGCAGTCAGGAAAGGCAGGAGGTGGAATTCACACTGCACCTTGAGGGCGAGCGGTGTTCCACGGGGAGGAGGGGGTTCCCCGAAGAGAGAATGGGAGGAGAATGCTTGGAGGGAGGAGATGGCACAGCACCTATTATTTTAAAATGTGGATTTTATTCTTATTCTGGTATGGTGAGGCCACAAGTTCCAAAGCAAATGGCATTGAAAAGACATTTTATTTCTCACAAATCTCAAGAGGAGGGCTACCTCTGTCAGGAGGCAGAGGAGGGGAGCCCAGGGGCTGGTGAGGCTGGAACCAGGCCCAGGATGACCAGTGGAGAGGCAGGCAGCCCCAACTTTGCAGGGTTTGACCTATAATTTTTGGTGCAGAAGCAATACACATTCAGGAGAAACCAGCCTTTGAATTTTGGATGTGGGTCTTCCCCAGGCTATACACAGTGTGACTCCCCCTTGCAGTGCCAGGCAGCGGCAGCATCGCAGCTCCATGAGTTCTGCGACCACGAGGGGAAGACAGAACCACCACACTGCATAGGGTTGCCAAGCTAGGCTGTCCCTAAGCTCAGTGGATCCTGGGCACTTCACCCTCAGGGTCTTCTGATGGCACTTGTGGATGACTGCTGTCATCCTTACTTTAAGGACAAGAAGACTGAGCTCTCAGCGTCCCACATCCCATGTGGTAGAGAACAGACATCTTCTGGAACTAGAGAAAGTTAGCACCAAGGCCCACCCCATCACATCCCTCAGGCCTCACGAGAGGTTGAATATAACCGGAGATGGAGCAGACGCCAACACCAGCTGCTCGGCATTCACGACAGATGCCGGGGAAGCCGGCGATGTGCGAGACACGCAGGAACTGAATGGTGGTGGCAGAGAAGGCCTGGGGCTGCAGGGAGAAGGGCTTGGGTCTGTCCCAAGGCCATAGGGCTCAAATTCAATGCCAGGATGCTCTGACTGGAGTACATCATGGGCATACAAAGCAGGGACTGTCCTGGGGTACAAGGTGACCTCCAGGAAAAGCCACTCGTGAGGAGTGGGCTCCCGGAGAAAGCTGGAACCCTAAGGGAGGCTGAGGGAAGGGGTGGAGAGGCCATGTCAGGGGGATGGATACATTCGGACAATGGTGAACGGATTTGCCCAAAACCTAGGGACATAGAGGAGATAAGACAGGCAATATGGACTCGATATCTGTGTCCCATAAATTCTGTCAAAGCCTCCCCCTGAGGTGAAGATTTCAGGAGAGGGGCTTTGGGGAGGATTAGGTTGTGGGGGGAGCCCTTATGAATGAGATCAGTGCCCTTATCAAAAGGACCCCAGAGAGCTCTCACCCTCTTTCTACCACATAGGATTCAAGGAGAATTTGGCCACGTGCAAACTGAGAGGCTTTTTATTGGAACCTGATCAGGCTGACATCCCCATCTCAGACTTCCAGTCTCCAGAACTAGGAGAAAATGAATTCCCATTGTTTGTACACCACTCAACCTGTGTTTTTTGTTGTGGAAGCCTGAACAAGCAAAGTAAGACACAGCAAAAATTAAGCAGGGTGGAACTCGGGCAGCCTGGGCCAGAAGAGTATGTCTGGATCCTGGGAATCACAGAGCAGCGCTTGAATCAGAGGCATCAACTCCGAGCTGTTTGCATGGGCAGAGATCCTAGGATCCATCTCATTTGAGTAGCTATAATCATGGAAGCCCAGAGGATTCTGAGATCTATCATCCTTCAGTGTCAAGTGAATGGTGGGAGGTGGCCCTCCAAGATGCACATATGAGAGGCCCCTTGAGACCTGTGGTTTTCAAACTGTCACAAGAGATGCTGATTCACCAGAGCCTCTAGCACCATGGGGACCTGGGAGGCCAACAGTCAGGTGGCCCTGACCCATTGGTTTGTCATAAGGCAGCAAAGACAACATCACACTCTCTTTTTAATTTACTGAGCTGGATCATCAACACAGGCTAGCATGAAGCTGAGAGCTTCAAAACCCAGGTCCTGCACTCATGTGGAGTAAGCCCAGGAGAGCCCTTTCAGAGGGCTTCCTTGCAGAGAGACTTTGGAGGCCACTGGGAAGAGGCCATCACCACAAGAGAAAGGAGAAGGGCAGACGGATGTCATTTTAGGGTGTAAGGGGCAGCAAAGGAGTAATCAGGAGAAACCACTGGGAAGTTGAAGGGAGGAAGGAACATGAACCAGGCAGCAATTTCCTTCTTCTGAAGTTAGAAATATGAAATAATAAAAACAAAAAGCAAAAACAAACAAAAACCTAGAAAAATAGCAAGTGGGAGGCAAGGGAAGGGGAATCAGTTTTGGGCCTGTTTGGAACCATGCACCAGCTAGGGTCAGTCGAGGGCTTAGGAGATCCCCTCAAAAGCTCATCAGTGTGCTGCTCTCTGGATCTGTCTTGGGAACTGGCCTGTGGATCTCACAGGCCTCAAGTCACTCCCTGGTTGAACTGTGTCCTTGCCAGAAGCATATGTGCAGAAACCCCCATCTGTCCGTCTGCCCTGTGCCCTCCAGCATGCCTCCTTTGGGGAAGTTTCATTTGACTTGTGTGCAAGGGAACTCCACTCAGAATAAGAGAGTACTGGGTATCTGTGCAAGTTGCTAGACATGCAAGTTTTCCTGCTGACAGCAGAGTTTCAACCAAGCAGGATGCACTGGGTTGGCAGGTTTCCATGGAAGGAGCTTGGGAGTCTTCCCCTCTCCTTAGCTCTGAATGAAGAGAGAGCTGCTTTCTCTCCCCTTCCATCCTCCTCCCATCTGCTGCAGTCCTGTGTGCTTCCTTTCCATCTGCAGGATCATCTATTGGAGAGATTAATGAGTGTCCTCTGAGTAGCCACTGAACCCTGGCAGGTGCATTCGAGGTCTTTCCTAGGCCACAAGGTCTCCCTGAGACTTCCTGAGGCCCAGCTGAGCTTAGCAGCTTTCCTGGTGCAATGCTTGAGTTCTGATAGAAAAAGTCTCTTAGCAGGAGTTGACAGGTCGGAACCCCTGGTTATTATATGAATGCACATGTCCAGAGGGGCCCAGCCTCCTGGTCAGTTGGTGCCAAACACGGGCTAGACATGGGAGCAGGCAAGCCATCAGTCCTCCATGGCAGGGCATGGACTCCTGTGGCTTTAGGGGATATCACGTGCTCCTCCTTAATGGCTCCAAAGGACTGGCCCCCTACTGGGCAGCATTTGAAATGTGTGGCATTTCTGCTTTTGTAATAAGTATTATAAAGTGCTGTTTGTTAGCTTTAAAAGAAGAAGGGGGAGAAACCTTTCAAAATCCCAGCTTCCCCATGGGAGCTTCAATTTGTTTTATCTTTAAAGAGCTCTGTCTCACTCTGTGTCCAGCACATTGTCAGTGAGTGGCCAGTTACTTCTGGAATTCTCTGTTACTATAGTCTTGAAGTCTAACTATTAAGCCAGAGGAGGCCAGCAAGGATTGAAGAATCCTGGTCTCTTCAGATAAAGATGTAAACCTTTTATTATGGAAATATAAGTTGTATCCCCCAGAGGTCTACAAGTAAAGGGATATTTTGGGTAATAATTTGCTTTTGGAGCTCCAGGGTGGACAACCCATTTTCAATACTGATAAAGAAACAGGGCTGAGCACAGAGTTGAGGTGGGGCATGGGGGAGATGCTGGGGACACGGTGAGGAGTAAGACCCCGCGCCTGCATGAGCAGCAAGGGACTAAACCAACCTGGCCAGAAGATGGGGAAGTGACCCAGGGCTTGTTTACCTCATGCCCTTTGGGTGGTGCGCTTGAGCAGGGATTGGCACTTTCTCTGTAAAGGGCCAGGTAGTAAATCTTTTCAGCTTCCTGTCCAGATGGACTCTATTGTAACTATGCAGCTGCTGTGGAGTCATGAAAGCAGCCATCAACAACACACACACCAGTGAGCATGGCTATGTTCCAATAAAACTTTATTAGCGAAAGCAGAGAGTGGGCTGACTCTGACCCATGGTCCAGAGTTTCCTGACTTAGTGGAACCTTGTTTGATAAACTGCCCACAAGCCCTCTGCCTTATGGAATACAACTGTGTTTGACTCACTACTTGTTCACTAGCCCAGGCTCTGTGATGCTAGAAGACAACTTGTAAAGATTAAAAGTGGCTAAGCCAGAGATTACAGTTGTATTGCTCTGTAGCCAGTTTTATTTCTAACTTGCGTGTCTTATTTGGGCCTTCTTTCTTCCACTGACTCTACATACAATCACCCTTGTATTCTCCTCCAAACCTGTTTTACAATTCTGCCTGTTCCCTCATTGATGAGCAAGGTAACTCCCCCCACACAACCTGTACTTGCAGGGGTTGTGTTTTTCCAGTCACTGCTTTCACAAGAGCAGCACCATCAGAGGTAGGTAGGATGGATGGCAGGCAATGTGGCAGGCAGAATGCAGAGCCAGGTGGCACCACCTGGGCTTGCCAATAGCCTGGCCTCCATCCAAATTGACTTAGGAAAAGGGAGTCTGAGCAAGATGGAAGGGCAGAGACATTTGACCTTGGATCAAGCCTCAGCCATTCTATGTTGTCCCACTCCATCTGGTCCTCACCCTGAAATTGTAGCTCATGCTCAGCAAAACTCTGCAGTTGATTCCCTCCCTAGCCAGCAGTTCAGAAACTATGGGATAATGGCAATAAGGTCTCAGACTGGAAGACCCCTTTCCTCTCCTCCAGGACTCTCATGCTGGGGAAGACTGAGGATCATTTCCTAGCCTCCCACTGTGCTAACTCATCTTTGTAGAGGAGTGGCAGCCCCCTGCTGGAAGAGCAGCCACCGTTTTGGGTAGCATCTCAAGTCTTGCCAGTTCTCTTCCATTCCTCTTGTTCCTGTGAGTGGAAAGGCTTTGAATGTCAGGGCTGCTGCTCTGACCAGCACTGACCCTGTGGTAACCCACATGGCCAAGAGAACATGTGATCACTTAGTTCCTAAATAGGCTAGGAAATGTCCACAGGGTCAGATCCCTGGGTGAACGGATCAAGAGCCAGTGATACTGACAGGCTGAATCAAGCATGGTGATAGCGAGGCAGGAGCAGGAGGGCAGGGAGTGCTTGCCAGAGCCTTGACACCCAGGACCCCAACCTTCTTTGCAGGGAGAGGTTGAAAGGGAGGGACTGGAGGGGTGGAGAGAATAGAGTTGCCATGCAAATAGCCAGACACACCTGGGGACTCAGAGGATGGATTGAACTTGCCGTGCGCCGGCTTCCCCCCATGCAAGTACAGAGAAGCCAGGAAATAAAGAGCCCAGAGCACCCCTTCACCCACCCAGCCCTGCTATAGAGCCTGGGTGGTCCACCCTGTGGTCTACCTTGGAGACCACAGTGCAGAGACTGGCCCTGGTGGTGCACAGGCCCTGCCCCTCCTCCTGCAGTGGTGCAGCCTGCACCCTCTCTTCTCATCACTCTTCCCATTTCAGCTTCCTTCCTGCTTCCCAGAATCCGAAACTACCCATTTCACCTCTGACCTCTAGCTCTTTCCCCACCAAGTGTTTTTGGACAGAATCCCACATTTCATTTTAATGTTTCTTTTTTAATTGAGGTGAAATTCACATAACATAAAATTACCCATCTTAAAGAGTACAATTTCCTAGTTAGTAGATCTGCAGTATTGTGCACCCCCCTCCTCTATCTAGTTCAAAACCTTTGCATCGCCCCAGATGAAGGCCCTGCCCCCACCAGTGGTCACGCCCCCTTTCTCTCCTGGGCCCTGGCAGCCACCACTCTGCCTTCCATCTCTGTAAGGTGGTGGGCTCTGGCTAGTTCATAAAGTAGAATCTTACAGGGTGTCGAATTGGGGGTCTGGCCTCTTTGCCTCAGCAGAATGTTTTTGAGGGAAGTCTGCATGATGGCCTGCATCAGTGTGCTGTCCCCCTGCGTGGCCCCAGTGTTCCCTTGTGTGGACAGGATGGACCAGCACTGTTCACCCATGGTTTCCACCTTTGGCTGTGGTGAACACTGTGCGGTGAACATATGTGTGCAGGAGTTTGCCACTTCTGCAAGTGTGCTAGACGTGGAAATGCTGGGTCCCATGGTCCTTGTGTTCAGTGCTTTGAGGAGCCGCCAACTACTTTCATGTTTGTAATCAAGAGCGTTTAGAGCTCTGTGATTTGCTTTTCATCTTCTTCAGGAAACACACTGCCAGTGCTCTGTTTCCCATCCCCTCCTTGTCCTTTGTGTCCATTTCTGCACTAGACCAAGGTCGTTTTAAATCCTCAGGCCATTCTTCGCAAGCTGGCCACCTGCCAGCTTGCTTTCCTCTGCAAACTTAATGAGCACCACTCCTCTCCTGTCGTTTAAGTCACTTATGAAGTGTTAAATGCCAGGGTGCTGCTGATCCCAGCTGGGCAGTTTGTTTGGCCTCATGCCCTCTCTATGCTCACAGCCTGCCCTCTGTATGAGTCCCCTGGGTCCCCAGGACCACACAGTCGTACAAGGCCTGGCCTGCAGCAGGGATGAAGAAATCTGCACAAAGGAGTCACAGTGTCTCCTCTGTGCTCTCTGGCTCTACAGGCCCCTGAAGCATCAGCAAGGTGCAAGGAAGTATGTGTTAGATCTGGTGGGCAGAAGGAAAGGCCACATCCTACAGAAAGGAGACAAGAGTAAGAGCGTGGCAGGGTCAGGCTAGGGCAGGTCACAGGAAATGACAATGCCACCTGAGTGAGCCAGTGGGATGTGGGGCTCATTTAGGGATGAAAACCAGCAAGACAGACCACAGAGTGGGAACCAGGGCTCCACAGAGGTGCATGCTGGGGCAACTTCGAGGCACCCCTCGGGCCTCATTGGCAGTCCTGGGAAAGGTCATCTGTGTGCAGGGGTTGGCTCTTCCTATCAGCTCTGTTCTGAGGCCATTGTTTTGAATCTTGAAGGGGAGGCACTCCAGGTCTGCTCTCAGGGCAGAAGCTCCATCCTGCTCTGTGGAGGATGTTCCTTACTCCAGGGCCAGCAGTGGAGTCTTTGTGGTATATGTCTGGGTGGAAAGGGTCAAGTGGATGAGGAGAGACTAAACCCCCTGGGTCAGCCTGCAGTGGAAACAGCTCTGGACCTTGAGACCACCTGTGCCCGTGGCTCTGTCACTGCCCACTGTAGCATCCTGCCTGGGACTTTCTCTCAGGGCCTTTGAGGCCTCACCTGTCAAATGGGAGGAAGGATAAGATGTGTCTTCTCCATCACCAGTGGTCTCTAAGCCTCAGAGGTTCCACCTCAGGCCACACCCTCCTGAGCTTTGTACTAAGACCCACCCTGACTGGAGTGGGAATGCCAAGAACTTATACCTCCAGGGCACAAGATGGTGTGTGCAGGACCAGCTTATCCCAGGGACACAGGACATGGTGCTCTGCCTAGTCCCCGACACACACACAGCAGGTGCACACAGCATCCAGGCAGCCTCAGGCCCTGTGGCTTGCCCAGCTGATCGCAGGATCCCTTTCCACAGGTTGGAGCCATCGGTGATGAGGAGGAGTGGGTGAGCCTCTATGAGGAGGAGAATGAGCCCGATGCCCAGACACTGGAAATCCCAAACCTCACGCCCTACACCCACTACAGGTGAGGACAGCAGGTGACAGGTGATAACCTCCGGCTGGAGGACACATCATCATCTCAAGCCAGTGGCTTCTGTCACCAACAAAAACCCAGTGATAAATGTAAATCAGAAGTTTCCAAGTAGCAATAAACTGTAAATCAAAACCCTGAGAAGCAGGAAAGACACAAGGGGAATAACTCTGGTGTTAGAGTGGCCGTGTCTGTCCACCAGTGCTGGCCAGACAATGCTCTACAAAAGGATTCACTGATTCAGTGTGACAGCCGAGGGCCATGGGCCACAAAGATGTGACAACTTTCTTCACAGAGCTCTAAGGCCCCTTGGGATTGTTCACATGCTATGTGCAAACCAAGCAGATGTCCTGGGAGCATCCCTCTGCCTCCCTCTTCCGGGACCCAAGAGCTGCTAGTCTCACTAATCAAGCACTTAACATGCCATTTCACCTTTTGCTTCTTGATCCCCAAACTTATCCGGGTAGTAAATCCTTGGCCATACAGAGGGCAGAGCGATCATGAGCTGTTAGTGATGTTATAACTTCCCGTAAGATCGTTGAAAGAGATGAAATTTCCAGTTATCACCAGATGTTGAGTTTGATAATGTCATTGTTCTGCCAGGATGGATACATTTCTTGAGATCAGGGAATGAAAGAATAAGAATTACTAATTCAGGGAGTAAAAGGTGAAATTACATCTTCATGAAGAACATTTTTTTAGTACAATACCAAAGTTAGCATTTTAAAAAAACCTAATGAGAAATACATCTTAACATCTATTCATTTTAACATCCCTCCTAAGCTTAGAGCAGATGAATCAAGGCACAGTACACTCATTTTTAGAGACAAACGTTTAGCTTACAAGACTTGGTATGTGAAATTAGCTGAATCTTTGTAATTATTCCAAAGGTCAGAAACTATGATTATAATCTGTGTCCCCATTTTCAATTCGCATAAATTTAGGGAACCACAGTAATAAACGTGTGCATGAGAGTTTAGGGGATTCATTGTATGTAAATTCAGTTCAAAGAATTATACATGCAGATAAAGAACAGACAGGTCTGAAAGCATTAAGGTGAACCTCAAAGGACTTCCGACTCCACCTGGCTTTGTAGATAAGGAAGTTTTGGCCTGGTTTACCAAAAGGCTCACAGCACGTGGTTAATGTGCCAGGGTGTAGATTCGGGGCCACCACCCTCCTCCTGAACCAATAGAAAGTGGGGTACAGTGTACCCTTAGACATTAAAACAACACTGGACTTTCAAAACTGCCATCTGGTAGCAACAGTGTGACACTCTGTTCTGTCCAGTAGTCCCTTGAATCTTAACCATCAAGTTTACCCTAAACTTGAGTCAGCCAATGCAGCTGATTGGATTCTGGCCCTCTACCCATCCCACTGTATCACTCAGAATTTAACCTCCTTGACTCACAAGAGAGCAGTCTTTGAAGGCTGTTCAGAAAGCGGTCCCTATATGTAATTTGCATTTTTAATGAAACCAGGTGGGAAGACTGTGTCCCTGAGCAATGGCCTTTCTGAACAGGTGGACATACCCTGAGCCTCCCTGAGAGCAGCCAGGAGGGTTTTGTTTTATTACCTTTTACTGTGGAATAACTCTGATCCCTGATTTTCCCTCCAGATTTCGAATGAGACAAGTGAATATCGTTGGTTCAAGTCCCTTCAGCCAGTCATCCCGGGTCATCCAGACCCTGCAGGCCCCACCCGATGTGGCTCCAACCAGCATCACTGTCCGAACCGCTAGTGAGACCAGCCTGCGGCTGCGCTGGGTGGTGAGTGGGAGCTGGGAAGGGGAGGATGCAGGACGGTGCCCCAGGAGGCTGAGGCAGGCCTGGGATCCGCAGCTTAGCGCAGTCCTTAGTCAGGCCTTCTTCCTTGTCAAAACTGATCCATCCTTAAGCCCAATGGCATTATACTTTCCAATTAGTGTAGGATCTCAGACCTGCCTCGGCTATCTCATTAATCACTAGCATTGTTCACTCTTTTCTTGAAACGGGGCTGCTCTTCAGGGCAGGAATGTGGATGGCACTCCATGCTGGACCTATAAGTCTTTAAGCTTCTGTCAACATAGAACCAATACTCAGTATTTGTTAGAGGGCCAGCCTGATGTTTAATCAGAACATTTTCCCACAAAATTAAGCCAAAATGTATTAAAAGAAATTATGTCCAACTAAAGTTACTGACAGGGTTTCATTTAATTAAAAAAGAAAAGTTTTAGGGAAAAATAGGTGATTCTAAGAATCCTCCCCCCATGCTTTCCATGGAACAAGCCTCATAACACAGACCTATCCTTTGACATCTTGTAAAGCAATGGTTTAAAGTGTCAGCTTGTCACAGACTGCCCTTCATTGCCAGCCTCTGCCTGATTCCCAGTACAATGGAAACCCTGAGTCGGTGGGCTACAGGGTGAAGTACTGGCGCTCCGACCTCCCATCTTCGGCACTGGCCCAAGTCGTCAATGACCGGCTAGAGAGGGAGCTCACCATCGAGGAGCTGGAGGAGTGGACGGAGTACGAGCTGCAGATGCAGGCCTTCAACGCCATCGGGGCCGGGCCCTGGAGCGAGCTGGTGCGGGGACGGACTCGGGAATCAGGTGAGAAGAGGGCAAGGCGGGCCCTAGAGATGTGGCCCACTCACTAGAGGTGGGACCTGGTGAGTCTCTAAGTCCCAAGTGAATGGCACCTCTCTGGTTTGTCCCTCTTGTGTCTGTGTTGGCATGCTCCAAAAGGAATTTAAGTGAAACTTTAGGCCTAGTGCCATTCCTTTGAGGTTGATGCTGAACCTAGCAGGGGCTGGACTCATACTTTCATTTTTTTAAGTTAGGGATCATTTTCCGTGTACTGATGAAAAGTGAGAGCATGTGAAGATCTGATAGGGAATCTTTAACATACAAGGTGTTCAGGACCCCCTGTTTGGAAAGAATGTAGGTAGTGTGTTCTGAGGTGTAGCTGCAGTAACAAGTGTACCCTGAAGGCCAGTTGCTTCAGTGCTATAGCTGATTTCTCACTGTGACTGCAGGCTAAGTGGCTGTCCCTATTTGGTGCATAGCTTTCTTCATGAGGTAATTCAAGGGCCCAGGCTCTGCTGTTCCATGGGGCTAATCACCCTCTGCTCCCAGTTACCAGAGGGAGGAGAACGAGCAAAGAGCAGGCATGCCTCCTCTGAAACCCTGTGTAGAAACAGCCCTTTGCTCTGTTCATCTCCATCAGTCTTAGTCATGGGTACTGCTAACTGCCAGGAGGAAAAGAACAGGAGTTTTTGGTCAACACTTAGAGTCCCTGCTGCTTTGTGCTAATAATGAGCTGTCCCCCGATCCTCTAGGCTTTGTGGATGGTCATGTCTCAAAATCTGGATGTCCCTCCTAGCCTCATCAGAGTTTTAGAAGCACAAAGGGAAGAGTGTAGCACAGTTTTCAAAGACACCTGACATGGACTGGCCTCCACCCAAGCCACATGGGTGAGGTGTGGCCCTGGACAGGGAGGAGTGAGCTGCCCTGTATGTTCTGGCAAGGGCTCAGCACATCCAGCAGCTGCTAATTCTAGGCTCACCAAGGCTATTAAAAATAGTTCTGGGCTGGGGATGTGGCTCAAGCAGTAATGTGCTTGCCTGCCATGCGCGAGGCGCTGGGTTCAATCCTCAGCACCACATAAAAATAAAATAAAGATGCTGTGTCCACCTAAAAGTGAAAAATAAATATCAAAAACTCTCTCTCTCTCTCTCTCTCTCTCTCCTCTTAAAAAAAAATAGTTCTTAAAATAAACCCTGCCTGTGTCCACACCAGATGAGGGGAAGATGTGACAGGTGGAGGCAGGGACCTGGCTCAGGGGTCGGAGGTGAAGACCGAGGCCCTCCACTCCTTCCCCAGGAAGTCCCCCTGCATTTTGCTTATTATTCCTTCTCTTTACCTCCTCTCCACTGACTACATTAAGTGAAAGCACTTCTACTCTCTCACCTCAGCTCTGTCAGGGCCTTGTTGTTCCCTGAGCCCAGTGTGAGTCTCCTTTCCTTAAGGCTCCCAGGGACACATCAGAGAGTCACCCTAGAACCTGAGAAGGGTCAGGAGGGAGTCGACAGGCAGGGTACCTGCAGCAGCTGTTTGTACCTGGAGTGCTTGAAAACACCCAGGGGCTCCTCTCCCCACCAGAACCCTCTGCTCCTATCCCCACACTAAGACACCATGGGAGGAGGGCTTCCCCGGGCAGTTTCAAGTAGCAAAATTAATTAATGAAGTTTTTAATATTGGAAACCGCCTTAGGAGGAAATTAGAATTCAGTGCGAATGTGATGGAAAATATATAGAAGAACAAGTTAAAGTACAAGTTGTGTGTGGCTCTAGAGGCAGCCATCCTTGAGGCCAGGGAGGGCAGGAAGGAGAAGGGGATGGGTGCCTAGGAGCTGTGGCCCTAGCAGTGGCCTGCCTGAGCTCCAAGAGGGACTGGAGGCCAGGGAAGACCGTACAAGGCTTGCAGTGAGGCCTGAGAGAAGCTGGTAATGAGGGGTCAGCTTTGACAGGAAGACGAAGTCTGCTGAGCCTGCTGGCCATGGGCCCCTTGGCTTCCTCTACTGCCTGATTACCCAGTGCCAGCTAGGGCCCTGTGTGTGCAGTCACAGCTTTAGGTGTGTCACAGCACTGGCCCTTGGCCCTCCAGGTGGCCAGGGGTGGCAGCACAGACTGCTTGGGGTATACAGTGTATCTGCAGGCACCACTTCCTGCATGAGTCGGGCTGTGGAATCTCTGAGAGGCACTGAGAAGCATCTTCTCATCTCCTTTGCTCATTCCTCAAACCACAGACACCATGTAGGTCTGAATTGACATTGCTGTTACCTGGATTGCACTGGGTTCCCAGGGCCCTCCCTGACTTTGGTCCACTCTCAGTCACAAACTCCAAGCTAAAGTTTTCATGAGGTTCGTGACTTTATTTCCTCCTCATTTTCTGGGGGCCCAATCAGGGGACAGTTGGGGCAGGTGGAAGAATTTAAACAGGAGCAGGGAGACAGAGAATTGTTGTCAGGCAAGAATCTTCTCCTCGTGCAATGTGAACCCAGAACCTGCTAATGGAGCCACTGAGGGCTTGCTGTCATGCTGACTGGCATGTCCCCAGGGGACTGGGAGAGAGGGTCTTGCTGAAGCAAGTCTGGGCTTTGTTCAGACTAGGTTTTAGTATATTAGAAGAGATTGAGACACACGGAAGCTTGGCTTATGACTGAGCAAGTGGATTTTTAGAAAGCTATATTATCTTCAACTTCCAAGTCTTTGTAACAAAGTAGAGAATTTGAGAAAATTTAAGGGCTAGTTCTAAATCCAGTAACAGGAAGAACAATAGTGTGTGTGTGTGTGTGTGTGTGTGTGTGTGGTGCTGAGGATTGAACCCAGGGCCTCATGTCTGCTAGGCAATCGCTCTGCCACTGAGCCATACACTCTGAGCCAAAATAAAATATTAAAAAAAATCTTTTGCTATACCCAACTATAAAATTGTGGATATAATAGAAATTTTTACAATTTTAAAATTAATGGTATGCTCAGAAGACAAACAGTGAAATCTCCAGGTGTCAGCAGCATAAAGGGAACTGAAAACCAAGCAGCAAGTGCTACGCAGTGGGCTGGATCCATCCTGGCATTGTGAGGACTCAGGGTTTGATGCACATGAAGGAGCAGGAAGGTGAGCCTGCAGAAATGGGATTTGGGACCTAAGCTCTTGTGTGAGGATAAGGCTCTTCCATATTAAGGTTAAAAGAATCTGCCCACAGAGTTTCACTTGTGTCCACCTAGACTGTGGATGGGGAAAAATGACTAAGCCTGGCGTCACTCAGGTTCAGGCTCTTATGAGGGACCCAGAAACTCCCAGAAGAGAAATTAATGTAGACTTTGGTCCCAGAAACCAAAAGTACAAGCAATGAAAGAAAAAAAAAATAGGTAAATTGGGTCTCATCAGAGTGAGAACTTTTGTGCTTCAAAGAATTTTATACACAAAATGCAAAAAAAGGGAAGAAAACATTTTCAAATCATATATCTGACAAGAAGTTTGTTTCTAGAATATATAAAGATCTCTTACTTCATAGTAAAAAAGATAAATGATCCAATTAACTGGGCAAATGTCTGAGTAGACATTTCTCCACAGGAGATAGACAAATGGCCAATAAGCACATGAAAAGATGCTCAACACCATTAGTCAGTAAGGAAATGCAAATCAAACCATAATGAGGTATCACTTCATATACTAAAATAGCTAAAATTATTTCAAAAGATGGACAATAGCAGGTATTGGTGAGATGTGAAGAAACTGGAACCCTTACAGTTTGGTGATTCAATGCAAAATGATGCAAATGACTTCAGAAAACAACTGATGCTCCTCAAAAGAGTCAACATAATATTACCATATTACACAGCTATTCCACTCCTAGGTGTGTACCCAAGAAGACTGAAAAGGTTTGTCTACATAAAAATTTGACCATGAATGTTCATAGCAGCATTCATTATAATAACCAAAAAAGCAGGAAGAACCAAATGTTCATCAGTTGACAAATAGATAAGTAAAATATGATTTATCCATACAAAGGATAATTTAGCAATAAAAAGGAATGAAATTCTGGTACATAATATGATACAATCTGGTAGATGAACCTTGAAAATATCATACTAAGTGAAAGAAGCCAGACACAAAATATCATATACTGTATGACTTCATTTATATGACATGTCTAATATAGACAAATCTACAGAACCAGAGAGTAGATTTCTGGTTGCCTAAGCCCGAGGAAGGGCCTGTGGAATGGGGCAATTTGTAATGGGTATAGGGTTCCTTTGGGGGTAATGAAAACTAAAGTTCCTTATGGTAATGGTTGCACAATTCTGAATACACTAAATATACTGAATTGTACACTCGAAATAGGTGGATTCTAGAATATATGGATTACATCACAATACAAATGTTTTTTGAAGAAAAGCTCAGTCTTTTGTATAGATAAAATGTTATTAAAATAAGTGTAGTGCATAGATTTTTGCATTTTGC
Organism: Urocitellus parryii; assembly: GCF_045843805.1. Classification (NCBI taxonomy): domain Eukaryota; kingdom Metazoa; phylum Chordata; class Mammalia; order Rodentia; family Sciuridae; genus Urocitellus; species Urocitellus parryii. The sequence continues at coordinate 35,135,771 of NC_135539.1, forward strand.
CTATGTTCAGAAGCACTGAAGATTGTCCTCATTTACATTAATATCTTTTCATTCTCAGAGAAACATCACCATACTGAAATAGCTCTATATTGTACCATACTGGAGATTGTCCTCTTCTCCAAAACAGAATGAAACAAAGAGAAAAATACCTCCAAAATAAAGAAAGAAACTGGCTGCAAGCCAGACCTTCTGCACACCCAACAAAAGCAAATACAACTTCTCTCTGAACAAATATTGTCACAGCCAAATTGTCCCAAATAAAACCTAGCCCTTTTTACAATGAGAAAATTAACAGATGCACAAGGAAATACTCTGCCACAGGTAAACATGAAACAGCTTTTAAAAAAGAAAGTACAGAGGACCTGATTGCTTTCAAATGCATACTAGTTTGAAAGAATGTGTAATAAGTACATTTGAAATTATTAAAGTTTCAAATTACTAAGGAAAATCATTTAAACTTTAAAGATTAAGATACAATTTTTAAAGCAGATTTTTTTCATAGAAAGAACTATATAGAACAGTCTCTGAAAATAAAACTCTAATTATTGAGGCAAAAAGCAGTTTAGATACTACCAGAAAGAGAATTGCCAAACTGAAAGTTAGATTTGAGCCAGAAACTGAAAACACACAAAGACATAAAAATTGAAAATATAACAGAGATAGAAAGACAAAGACCAGAGTGAGAGGTCTAATACACATCTAATAGGACTCAAAAGGGATATAAGGAAGATATCTTCAAAGAATGGCTGAGAAATACCAGAATTGATGAAAGACATTTTCATCAGACTGAAGAAGGGTAGATCCCAAATATAAGTAAAAATAAATCCACACCAAAATGCCTTCTGCTACAACTGCTAAACACCAAAGCCAAAGAGAGAACCATAAAGACAATTGGGAGTGAAAGACAGATGACCTGCAGAGGTGATTATGACAGCTTGGTTGAAATAACTTCTCAAGTACCATGGGGGTCAGAAGAAGATGGAATCACTTTGTTGCAGGGACTGCTAGGAAAGAACCCTCAAATTGAAGTTTTATACCCAGCTAAACTATTCTTAGTAATTTCATTCAAAAAACAACAAACTACATGTTGTATAAAAATAGAGAAAATAGAAACATTGCTTTGATAACTTTTCAAAGAATACTCTTAAAAACAGAGTTAACCAATGCAGAATTTCTGAATTGGGTCTATATTTTTTGTAGGAACCTTTCCAGCCATTGAAAACCTATTTTTACAGGTTTAGATAATGCAGAGGATAATGTTCTGTAGATAAGCTCATTCCACATGTTTTTCTTCTGGCTTTGTTTACTTCAAACAATCTTGGTTCTCTTTCACAGTAACTTGAAGGGTCTTTCTCAAGCAGTTTCATTTTTGTAGGGACTACAACATTTCATTTAATATGGAGGATTAGATTTCATATCAAGAGAAGCATATTGGAGTTGGTTTTGTCTTAGTCTGTTGTCTCATGTGCTCTGGAGGGGAATCAAATGTAGCCTACGCAGAATGAACTGTGGACTGCAGTGTGGTTGTGTTTATAGTTGACTTGATGTTTCTGCAGCTGAAGCTTCTCTTTCTTCATTATTATGTCTTTTCTTCTTTTGAGGGTATGGCTTACAGAAAACTATCTTTTAGATTTTCATTGAACTTTATTCAGTTAGTGCAACAACTGAATAAAGTGCAACACATCTGTCTGTAAAGAAGAGTTTTGGTTCAAGTGGCTTCATCATAATTTGGATAATTGGGTTTTGGTATTCATTTTAAGATCAGACAATTTAGATTTCAGAGATTTTTAATGTTGGGACCCCTTTCAGGCCAAGCCCTTTATGGTAGGTGCTGATTCTCCATGGCAGCCCCCAGTCACACTGCGAAACCCTCAGGTGCCCCCTCCAATGCTGTGGTGTTGCAGGACTTCAGTTCTTCCTCCTCTGCACGGAGCTTTTGGTGACTGCTCATGTGGAAGACTTCTCCTTCTGACCAGCAAGACCTTTCTGTTGCAACAGTTGTGACTTCTTAGCTTCCCTGCTCCTGCTGACACTCACCCTCCTCAGCAGAGATCCATCCTGCCAGGCACTGCTTAGCATGAGGAGGGGAGATGAGGTTAATGAAGTCACAGGCTGAACTGTGGAGCCAATGGGATGGGAAGGGATTGGAGAGAGAGCTGAGGAAGAGAGCAAAGCTGCTGACCCGGGTTCAAGTCTCACCTCCATGAAAACAATAGTTCTTTGGAACTGAAAAATGGCACAGTTAGCAGGAATACTGAAAAGGGATTGGAAACATGGAGCAGAACATCTTGAACCACATTTAAGTGAAATTTATGGTTTTGAAATGCAGTCTAATTTCTTCCATGACATCTTATGATATATTGTAAGGATAAATGAGGCCTTAAAAATCAAAAGAGACCACATGAGGAGCATCAGTGAACTGCACAGTAAGAAATCCCAAAGAGAGGAGAGAATAGGTAGAGAAGAAGAAAATAAGTGTTTTGAATGGATTTGTTTTTTAATGAAAGGGAAATTTCTAAGAATATTGCAAAACTTAAGATGTCAGATTGGAAAAGATGTTGAACCTACCTCAGAACAGATGTAAGGTATTTCTTTTTCAAATCTTAAAAACATATCTTGTAACTAAATGGCAGATTTTGCCTGGGTGGAATTTGAATTGGCTGAAAATTTTAATCTTGAACTTTGCCATTTTCTCTTCTTTAACAGCTCGACCCAGCTGTCTCCTTATGAAAAACCCAGCCATGTTCCAAGCACAAAGCCCAAGTCGCTAAAGTCATCAGGTTGACCTCATTCTTTGGGGACATGCGTGGTCCTCTAATAAATGGATGCATATATTACCTACCACATCATAGAAAATCAGTGGTTATTTGTAGGTCTGCAGTGAGAATTGGGCACTTATTGTTTCAAAGACTGACTCGAAGGAAATAGATAAGGGTCCAGGAGGTGGAGCAGTTGGGTTGTTATGACAATGGCCCTTCTTCTTATAGACAAGAGACAGAGTTTTGAGAACATAGACTAAACTTGTGGGCATACATTATACTTGGTTTCATACCTTAAGTAATTTCAGATAAATTTTAGGTTTACATTCCATTTAATGATAGTGACTCCTTTAGTTCATAGTTTGTTAGTCTATTTTGTTTGCTACTCTTTTTTATAAATAAGCAAATGTAAAAACCATTTCATGGAAAAGGACATAGTAGCATTTGAGACAACCAATAGGAGCCCCTTGTCCGCTCAGGGAGTCTGCAGGGGCCATGCCGAAGCCACAGCTGGAATGCAACTGGGACAGGGACTGGCACCTGAGACAAGCATCCTTCCTGTTCTGAGAACTGAATAAACTTAAAATCACAAATATCCCTTCTCTGTATCACATATCTGCTCATATAAATTGACATTATTTCATTGAATGATTGAACAATTGAGTGAATGACTCTCAACTGACATGTTTGAAAAGAAAGCTTGTCTACTAGATTAAGCTGACCAGCAGTATCTCCCTCCAAAACATAGAGATGGTCACTGTGACTTTTCCTAACAGGTAACCAGGTGACTTTTCTATTTTGTAGACACATTTACTGACCTACTATGGCAGCAGATTCAGGGCTGGGCAGTAAGGAGAGGTACTCAGGAGGGAGGGGAAAGGTGCTGCCCCCAGGGCTATCAGGAGTCAGGAAATGGACCTTCTTGGGGTGGGCACCCAAGGTCTTGGCCCTTCCAGGACTTCTCTGTGATTCCCCCCACCCCCTGGGAAGATCTCTGCATGTGGGTGAGGCCCCTTACCCAAGGATCAGCATCTCCTCAGCAGATTATATTATTAGACTATGGCTCACTGTGGGTCTGCAGAAATTATTAGTTGATGCCAAGCACAGTGATTGTAATCCCAGTAATTCTGGAGGCTGAGACAGAAGGATCCCAAGTTTGAGGCTGGCCTCAGCAACTTAGTGAGGCCCTGTCTCAAAATAAAAGGGCTTGGCATGTAGCTCAGTGGTAAAAGGCCTCTGGGTTAAATCCCCAGTGCAAAAAACCAAAAAAAAAAAAAAAAAAAAAAAAAGAAGAAGAAGAAGAAGACACTGTGAGCTAAACTAGTATCTCAATTAAGCTTGCCAAATATCTAAGACTAATGACTTCTGGTGTTTTGTCTTAAAAACTGGGGCTGGGGTTGTGGCTCAGAGGTAGAGTGCTTACCTAGCACATGTGAGGCACTGGGTTTAATCCTTAGCACCACATAAAAATAAATAAATAAAATAAAGGTATTGTGTCCACCTATAACTTTAAAAATTTTTTAAAAACTATAGTAGTGTTATAACAGAGTACCCCAAACCAGGTGGCTTAAACAATAGTAATGTATTGTCTCAGAATCCTGGAGGCCAGGAGTCTGAGGTCAGGCATCAGGGGGCTGTGCCCCAGCTGGAGATGTGGGGGAAGGTCTCCCTTAGGCCCTCTCCTGATCCTGGAAGTCCTTGACTCACCTTTCTATGGTGTTGTCCCTGTGTGTGGGTCTGTTCATTCCCGTGCACTCTCCCTGTGTGTGTGTCTACAAATTCTCCTTTTTGTAAGGACATCCATTGCTAGATTAAAGCCCACCTTACTCCAGTGTGACACACCTTAACTGATTACATCTGCAATAGCCCTATTTCCAATTACGGTTTGACTCCAAAGTATGGATTCAGAGGGGTACACGATTCAACACCTAACAAAGATCAGAGCATGTGGCATGAAACTATGATGTGATCCAATGTCCAAGAGCAGCAATATTGTGCAGACGCAGGCTCTGGCTGTATTCAGGTGAACTGGGTCCTCACAGCCTCTACAAAACAGGAGGAAGTCATGCCACCTGAGTAAATGAATGAATGAGTGGGGAAAGCTTACGTGTGTGCCCCCAGCCTGGGCCCTGGAGGACTGCAGGTGTCTGTCCAGCTTCCAAAAACTACACCCAGCACTCCCATCTCTTGCTCATCCTCGTGAGACACCTGGTTACAGCATCACCACCTCCCTGTCTTCAGGACCAAGCACCTGCTCGGTGAAAGTGCTGCACTTAGCAGTTTCCCACGTGGGGCAGTGAGGCTGGGGGTGGAACGGCATCCTCAGGTCCACTCTGGGTTTGCTCTTGCTCCTGAGCTGCTTCTTCCTGAGGAGCATCATGGCCTCCCAGTTCAAAAGATGACTCTGCACTTGGTAGTGACCTCAGAGCCCAAGTAACAGACAGGTACCTCTCTGATGCCTACTGTGAGATGTGGAAAACTTGAAGTGCATTCCTCCTTTTATACCACAGTGGCCCTGGGGTACAGTGTGACCTTTAGGCCCAGGTTCAGAGTTCCTCTTTGCTTATGACCCGTAAAATCAGAGGTGTATCCTCTGACTTGCTTGGGGACTTACCCAGATCCATATTTTCCTGTCTGAATGGCCTTGAAGAGTGAGTGGGCACCATAGAAAAATAGTGAAGTCATTGAGACTGTCTAGAATATGAAGTCCTTGTTTTTAAGGTTTTACTGTTGTCTTTTTACACATCATACCTGAATCCCGGCACACATAGCAAAACAATGAGTTCAGTATCAGGGTAAACAGAGAAAAGAAGACCTTCCATAAAATCAGGAAAACTACATGCACAAGGGCCTCTGTAGGCATCTCCTTGTGAAAAACAGCATCCATTTAAATAGAATGAAATGAGGTTCCTTAAGCCTTAGTCCTCTCGTCTGCAAAAAGGATAATGACAACTGCCTCATTGGGTCACTTTGGGACTACACTCAATTAGAAATCTGAGAACACCTAACAGAGAGACAGACACAGGCAAACCGCCCCTCCCCTTCCCTTTGTGTACATTGTAAGGTCTTTGCTCTGGCCCCTGCCCCCATTGCAGAATGCCCTGTTCAGAGACGCCACTGAGCTGTCTGAAAGTGAGGATTTCTTATTTGAGATAAAAGCCTGAAGTTTCCACAAGTTATTACAGAGAACAGACCAAGCATATTTTCTTGCTGGGTGGACTCGGGTAAAATTGAGCTCTAAATACCCAGGATTTATGGAATTTGTTGGTAACATTAAAGAGATTTACATATCTGTTATACTCCTGCAGGTTTAATCTGATCCCTACAAAACTCTCAGAATACATCATTTTTCAAGGACAACTTGATTATTTGGGTGAAAATTGGACCTTTATTTGTAGAAGCCTTTAGACTTCTGATGCCAATCGATGTCACTCCTTCTCTACAGTTCCCTCAGCAGCTCCAGAAAACGTGTCTGCCCAGGCCGTCAGCTCCACCCAGATTTTACTGACATGGGCATCTGTCCCCGAGCAGGACCAGAATGGGCTTATACTAGGTTACAAGGTATGTGTCATGGTGACCTTGCTCTCCTCGTGGAGCTGCTGTGAGGTTGCTACCAAACAGACTCCGATTTTCTCACAGATCCTCAGACACTTCCCCTTTCCTGATTTTCCCATTAGCTGTCCTCTGCGCTCATTGCAGTCTGGGAATGAAGCATACGTGCTTATGGAATGCCCAGCTGGTGGAGAAGGAGCTGGAAGTCCAGGAGCTCAGGCACTGGCTCTGCACAGCACCGGCTGAGGTGCCTTGACAGCTTCTTCACTCCACACCTGTTTCCTCACTTGTAAAATGGGAATGATACTGGCAGCTTCCCAGAGGTGGTGTGAGAAGCAAGGGGCTATTTTATGAAGTGCTCCTGACTTGCTAAGTGCAGATAGATGTGTGTGTTGTTTGTAAATATTGTAAAGGCCCAGGACGGTCCTAGGCAGTGCCACCTGCCTCTGAGACTTGGACCTGTCCCAGCTTCTCTGGGTTCTGTCTTCCATGCATCTACCTGGACCATTGAAAACCTATTTCCTGTTCACCACTGGAGGGTGATGAAAACCATCTCCTGATTCTGCGCCTCAGCTCAGCACTCCCAAGCAGTGGGATGAGGGTCTCTGGTTTTGGCCAGCAAGGCCACACTTCTTTCTCTGCTGCTCCACAGATTACGAGCAGTCTCCTTTTTGCCTTTCCGTAATTTAGACACCTGTTCTTTGTTTTCCCCCAGCTGTTATCATGTCACCCCTCTTCCCTGGGTATTTTAATTGCTTCCTTCTGTCCCCATGATACATGGCAGTGCCATGACATATAACCAAGCCATGATATATGCTAGTCCTAGGTTCAGGTGACCACAACAGCACACCACATTCCTGGATCTCAGACAAGAATGATTTCCATTGCTCTTTTCAAACTCTTCCCTGGAGAGCTTGCCTTTTATGACCTCTGAGTCACTGATCTCTGGGAAGAGTTTGGAGAGAGGGGATGAGCATGGAGGGAAGACATAGGAACTCTGTAGGAGAAGGAGGGCCCTGGAGGAGCGCATCTCAGGATGGCTTTGATATGGCTCAGGGCTCAGGTTCTTGTGGGGAACAGAGAGTCTACAGGGGCAGGAACCAGTTTCCATGGAGCTATTGGCTCCTTTTGCAGGATGCAGAAGGCCCATGTTCATAATTGAGTCCTTGTTTTAGTGGGTACGGCTGGCATAGCTGCAGCTGAGTGCTTCAGATCTTGACAATTGTGGCCAGGCAGCCAACCCACCAAGCTGTGGGCTGAGTGTTAGCTCAAGCGCCCCTTCTGGTATTCAGTCACTTCATCATCATCTTCCTCCCCAATGCCAGGGTATAGAACCTGAGTCCACACTCCTCACACAGCTGCACCCAGTTGGCTGGTCCCAGCCTTATGGTTACAAGCCTGCCCTGTGCCCACAGAGACCCTTCCCAACACAGCATGATCACAACTGTCCGCACTTGTATGTTGATGCTTCAGATTCTGTACCGAGCCAAAGACTTGGATCCTGAGCCCAGAAGTCATACCGTGCGGGGGAACCACACGAGGTCGGCACTGCTGGCCGGCCTGCGCAAGTTCGTGCTGTACGAGCTCCAGGTGCTGGCGTTCACCCGCATCGGGAACGGGGTCCCCAGCATGCCTCTCATCCTCGAGCGTACCAAGGATGATGGTATGTACAAGGCTGGCACTCTCACTGGCCTCACCGCCTCCCTGGGTTGCTTTCCCAATCCAAACAATTTGGATTGTGAGTGTTTTTAACATAATTTTCCAACCACTTTTTTTTCTCAGTTGAGGGAAACAAAACAAAATTGTTTTTCAGTCACTGAGCATTTATATGGCCAATTTCAGCCTGGAGTGGATTTTTACAGCCTGATTATGAAGCTATGCAGAATTTCAGTCATAACTCTGCCTTGGGCAGTGCTGGCCAGGGGTGGGCCGGCTGTAAAATGTGAGCTGCTCATCTTGATGGTGCCTATACAAAGCTAGTTACAAATCCACTCTGGGCCAGTGGGTCCCAATGCTTAGGGGACTGCCCAGGTCTCACCATTTGTGTAATGAGACATAATTATAAGTTCCCATGTAGAGAGCGGTACGTTTGATGGCTCCCAGGGTCCCCAGACCCCTGTGTTTCCAGACTGAGTAACAAGCATATCTTGCTGATTTTGTTTTTATAGAAGTCTGAATCATCAGTAAATATGTTTTTCCACTTTGCAGATGTCAAACACTTAAAGGTTAGCTCCCTTACATTTTCATTTTTAAAGAGACTGTAATGAAAGTGTCAGGGGAAAATATTACCCATCTCCCCCAAAACACTCACCCTGGAATCAGAGGCATCTGACAGAATGGAAACAAGTGCAGCTTTTCTTAAGCATCTCACCAAGGTGACTAATGAGCCCCAAATGCACTCTACCTGCAGAGTGGAAACTGTCCCTCCCTTGTTCTCAGAGGGACTACAGCAAGGCTTGGCCTCTGCAGAGAATCGAGCACTGCACGCAGGTCCTCATCCTTCCCCAGCCCAGAGGCTCAGGTGGATGGGACCCAGCAGGGAAATGGGAAGTGGACATGGTTTCACTGCAGGCTGTATGAAGCGAGGCTCAGATGAAGTCCCAGGGGCATTTTAGAGACTCCTCAACTCCCTGTCTCCTGCCATCTGCTCTTCCTAAAGGACACATTGGCTAGTCTGGAATGATGTTTCCTCTTCTTTCTCAGTCCTAATAGAAACACGTCTTTCCTCCCTCTCATTTCAACATAATCCAAATGTTCATCTTGGAGGAGGCCAATGTCACAATTGCCCTCCTAGCTCACATATTTGTGAATTAGTCTGAGTCTGTGAGCTCATGTTCTCCTTCGGACATTTATTTGCCCAAATATAAGTGTCATAAGACCTATTCAAATTTTTAAATACTGATGCTAGTTTAGTAGCTCGAGGCAGAATTCAGCTGTCCACGGTGGCTGTTGTGGGCCTCCTCGTTCTGTTTCTGTATTGATTGTCACATGCCCATGGCCTCTTACCCGGAATCAATTCATGATTAAGTCCAACAAGAATTTCCCATCCTGGCCACACACTAACTTGTCTATTCATTTAAGCAAATAAATTTTATGAGGGTTATGACCATATTATTCAGTGGTTCCACAATACACAACTGCTTTTTGAATTATCAGTGCACTGAACCACAGAAAATTATTATATGCATTTGGGCACATCAACTCTTAATTTTCTAGGACAAGGCAGGAGAGGGGTGGCATGCATAAGAGATAAAGCATTGATTGCCAACATGTTGCTTCATCAATAGTTTAACCTCCATTTAGAGTTGGAAGGGATTTCAGGATGCCTTGTCTCACACCCACTCTGTAGATGTCAAACCCAGTAAAGGAGTCTGAGCTCAGATTAGTATCATCTTCTTCCAACTGGCTGCACACTCTGCAGAATTATTATTAGTGGCCAGGGGACTAGTTCTGCAATATACTAGCTGCATTTGCACCACTCCCTGAGTAGTTTATGAGCTCTGCTTTCGAAACTTGGAAAACTTGGAAAGCAGATGGGTAGAATTAAAAATGAGGTGTTTTTCCAAAATTGTTAGGGAGCCACACAAAGCCATGTAGATTCCAAAAGTGATTCATCAAAAACTTCAGCATTTTCCACCATGAGCAGTGTCCCAAAAGTAGTGCACAACTGACCTCAGATCCTATGTGCATCCACATCCTGTGTTTCTCCCAGCTCCAGGCCCTCCTGTGAGGCTGGTGTTCCCCGAGGTGAGGCTCACGGCAGTGCGGATCGTGTGGCAACCCCCAGAGGAACCCAATGGCGTGATTCTGGGTAAGGAGCGGCGGGAAAGAGTGAAATGACAACTAGATTGCTTTCTCCTATTTTTATTAGATAGTTACAAGGGTAAAGACAAACCACTTCAGGAGCAATGTAGAATTTTCTGAACTGAGATGATCATGGACCCTTGACTGTTTCCTGAGCTATGCACTAAAGGTTTTTTGTGGAATGAATTTACATTTTGTTAGCCCAGAATTTCTTCCATTTGCTCAGGATTCACAACAGTGCCATTTGTAATTCATCCTGCGTCCACTCTGGATTGTTGGCCGTGTTTTTGGAAATGAGTGGCTACTTTTTCACAGACCATGTGGACCTGGGCCTCCATCCCCAGCTCCAGGGCACAGCTCCTCTGCATTGAGGCTGAAAGCCACTGAGATCAAGTGCAGGCCTCAGGTTCCAGGGAATTTGTTCATGTTTAACTTTTCATTCAGGGAAGCAACATTGAAGAAAGGCCTTAATTTTTCCTAACTTCCCAAAGGCAGCAAATTATATTTTTAACTATTTACCCTTTATTTACCTTTCTCACTGAGACAAACTAAGGACTCTAGTACCAAACATTGCATGCATAGTGGGAAGCAGGCATGAATAAAACCTGCCCATCCTCCAGATGCCTGTGTCCCATCAGGGAGACAATACAAGTGACAGTACCACACAGTAAGTGACCTGAGAGAGATTCGTTGAATGTCCCCATCCCTGGCAAGCCACTCCTTTAGGATGGGTAAGTGGGCAGAAGGCTACTTTTCAGCTGGATCTTGAGAATGAGTGGATTTGTAGCTCTGGAAGAAGGGAAAGGGGCATCTGCTGACCCAGAATAGAAGCCTGTTGGCAGACAGATCCAAGGGCTGGGCCAGGCCAGGCTGGGGACTGGGGTGAGTGCTCTACTGTGCACTGGAGAGTGTGTGGCAGACTTAAAATGGACATTTAAAGGCAGAGGAGAAAGAACAGAATATCATTCCATACCCAGGTCAACACACAAATATGACAGTGACCTAATCTTGATGTGGGGAGACCCTCCATTAGGTTAGCTTATGTTCTAGGTGACTTCCAGTAGAATTAGAAATATGAACTTACAGTCACTATTTTTAGCTGGTTTTGATCTTGGGAATGTAAGATTTGGTTTAAAGAAAGTGTTTCACTTCAGTTTTTTTTAGATTTTAAAACCCTGTACTGAGTGCAGTGGAGAGTCACCCACCAACTCGGGACAGGAAAATTACATGATCAGATTTGTTTTCTAGGTGACAATTTTGGCTGCCAAGAGAAGGGGCTTGAGAGGGTGGTGTTTATGGAGTACTTGCTTCATTAGGATGGGCCTGGAGTGCTCCTAAGACATGCACACAAGAAGGCAGAGGCCTGTGTTCATCAGACCCTTCCGTGTGGGGCTCCTGCAGCTTCCGGATAGAAATATTGCTATGAGGATAGCATTTCTTTTCTTTTTACTTTCTGAACTGGGAGACCTTTGGAATCCCAGGTCCTGGCTGCCCCATCACAGCTGTAGGAGCTCCTGTTAAAACAAATGTTTCAGGGTTGCTCCTACTGAGAAGGCTGCAGGTGGCCTCTGGGAACTGCACCATAAGCCCAGACCTGCAAAGTGGAGAGGTTTGCCCACATTCAGGCAAGGCCACACCCAGGTGCAGCCTTTTCTGGAACAAACAGGGTTAGCTGTCTGATTACCCAGGAGTGATTCCAGCCCGCTGAAGTGAGATGGGGGATATTTTTTAGAGCTGAAGAATATGAACTTCTGATCTGTTGCTTACAGTCCCAGGAGCGTGCAGAACTGTGGGCTCTGAGAAGATGCAGCCCCGGCGACCCACCCAGCCATGGCGACCCATCCAGCCATGGCTGATTCTCTGATCACTTCTGTGTGTGCCCTATAGTGGGACTGCACTGCCAGAATCCACTCTAGTTTAGGGTTGTATGGCAGACTGGGGACTCTAAGCATCTCAACTATGCTCTCTTGCCCTGCGACCTGTGGTCTATTTGATGCTGCAACTTTAAATGGCCCATACAGGTCTTTCTTGCAAACATGGGAGGCTTTGACCTCAACAGCCTCTGAGGCAGGGTGCTGGCCTGCTCCTTACCTGGAGGACCCCCTTCTCTGGGGAGCTCTGCTCCTCCTGGAAGACTCAGGGCAGATGTCCTCTTGGTTTGGTATCTGTTGCTATAATTGAATACCATGGACTGAGTAATTTATAAAGATTTATCAGCTTCAGTTCAAAGTGCTTTTATAATCAGAAAAACAAATGTTAAAGACACCCTGAAAAGGAAATAACAAGATTTAAATGCTAGCTGAGAGTCCCATTTGGACAGTGAGACTGGGCCTAACGGACCTGCAGCTTCTTCTGGTCCAACAGAAGATGAAATAATAAATATAATATTAAAACCAGCTCACACAGAACAAAGGTTTCTCCAGATTCTGGAGGCTGGGAGGTCCAAGCTGGAGGGGCCAACTCTGGTGAGGCCTTTCTTGCTGCTGGGGACTCTACAGAGTCCTGACCCTGCCCAGGGCATTGCATAATGATGGGGACACTTGTGAATGTGCACCTAACTGGCTTTTATGACAACCTCACTCTGCAGAGGAGCCATTAACCCATGAATCCAGGACTCCCTGAACAGATTTGCCCATTGATGACAGCATACCTTCGTCCCCTCTTGAAGGTCCCACTGCTTCCACCCCTTAATACCTCACAATGAGGATGAAATTTCCACTTGGGTTTTTGTGGGAAAAACTTCCACATTCTCTTCAGACCCTCCCATTCTTTGCCTAGGAGTCCCACCACCTCCCTCGTGTGCATGGCTCTCTAGTAGGCACCTCTCCCTCACCCCCCAGCACCTTGCTCTCCTGGCACAGCCCAAGTCTCGCCGTCCAGATGGGACTCTTGGCTCACTTGCAAGTCTTGTCATTTACTTTTCAGAGTGTCTTTAACATTTGTTTTTCTGATTATAAAAGTACTATTAAATGAAAGGCAGCAATTCACAATTCACGTGTATCGGACTCCAAACCTGAAGTCTGATGACACCAGATACGAGGATGTGGAGGAGTAGGACCTCTCGGGTTAGGACTGCACCACCCTCTGAGGGCAAGTGGCCACACCTGGAAGGTGTGTGCCCCTCCCGCTGTCCCAGAGGTCTCCACTTCTCCACAGCACTCCTGAAAGCAATCCCTGCACCTGGGCACAGGGCTACTTGTTGCAGATTGGTTGAAGTAATAAGAAAAGGGAGTAGCCACAATGTGCCACATATGGCAGGCGTCTGGGGCTGCCTGCCTGTGTTCCCCTTTTGTGGCTGTATGGCAGTTAGCGTCTCAGCTGTGCTCTCTTGCCCGGTGACCTGTGGTCTCTTTGATGTTGCAACTTTAAATGGCCCACACAGGTCTTGCAAACATAGGAGGTCCTGACCTCAACAGGCTCTGAGCCAAGGTTCTGGCCTGTTTCTTACCTGGAGGACCCCCTTCCCTGGGGAGTCTGCTCCTCTTGGAAGACTTATGGCAGATGTCCCCTGTATTTTAAGTGCTGGGTTACCGACAGGCATGATGGGAAAGGCGATGAGTTTTCTGACATGGAAGCCATGCTGAAGTGCAGACCTGAGCCTACGATTTACTGTTTGAGTGAACTTATGCAAGTTGTTTGGCATTCTTATGCCTCAGTTTCCCCATTCCTAGGAGATGAATGACGTTTGGGCCTCCTCATTACATCTGATGAGTTGCACATAGAGAACTCAGAACAATGCTTGCCACGTAGTCAGTGTTTGTCGTATTTATGGTTTGAATGCTCCTAGCTCAAGGCCCCCTGTGCCCAGGGCTGGCTGGCAGCTCTCCATGTCATGCTAGGCTTGGCCTGTGCAGGTATTTACTTTGTTGACACCAATGACATGTTTCATTGCCTTGTTTTCTATCTGGTTGCTGGAGCTAGGGGTTCATTCTAAGGGAAAAAGGAAAGCAATTTGGGTCACAGAATGTCCCTGATGTGTGCTGGGAAGTTTTGATTTTGCTTCGGAATCTCTGGGAAGTCACTGAAAATCACAAAGTCCAGGTAAGAAGAGGACCCCAACTGTGAAAAGAGAGGTGCTAAATCAGGTAGCACTGGGTCCACCTGTACTGCAGAAGGCACCCCATTTGAGCGTCCCTTGCTGTAATGGCATTTGGCTGCAATGGATGTTGTCTGCGTTACACCTCACCTGTGTGTTCCTATAGCCAGTGCACCAAATTATAGATGCTGTCTGCAAGATGGCAAAACAATTCCCAGAGATTCCGGCTGGGGTTCATGGGGGAGGAAGGAATCTGTCTCTTTGCATGACTCACTTTATGTCCAGAAAACGAATCAATGCCTCCGCTCTGGCAGCGCAGCCTTCCGAGTGTGTAAACACCTCTGCAGCTCCCACTTTTGTAATCTATATCAAAACATGTTCTTGCATTTCCAAAAGAGATTAACAGCAGGAAACACCAGCAAGCACCTGGAGGGAAAAACACTTGCTTATTTGAGTAAATATTTTACTATGGAGAGTTTTTAGCATTTTGGACCATCCTTGGGGGGATGTGCAGAGCTTCCTGAGTATAACCATCCCTCCTCACTTGCCAGACATGGACTCTTTAATGCTCTTAAGCTAGAGGAAATGCACATGCTCTTCAGATCCCTGAGCCCAACCTACCCAACACTCCAGATTCTGCCTCTGCCTCCACGCCCATCAGAAGGCCTCCTGCCCACCCAGGGCCTAACAATTACCTTGAGCTTTTTACAAGGGTGCACAAGAACTCTGCTGAGAATTAGGAGCCCATTTGAATATGATCCATGTTTGCAGACTCCTCCTTTGGACTCCCTGAGGCATTTGTGTGCCCCGAGCCTCAAGTGGGCAAACGGGAAGACCAACAGCCAACGGGCATCTGTTGGGCCCATGAGCTGCCTACAGCCATTTGGCTACTTGTAGCTTCTCTGCCCTCTTCCTGGAGGTTGGTGGGGGTGTCTCTGCCTCCCAGTGCTACTGAGGTCAGCAGCACTGTGCCCTGCTGGTGGCCTTGCTCTGCGGACCTGAGCATTAGGGTTACTCAAACTGATGCCTTTTTTTTTGCTGAGTGACAGCACAATCCATGAAATGCTTGCAGTACCCCAGATGTCTGGATGGAGCCCCGAATGGTTGTGCAGCTCCCTGGCAGCAGGCTTCAAGGAACTGAGGCCCATGGGGCTTGCAGTCTGTGTCCTTATCTTCCTGGAGTCTCCTCTCTGTGTCTCTGGTTCTAGAACACATCTCGCACTCACACTCACCTCTTTTTTTAGGTGCACAGTGCCCCCTCTGTCTTCCAGGTGGATTCAGAAACCCTCACAAGCCGCTAGCTGGGTGTTTTAATCTTCATTTTGGATCGATGCTCCTCGTGCTTGGCCTTGCTTCTTTTGAATACCTGTATTATCATAATACACCCATAACCTTAACAACAGGCTTCTCTCAGGCCGCACTTGGCCCTCCTATTGATTCAGTGTATTCATTCTTTCCTAACGCACACCGCGGCCTTCTGACCTTGCCTTGCTGAAATTCAGTGCGCTAATGTTTCTGATCTGGCTCTGGCCATAATTACATAACCAACCTCTTCCACATAAACGCTCTTATCTCTAATACCATCTATCATTTTCTCTAAAAACGCTAGGACTATTACACGACTGCCTTTTTTTTTTCTTTTTTTTTCTTTTTTTTTTTTGCCACATACGCCCAGGAAAAACCCTTCTATTGTCCAGCGAGTGAGCCTTTTAAACGTGTCAGGGTACGATATAAGTATTAATCTTTATGTTTAACAGACCATGATGTGGGAACTAAAAATGATAACATCTTTATTTAAGAGGATATAATAGGAAAGTGCAAATATAACCAGAGGCTGAGGAATCTCCTCCCAGTGGCTCAGTGTGGGACCTGGATCAGCGAGAGAAAATAATAACCCAGATTTGCTGCAATTAGGAACAAATGACATTGTGTTTGCAATTTACATGCATTACCTACTGAGTCTTTACAGCCACTGTACCAGTTAGATGTCATCCTCTCTGTGCTCCAGCACCAGAAACTAGAAATTTCTGAAGAGACAAGGGTGGCAAAGACCCCCTTCCTACCCAGCTGTTGGCAACATGTGATGAAGGCCCATTCAAGGCAACACAGACACCTCTCTATAATCCTAGAGGGTTGGTCTGGGACCCCACAGATACCAAACTCCATCAATTCTCAAGTCCCCACTGTAAACTAACGGGTGTCCTTCTGTGTACTTTAAATCACCTCCAGATGACTTATAATACCTAATTCCGCATGAATGCTTTGTAAATCGTGATTAGACTGCATTATTTAGGAGATAATGACAAAGGGAAAAGTCTGTACATGTTTAGTACAGATGGAATTATTTTCTGAATGTTTTTGATCCTCAGCTGGTTGAATCTAAGAACATGCATCCACAGATACAGAGGGTTGACTATATTAAACAGTCATTAAAACTCCCATTTCTGAAGGGAAAAGCATGCCTTTGATGTTTTACAGAAATCTCAGAATGAAAAGGCCGTATTTAGAGTAAAACTTCAGTTGTTTTCAAAAATTCATGGAAAGATGATCATCCAAAAAAGAAAAAAAAATTCCAAGTAAGTAGTAGAAGTAAGTAGTAGTTGTGTCTGAGTGTAAGGTAACCTTATTGTAGATCCATGTCCGCCAGCCCCAGATGCCCAGTGTCTACAACCTGCAACCCTGCCTCTGACTGCTGAAGCCTCTGGGCTCTGAGGATTGGGTCAGACATTTAGGGGTCCTCCCCCATCCCACCCTGCAGTCCTGAGCCAGTGACCACTGGGAACTGGTCGATAAATACTTTACCCTGTTGTACAGCGCTAAATCCTTCTCTCCCATTCCTGTGATCTGAGGTCACAGGTTACCCTGGGAAGGATGGAAAGTTAGGGTGGAGCCTTTGATGGGAAGGAGGTTCTGGCTTGGCAAGGAGAGACTAGTTTCCACTTAATCCCCCAATTCTGTGATTCACAAAGATTAGCCTTTGAACACAATCTTCAATTCATCGCAGGATTAGTACCTCTAGCAACAGAAGAATCTAAGTAGAGATAAACTGTGATAAAATAATGAAGATTAAACTATGACAAAAGCACATCTGTACTCATGTCCTGGTCCTAAAAATAAATAATACCTCATTAATTCAAACTTCTTAGTTGAAAGGCAATTTGGGTTTTAGAGAGGAGAGTTGATCACACACAACTCTGCAAAATGCAAAATAACAGAAAGGGAGCTAACACCCACTGGCGGTGTGAGGGGTACACTGGCAGGTGGGGGTGGACCTGGGAAGCCACGGGGTGATCGACAGTGGGAGGTGTGGCAGGGCCAGGCCTTTGCAATGGGCAGGAGCCCGAAGAGCTAGCAGCACCAGGTCAGTTCCACTTCTCTGTCTTAGGAAAACGCAGGCTTTTGCACACTGAGGAGAAATTTGCTCAGTTAGACCTGGGCAGAACCAGCAAGGTGATCCTTCCCTGGTCTTCAGTGTGCAGGGCACAGGAAATAGACCACAGATGTACAGCACTCACCTGTTATTGTTACAGACTTAATTTGTGCTTCTCTAGGAATTATTTATCTCTATCCCCAGGAACAACATTCCAGTACCTGAATTCATACTAGTCAGGGGTTTGGTTTCATTTTTGTTCTTATTGTTTGCTTGTTTTTGATGGTGATACTGGGGATAGAACCCGGGGCACTTTATCCCAGAGCTGTATCCATAGCCTTTTTTTGTTTTTTTTCTCAAGACAAACTCTGTCTTCTAAGTTGCTGAGGCTGGCCTTGATCTTATGATCCTTCTGCCTCAGTCTCCCAAGTGACTAGAATTACAGATGTGCCCACCATGCCCAGCCTGCACAATATTCTTGATGATTCTAAAACACTATATTTGATCATGATCTTATTGGTCATGTTATATCTGCCAGTGTAGAATTCTTGCTTGGTTGTAATTTTTTTTTTATTTATTGCAAAATACTTTTCTTTGGTTTCCTTAATATATGCATGGGACAATGACATTGGGTCTTGGTCAGTTGCTTCTTTTACCAGCCACAGCCTGATTGTGTTCGAACGGTCAGGTAGAAGTTCCTCATTTTGCTAACTGACACCTGGTCCATGATGAGGCCTGCTTAGGGCCCTGAGATCCTGTACACACCTCACTTCCCTAGGACAGAGGCTAGCCATTTCCTCCAGCTTTGATCCCTCCCATGTGCCTCTTAAACCTCTGCTGAGAGCCATCATCACTGTGCACCTGCAACCCCTGATCGCAAAACAGAAGTGCAAATTCTCCAAATCTCAGCACCTTGAGAATAATCATGCGATTCTGAAAGCCAGAGGTGGACATATTGAGGAGGTCAGTGTAACACGAGAACGCTGGTTTATATCTCTCAGGCAGTAGGTGACTCTCAAAAGATACAATTCAGAGCTTTACCAGATAATAGATATATAAATGCATTTAAATGTATAAAGGCAAATATGAGGAAAAAGGAAAGCAGTAATATACTGAACCAAAATTGTGTGACAGAAAAGATAGAGGTAGAAAGAAGGGGAACAAGGCTAATTTCATCATCATTCATGGTGACGAGTTATCAGATGCTGTCTCAAGAAGCCAACGACTGAGGAGATGGCATAACCTGTAAATCAGAGGGTAAGAACTGGAAGAACCAAAAATAAATGATAAACCATCCAAAAGGATGAGAAGGAAAAACCCACATCCGTCCAAGCAAATGACAAGTATAGAGATGCTAATGAGAGAAGCCACGCACAGGACTGGATGACTGATGTACTCTCAAGTGCAGGAAAGAATGAGGCTGTCTTCCTAAGCGCTCTGCTCTCGTATTCTTAGATTATCACCAGAAAAACACCCAAGAAACCAGCAATGCTTGCATGGAAGAGAGGCTCAGGGAGGTACAGAGGGCAGGCACCAGAGAAACGCTTTACACTATTTTCTTTGCATTTTACGCAATCTTTGAGCCATGTGAATATAAAGTAATTTAAAAAGTAATAATAACACATTATAACATTTTAATGCCTTTTTAAAAAGGCAACTTAAGCCTGGAAGTTTTCAAAAATGCATATTGATTCCATAACCAGATATGCTGCTTCCTGCCAGATGACCTAGAATCAGGCACTTGGAAGCAGGAAGCTGTTGGAAACTACGTACTTCTCGGGGAGGACCCACTTACAGTTACCTGTTGTGCATCTCCTCAGGGCTGAGCATGAGCAGATGTAGCTGACTCAAGGAGGAAGAGGTCCAAGGTCCGAGAGTGGGGGCTTTGCTACTATATTATAGCTGAAGTGAGGGAAGCTAAGCACTTTTCCCAGCTCCTTTGGGGTCAGGCCAGGAGCTTGAGCATGTCTTACATACCTGCTTGGTGTCCCCATGCTGCCTCTGATGGGTGGTCACTGTTGTGACCTGGAGCTGCAAGGCCTATGGCTTCTGCAGAACTGTGTTAGCATTGGTTCCTGGCAGGACCAGGGACCCTCATAGCAAAACAACCCCGTGAGCATCATGAGATGTCACCAGAACACCTTGAGCAAAGGGACAGCTACTGATCTGTGACCACATCAAAGCCAAGAATGGCTGTACAAGGAGGCTATGTCTGTTGTAGGTTATGTAACCCCAGAAGCCCTGTGAATGTTTCCTGTTGTCCCCCCATACAGCTCAATAGACTGAGGGTCAGAGGGGGTGACACTGTTACATGAGTGACAGTAGGAAACATGCAGAACCTGAGTCTCAGCCTCCAGAATACCTGCACTTCTTGTGGAGCACTGTTGCTACTGGAAAATCCCCTCATCCAGTGCTACAGGGAGCATGGTCTAGATCAGCAGGGCCCTTGAGGGCCTGTCCCCTTGCTGAGAGATGGGCATGGGTTCTTTTTAAGGAAGGGTGAGACAGACCCGGGCTCCAGTTCTCAGTGACCTTGAGCAAACCCCATAACCTCTCATGTACCATTGCCTCCTCACCAGCCACCCTCTAAGGCTGCTGTAAGGCTGGGGGTGTGGGAGGGGCTTTGGGAGCCCAGCAGGGGCCCTGCATGTGGCCTGCTCAGCCACAGCAGCTGTCTCCCTCATTTTCAGGATGCTGAGTGCCCACAAGTCTCTGAAGGCCTGAGACTGGCTCCACAAGCTTCAAGGTCCTCACCCCATGACTAAGCATGATTAAGGAGGAAGGAGTGGCGTGCCAGCTTTCCCTGGGCTGCCAGTCCATTGTCTTCAAATGGGATGGGAAGGGGAAGGCATCAGGCAGAACACCCGTGTCAGAGTTTTGGGCACCTCCAAGAAATCCCCAGGACACCTGTTCCCCATGTCAGGGAGGAGAGCCCTAGTCCATGAGGCAGGGTCGCCACACAGCAATTCAGGGTCCCATAGATACCTGGGCTCTAGGTGGCATCATTATGGATAAGGCAAAGTTTGCTGATCCCCCAGTCTGTGTGATGATGACATGGACACTAATGTGACAGGCAAAGGCTAGAGCTAAGTCAGGGTCCCCACTCAGTCTGACCTCCACATACTCATTCTCCTGACCTCCATATGGCTAGCCAGGCCAGACACCTTACACAGTCAGAGAAACAGCAATGTGCAGAGCTGGGGAGGTGCCAGCTAGCGCGGTCACCCTGGCCTCAAGGACCAGCAAGTAGGAAGAACAAAGGCAGAGGAGGCACTGCGTCCAGCACAGAGGCTGGGGACATGCACACTGTGTGCCATGAGCCCGCCTGTCAGGAGGCAAGGCCTGCCGCACCCTGCAGTGCTGCCCGCCCACAGACGGCCCATGCCAGTCAAGCAACCAAGGACCCATTCAGTTCTGCTGGCTTGATATGCCCCTCTGTGCCCCCCTTATTTACCATGAACCATGGGCTGTCATTAGTTTTCTGGACACCCAGCACCCCATCTGCTCTGTTTTTAATCAGCATGGGGGCACAGTGGCTGGACCACACGCTGATAGCCCAGAGGAGGCAGTGCCCAGACCCAAGCTGGGTCTGGGTTGCCCTGTTGGAGAGGTTTGATCGTTAATGATGTCTGATCAACCGTGAACCCTTAATAATCAAGGAACATGGAGAGATGGCCAGAGCTGGCCCAGCCCTCCCTCAAATGATTAAAAATCACAGAAAGAGAATTAAAGTGGCGCCACCCATCTCAGCACCAGGGGAGTGGGTGAGGAAATCTGGGCTGCTGAGCAAACCATGAGGGTTACAGGTGGCGGGAAGATAAGAGGAAGGGGAAGTGTAACAGGTGAGACCAGCATAATCTTGCCCACTGCAGGTTGTGCTGTGTTGGCAAATGAGAAAGAAGCTGCCAAGGGCAGGCACTGCCCTTTTTTGCCAGAGCAGGGGAAGGACTCCATCATGGGAGGGGCACAGAGGGCAAAAGAAAGCCACAGGCAGGGCATGCTCCACCTTCCTGTCAAGAACAACCTGGGGTCCTGGCTCCTGTGGCACTCTCCCCGTGTGCCAGCATCCTCAGGAAAGATGAAACTGTTTTCCCACCTTGTTCTGGTGAGGGATGAAGAGTAAAACAAGCTTCATGGGGAGATCGCACTCAGAGGCCACTCCATTCGTCACTGTAGGTGTCATGTCCCTTTCAATGCACACCTCGACCACCTCCAGAAACCAGGAAGGAACAAATGTCTGCGTTTGGGTTTTCAATCCAGAAGCAATTACAGGTGGTGGGAGGGCGGGTTTCCCAGCATATGCACAAAGGGCTGGCTGAGCTCTCTCCTTCCCTCCCCACACCTCACCTTCAGGATACCAGATCGCCTACCGCCTGGCCAGCAGCAGCCCCCACACATTCACCACCGTGGAGGTTGGTGCCACAGTGCGGCAGTTCACGGCCACCGAGCTGGCCCCAGAGTCTGCCTACATCTTCAGGTTGTCTGCCAAGACGAGGCAGGGATGGGGAGAGCCACTGGAGGCCACAGTCATCACCACAGAGAAGAGAGGTAAGCCCTCCCAGCCTGATCTCACCTCACCCTCTGGAGGAGATGGCCTTGGGCCCTGCACTCCAAGCCCACAGCAGCTCAGAAACAGGACAGCCTGATTTCTTCCTGCTTCCCAAGCTCATAGCCTGGTCCTGCCACCTCTCTCTGAGCCCACCTTGGCCCAAGTCCTCCTCTGCCTGAGTCCTTCCCTCCCCAGGCCTTAGGACCCACCTAGTCCCCTAGGCTCCTGTGTGTGGCACCTGTGTTCCCTTGGCTGACTTGTTCCTGATCTGTCTTTGTGACTCGACTCTTCCCAGAGGCCCCCAGGCAGCACCTGTGGGATGCTCTTGACTTCCAGGGTGCTAGTCCTCACACTTGGTCCACTCTACACTACCAGTCTGACTTCACTGAGGCAGAGCTCAAAACAGATGGGCAGTTGGCCCCTGTGAGCTGGCACACATTGAGTGCCATTTACCCCCAACGCTGTGACCAGGGCAGGGAAGGCTTGTTTCCCCCTCCTGCAGCTGAGCTCTCCCAGTGGCCACGAAGCTCCCAGGGAAGGCCAAACCCATCTTCCTCTGGGAGTCCCAGTGGATCACTGAGCAGCAGGCCTGTTTCCCAGTGAGGGAGACAGTGGTGACATTTCCCTTAGGGTGCGGTAGCACTCAATAATGCACATCCGCTATGCCACCAGTGCGGCTGTCTGTTGGCGTTGTTGATAGAAGGATAGGCGCCTTCACGTCACCGAGAGGCCAGAACTTCTGAGTGTGCAGCAGATGGAGGGGAAAGGCCAGTCACACTCAGTGCCCCTTTAAAGGACCACCTTCAGTTCCTTTTGCTGCCACCCCTGGTTATCAGGGGAAAGTTTTGTCTGAAGTTGGGGGAAAATAGTCAATGACTCTCCCAAAGCAAACCTCTCCACCTTTTCTTGGTGCACGTGTTTTCACCCACATTTTCTCAAATGGGCCGACTGTGCTCCTCCCGTGAGCCTGGCCTGGGAGCAAGTGCTTCTCCAAAATGCCCCTCACCTCCCCACACCTCCAGCAGCCGGTGCTCTTTCCATGTCCTTTAGTGGAGGATGAGGCTGAGGCTCAGAGAGGTGAAGCGACCTGCCAAACCTGGGCTGGGAAGATTCCCAGGAACTGGAGCTGCATCCTGGTCCTTAGGGTCCTTGTTACTAGGGAGAGTGGTCATGGCCTGGGGGTGGCAGCTGAGGCCCTGGCTCGTGTGCCTAGTGGCCTTTGATCCATGCCATCTTCCTCTGGGTACCACCATTTAGGAGGACTCAGCTCTCAAGCAGAGGGTAGCATGGCGGCTGGCCAAAGGCAGACATGGCTCAACTCCAGAGTCGAGTAGAAATACTCACACAAACATCCTCCTGTGGGTGGACCCTCATGGCCTGGTCCACACTGGCCTGCTGCTAAGGGCGTGGGGGCCACTGCTCCCCACCCTGCACCCCGCTTCCTCCCAGCCACCTGCTTCTCCAGCCCAGAGAGTTTAGATTTTTCTGCCCGGCCCTCAGTTGGTAGCTCAGGAAGATGGAGCCCAGCAGGCAGTATGTCCAGAGGGGGGCCTCGTAAGCAGGGGGGAGCCCGGCTACTGCTCCGGCCAGGAGAAGTCAGGAAGCCAAAGCGTGTACCTAAGGATCGGACTGCTGATGAAGTTAGATCGAAGCGTTTCTCACGGACCCATCACTGCAGGGCCGACAATCAATTGCTGCTTTATTACACGCCACACGTTTTAATCAGAATCAATAATCTTCATGATAAACAATTAAACAATTATTCCTCCCTCTGTGGAGTTTCTCTATTGAAATCGATGAGACATGAGGCCAGGGTGACAGGAAAGTGATGCCTGGGCTGGACCCATGCACCCTGCACCCCATACCTCAGTCTCATCACTGCAGACATGGTAGCTCAGAGGTGGTCTTGCCCTACACCTGCTCCCTGCCCCTCAGAAGAACCAAGGAGATGCCGCTAATGAGTTAGACTCTGGTTGACTGCAAGGAAAAGAAAGTCCACGCTTAGGAGTGTACTGAGCCCAAACTCCGAGGGACTGAATGAGGCAGGAGATGTCTTAGCCCCTACAAAGCCAGCTGTCATTCACACACCTGCTCTTGATGGTGGGAGGGTGGGGGCCCACATGGTGTTCACCTCTGCCTACCTCTGGCTGGCTCTCCTGTGGGAGCCAGCAGGAGTCTCCAGTCAGCTCCAAGCTGAGCATGTCCAAAATCAGCTGTAAGACAACCTCCTCACCCCAGCCATGGAGACAAGCCTTTTGGTGCCTGATGCACCGAGTCTAAGCAGGCAGCAGGAAACAGTAGAGAGCACCCTCTCACCCATCCCTGGTCTGTCCTCCTTTGGTTGCAGAGCGGCCAGCACCCCCCAGAGAGCTCCTGGTGCCCCAGGCGGAAGTGACAGCCCGCAGCCTCCGGCTCCAGTGGGTCCCAGGCAGTGATGGGGCCTCCCCCATCCGGTACTTCACTGTGCAAGTTCGAGAGCTGCCCAGGGGAGAGTGGCAGACCTATTCCTCATCCATCAGCCATGAGGCCACAGCCTGTGCCGTTGAAAGGTACTATGGGAACCAGGACTTTCCCCAAGCAGCCTGGGCCTTGCCCTGTGGGTCTCTGCCCTGGCTTCCTCCTGCCTACAGAGTGGGAGGCTGTGTGGCTTCTGAGTCCCAGTTCCTCCAGAAGGCAGTGCTGGGGAAAGGAGAGCATGGAGAAGGGGTGAGCAGGGGGTGGGCAGTGGGGTGTGAGGGCCCCAGGGAATAAGCTAGGAACTGTCCTCCTGTTCGGACCCTGACCCAAGGTCTGCTTGTGTGGGGCTCAGGACTGCCTTTTCACCCCCTTTACTATGGAGGAAACAGGCTGAGAGGCTAAGTAATCTGTCAGGCCTTAGTCTTGGAGGAGGCCCCAGGACTCCAGCATCCTCACCACTTCGGGGTCCGGGGAGAGCGGTATTAGGCACATAGGAAACTCCTGACACCTGGCTTCTCACAAGCCCCCTGCTGGGGGGGGGCTACTAAGCTAGCACTCCAGGGCGTGAGGAAGGGGCTCCTGTGATGAGACCACCATCTCAGGTCTGGAGGCCTTGCCTGCACCCAGGGGAGGGGCGAGACTGTAGCACTCTATGGGGGAGCTTTGCACACATTAGTTCGTTGAACCCCCACTGGCCCAGTGAGGGAGGTGGTCCAGTTCTGCAGATGGAAACTCGGGAGAGCCCTTGCTGTCCAAGAGCCTCCATCTAGCTGGCAGGAGGGCAAGTAGGGCCTCCCATGGTGCCCAGCACAGCCCTGCACCGCCCCACCTGAGCCACAGTAGGTCAGAGGTGGAGCCCCCGGGGCACCTCCATCCTCAGAGACCCCAGGATACACTTTGGAATGAGGGCAGGTGGGAGTGTGGCTCCATCACTGCCTCTTAGGTGTGACAATGGGGTGATCTAAAGTAAAGAGAAATGCCCCTCAGGGACAAGTGACAGAGGTGGAGGTGACACATGGGAGGGGTGGTAACAGCACATTATAAGAGGAGGGATTGTTATATAGAATGTGGGGGTTCAGGCCTGGCTTCTGCCACTTGCTATTGGGTCATCTTACACAGGTGATTTGACTGACCTCAGACATCTCCTCACCACCAGTCTTAAGTCATGGAGTAGCCTGAAATAAGGACCGCATGACACCCAGGGCACCAGGTGCTGGCGCAGTGGTAGCCAGAGGTGGGCTGATATGGCCGTTGTCACCCACACTGTGCCCCTTGGAGGCACTGACCCTGAAAGCTGATCAGAGGCTGTGAGCATCCCCTCCCCTGAGGGAGTGAGGACCAGCTCTCTGCAGTGGCTCTCAGGCTTGGGCTCACTCTGGAGCTGGCGATCAGGGCAGGTCACAGGCCGAGGGGAGGCCCTGCCTCAGCAGAGCTGCACCCAGAGCTGCACCCACACATTGCCAGACGTTCCCCCAGATGCCTGAAGCAGCAATAGTGCTGCACCTGCCTGCTGTGCTGTGTCCTGTACAAACACACTTAGGATAAACTTTAATGGTAAGCCATTGATGACAAAAACTCATAGTAAAATAGAACAATATAACAATGGACTGTGATAAAAGTTACTTAAAACTTAGGGACTTGCTTATTTCTGGAATTTTCCATTTAATATTTTCTGATCTCAGACAGTCATGAGCAACTGAAAATGAGGAGAGCAAAATCTTGAGTGAGGGGGTGACTAAGAGTACAGTGCTGTCACCTGCAGCACCACTCCCATACGCTGCTCCCGGCAGACCTGTAGAGGTGCAGGTCGGAGTGTTTAGAATTCCACTTCACAAGTGAGAAGCTTGAGGCAGGATGTCTTAGGTGATGGGTGTGCAGTGCCTTGGCTGAGCCCTTGGCTCCTCTGTGGCTCTGCCTTTCTGTGGGCCTGTAGTTCAAGTCTTTGTGGACACCTTGTCTCCTGGCAGCTGATTTATGAGGTCTCATGATATAAAGAAAAAGAAGTTCAGCACCAGCTCTCAGCCATCTGTCTCCCTGCGTAGCCTCGTGGCCTGGGAAAAGTTCATCACCGGATATTTGCCACACTCCCTCTCGTCACCTGTGAAAGGCAGGGCTGAAGGTCGATCCTGTGGTTCTTTGGGCTGAGTCCCCAACTGGCCTCATTTATTGACCGCCAGCAAACTGGCAGCAAAAAATAGGCAATCCTGAATGGCCAGACTTCTCCCAGGCTTCTGCCAGCACCCAGTCACCCATGGAGCAACCGCAGTGGAGCTTGGGAGGTGTAGCTCCTAGCGCTCCAGAGGGGAGCCCTTCTCAGCACAGGTGTCACCTCTAGAATTCTCCTGTCATGTCTCTGGGGTTCAGGTGAGTATGGTCAGGTGTGCCCAGCCTTACTTAATAAACCACGCTCAATTGCCCTGGGTGCTGAGCTTAATTAGCAGCACCCATGGATATGGATAACTTCACCACTCTGTGAAACCATCTGAAACAAAGGGGAAAAAAAAAAAGATTCAGCACTTTTTTTCTGGAACCTTCTGAGATCGCCCAGATAATTGTGTGCTTAGTTTGGTCAAGAAAAGCAGAGGTTCATGTTTCAGGACAGGCAGTTTCATTTGGTACAGAGGACACTTTTATCAATTTCCTAACAGGCCAGAACTAGGACAAATACCTCCTCCACTTGTCAATAGAAAACACATCACGGGCAGAATCCCAAGGAAGCAATATTTTGTACACTGCTGTGGTATGATCGCCCTTCCTGCTTAATAATCCTGACAGCTCCATTTGACCTTTACCTGTCTAGTGAAACCTGCTTAAAAAAAAATTACTTAGTGCTTAACTGTCAAGATCTGTGACTGTGCCTGGATCTAGTTCCAGAGCACCAGGGAGAAGGTCACCTGAGATCTGTGTGGACATTGTGAGCTCCTAGACAATGGTCAGGATTGTCAGACTGTGAGCCTGGCACAGATGTGCAGCAGAGAGAGGGGGCCATATGGACTTCAGGATGGACAGTGACCATGGACCCTGGGGGCTATGCATAGGTGAGCAGTAGACTCTGGCTTTCTGAGCTCTCTGCTGCAACAGGTGCCATGAACCCATAGAGAAAACATGAGGGCCCGAAGGGATTTCTCACATCAAACAGCAGGGACTCAGAGCCAACATGCTGACCCTAAATCCATCAGGATCTTTATTTCTTCTTCTACATAATCTTCAAAAATACTAACTTTTAAAAATCAGGTAAATTGAGCCAAAGATTTTATGCATGGGTTGGATATTTTTTGTTCTCTGTGATGCAAATAATGAGTTCTTATTAGTTTTGATGCCTTTAAGATAAATAAATAAAAGGAGATAGCTTTTTTAATGCCCAGAACTCATACAGTTTATACTGTAACCAAAACAATCGAAATATATAGGAACTCCTTTTGTTGATAAGACCCTAAAAATAGCTCTGAGGGAAGAACACTGAACTCTAAGCCATGCCCCATGCCCCAGGCAAAGCATTCTGGCTCTGGAGGTGACATTCCTATGTGTGATTAATAGTTGGAGCCAGCACCAGCACACACTTATTTCCTCAGTGTAATTGTTCGGGGGCTTGGGGAGCAGGGTTCTGAAGCAAATTTGGATAGCCAGGGTCCTGTATTATCTACTGTGTTCATTTTCTGGGTGTTAGAGGTGGTTAGAAGCAAGAGTTTAGGTAACAGATGTCATCTCTAAAATGTACTTAAATCTATTAGGTTTCTGAGGTTGGATAGTGGAGATTTGGAAGGGGAGGCATGTGGAATATGCAAATGGCCAGGGGAAGCAGCCTCCTGCATCAAAGGGCTTCCTGAAAGAAAGCAAGAGGACTCAGAGGAAAGCCTTCAGGAAGACCAGAGAGAGAAAGCCACCTTTGTTAATTGCCTACCATATGCCAAGATCCACTAGACTCCATGAGGGGGGTTGGTTATGAAATTTAATTTCTGCAACATCCCTGAGAAGTGTCAATACCATCCTCTCCATTTTAATAGATGGAAAAAGTGACAGCCATAGAAGCTAAATGACTTGCCCCAGTTTGTAGTGGCAGAGCCAGAATGGAAATTCTGCTTGCCAACTCCAAAGCAGAGGCTTGAATTGGCGAGAGAGAGAGAGAGAGAGAGAGAGAGAGAGAGAGAGAGAGAGAGAGAGAGAGAGAGAGAGCACACGCACGGAATTTGGGGGAATCAGAAGAGATGAATGGGAGAGTTCCAGAGCCATTTGTTCCTTTGCTTCTGTCTCAAGTAGTCACTGAAGTCCTGGTCCCCACAGCATGGAGTTTGGCTTGGGCTTGAGGTAGGCTGGAGGTGCCAGGGCCAGGAAGTGGACCAGCAGTCCAGAGGAGCAGCTCTGCAGAGGGGTGGAGGGGGCTGGGGTCAGTGTGCACAGGATGCTGCTCAGTCAACCCTGAGCCAGACAACCTGGCTTTGAGGTGCAGCATCCCTGGAGCTGATGGAGAAGGGCTGTCACATGTCACATCTGGACAGTGGGTGCCATTCCCTTGTGCAGGCACGTGTGTGAGCCCTGCAGCTCCCCGAGGCAGCTCATTATGTTTGTTGAATGAGGCGAGCCTGGCAGAACCTGAGCCTGCTGCTGGACTGTGTCCTCTCTCCTTGCACCCAGCCCTGTGAATCTCAGAGCTGGACAAGATTCATCACTGTGTGGCATTCTGTGCCCACAGAGGTTATAGACCCAAGTGGGTTTATGGGGAGAGAGTCTTCAAGAAGCATTCAGTGTGGCCCCAAACCCCTAAATCATTAGTGAACAGTGAAGTCCTGCACTACACGCTGCTAAATGTAAGGCCAAGTCTTTTCTGAAGCTCCTTCCACACACTGGACACATGTTAGTTTCTACCCATGTCCTCTGCTCCTGGCACTGTTCTCTTTTGTTCTTTCCTTCAGTAAAGGACAACTGTGCACCTGGTGTGGCAGGCACCATTTCTGGTGCTGGAGCTACTGCAGGAAGGGAAGTGGACAAGGTCCTTCCTCCTGGATGATGCCTCTTGTAATGTCGTCAAGGAAAGAGAGATTGGGATAAAGGAGATGAGGGAAATAAACAAGGTCTGAGGACAGCTGGCAGGACAGGCACGTTAGCTATGTAAGCTGATCCTAAAGGGTGACATTGTAACAGCGTATGTTAAGCGAGTGCTTACACTGTGCTAGACTCTCCTGAGACCTCACCTGAATTTAGTCATCTTGTCACACTTGTGATATGAGCATTATTACCCACCCAGATAAGGAAGTGGGGCAATGTGGCCTATCCAGGGTGACTGGGAACCAAGCTAAGCACTTTGACTTCAGAGTCCACGTGCCAAAGGGCCATCTGGAACACCTCCTGTGTCAGGAGGAGAAGCTGCTGGCATTGCATATGTGGGCAGCTAAGGTGGGTGAGGCTGGGCCCTCACAGGGCAAAGCCCATCATCATCACTGACACAGTCACAACTGGGAGGCTAGGAGCAAGTGGAAGTCCTTTGTTTATTTGAACTAAACCAAGGCTTTCCCTAGAAGCCTGCAGCAGAGACCGCCATAGCTGTGGGACTTTGGAAGTATCTCCATTAAGGCTCTCTGGAGTCCTGAGGCTTCTGGTCACTGCTCTTCCCAGCTGCAGGAGCTGAGTGCAGAGCGGCCACGCCAGGCCAGGGGGGAGCAGCCAGGAAGAGTTGGTTGCTGGGGGCTTGAGGTGGAGCATCCCTGGAGCTGATGGAGGAGGGCTGTAATCCATCTCAAGCACGAGTGTTATGGAAGCAGGGGAACTGGAAAGGTTTCTGTTCATAGTTTCCAGAAATGGTTATCGGTTTCCTACAAAGCAGGACCCTTTCTCTAAACAAGTATTTTCCACCCTGAGTGCACAAACCAGGCACCAGTGGGGTAGCTGCTGCTGCTGTTGGGCAATAGGGCTCTGCACTCAGGGGTCCTTAGTCTCAGGGGTTCCAAAGCTTGGCTGCAAAACCCCCAGGCTATAGGTTGTCTCTAGAGGGGGTGGTGAAGGGGGAGGACTGGCTTTCAGGTGAGGAGAACTTGGGCTTAGACTGGCAGTCAGGGGGACTTAGAGTTGGCTTGGGATTGAGGACAGGGATTTGAGGGTCCTGATCACCCTCAAGTCTTCTGGCCTGGAACACAGAGGATGGTGCAGCTGTGGCTTGATGCAGAGCTGCTACTGGGGGGAGGGAGACAATGTGGCCTCCCTGCCTGCCCATGCAGAAGTGAAGGGCAACCAGGAAGAGCCGATCGGCCTGACACTGAGCCAGCCAGGGCATTTGTCACTGACTGACTCCGTGACATGAAGAAGGGACATCATCTGTGTAGTCTGAAGTCTCAGCTTAGGTTTGGCATGGGGCTTGGCTTGTGAGCCCCAACAGCCATCATGGCTCGGTGGCTGGGAGGGGAAGAAAGGAGGAAAGGCTTTAGGGCTTGTGTGCTCCACTGAAACCCAGGAGGCAGGTTGGCAAGGAAAATACAGGTTTTATTCAAAGCTTTGAGCAAGATAGAGAACTTTCAGTCTCAAAGCTCCTTCTTCAGAGAACTCAGGGGGTAGAAAGCTTTTATGAGAGGAAGAGGTGTAAAAGGCAGGAATTTCACAGGCTTCTCTCTTCCAAGACATTGGCCTTGAGTCTCTGTTGCCTCCTTATCACATCAAAGGGCACCTGACCTCCTGGGCCAGCATCTGCATCTTCTTTCCAGATAAACATGCTACTTTTTGATGGAGGAGAGGAAAGGCATTGCAGAGGGACTTCTTTAGAAACTGGGTTTAGAAACCGAGAGAAAGGGAGGAAGGGATGTTAAAGATGGGGAATAGATTAGGGAAAGGTTGGGTGGGGAGGAGGAAGTCACTCTAAGAAAAAAACATCTTTTCAAGGATATACTTTAAAGAAATGCTTCCCCTATTGCTGTTATGGAAGGAAGGAAAGAAGGGAGGGCGGGCCGGGAACAGGCACAGCTAGGCCTGAAGTGTGAGCACTAAGCAGAGCATTAGCGCCCTAACATCTTCATCAGGGGTCTGGGACATTTTTCACAGGGACAGTTGACATGGACATTGTATTATGTGACATAGGAATGTTACTTCAAGACAAGCCCCTATTCCAATCCTGGCTGTGCCATTTACCAGTCCTCTGGCAGTGGGCAAGTGAATTGGCCTGACTGGCCTGTTTTCTCAGCCTGGAAATGGGCATAGCGATGACTCCTGCCCGTCAAGCCACCATGCAGGTCAAATAGGGTGATGCTTACCAAGTGCCTGGTCCCAGGCAGGTTCAGCAAATGGGGGGGAGAGGTTGGTGGCCCTCCCAGCTGGGCAGAGTTCAACCTGGGCTGACCCCTGAGGTTGGGCCAGGGAAGACTACGCGCAGGAGCACTAGGAGCAGAGGGGTACATCAGGCAGACGCCCGCTTTGCAGGTCAGTGCTAGGGCTGATCTAATTAGCATCTCCTGGCAACCTTGCTCCTCAATTTCCCCAGAGGGCAGTGGCTGGCTGTGGACTCTCACTGTGGAGATGGTGGTGCCTCCTAGGCCAGGATCCTCTCCCAGATCTCTGCTATGGGAAGCCCTCCTACCCTGATATCACGGTCCAGGGTGTTCACAGGCTGTTCACACAGCTGTGTGTTCACAGCTCTGGGCCTGAAGATTCATTGTAATTTTCCACGGTCCCCTTAGAGGCCCTGTTTATTGTACCTGGGGGTGATTTAATGGCCCATCTCTACTGGCACAAGAGCCCCGCACTCTCAGGGCTGGGAAGGTACCTGCCTTCCCTCTGTGCTTGCCCAGGATGGACGGAACAAGGTGGGAGGTGCGCCACAGTCACAGTCTCTCTCCACTTCAGGCTGAGGCCCTTCACCTCCTACAAGCTGCGCCTGAAAGCTACCAATGACATCGGGGACAGCGACTTCAGTTCAGAGACGGAGGCGGTCACCACACTGCAGGACGGTGAGCAAGTTGAGGCTCAACCATTCTCTACTGCTGTCCCTGAGGCCCCAAACACATGCTCCTAGAGAGAGGCCCCACTATGTCTTGAGCCAGGAAGGAAGGGATCACCAGGGAGCAGTGGCGAGCAGTGGAATCCCATTAGTGACAGACAGCTTCCAGTGTTCCTGCCTGCCCTGTGGTCGTAAATCAAGGCTTCAAGGGCTTCCAAATGGAATGGAACTTTCTTTGATTGGCTTCCAAAGCCCCTTACATCCATTAGCATCCCAGAAGTTGAATAATTGATAGGGTCGTTAAAAATGAATGTCAGCTGGTAGCTGGGTTTAAGAGGTTTCCCCAGTTTTTCTCAAGGCCCCTGGTTTGAGAATAGCACAGGCAGGTCAAGGAAGGCAGAGCTCCTCAGAGCACCAGGTGGTTCTTCACCCCCATCCTGCCTCAGAAGCCCTGGGCCTGAAGATTCATTGTAATTTTCTATGCCCCATCCTGTTAGGCCGAAGGGACCCCAGGGGACAGCTCCATCAGATGTGTGGAACAGCGATGGTCTGGTGGCCTGTGGGATGGAAACGATGGATGTTGTGTAACAGGCACAGAGCCGGCCCCAGGCCTGAGCACTTAGTCCACCCAGCATTGCTTGATAATAATTCCCTAAGCCAAGCCCAAAGCCCTGTCTTTCCCATTTAACGCACCAGTGGAAAGATTTCCAAATAGACCAGCTTCCAGCCACTCACCCTGTGACCTCACAACTCCATTTTTTATTTATTTATTTATTTATTTATAGAACCTAGAAGTTTAGTGTTTCCTAAACAGAGCCTCACAGGACCTTAGGGACCAGCCCAGGGAGGAGGGGAACCATACTCAACTCCTCAGCAACACAGAAAAACTGATTTTTGCTAGAAAACTAGTTCTCCCATGGGGGTAGAATCTGCTGGTTTTGTGCCCTGATGCCCTCTGGCCTCCAGGAGGCCCTTGACCTGCCCTTGAGGATTGACTGCCCCACTCCTTGAGCCTCTCCCAAACTATTTCCTATGCATTAAACCTGGGAGTTTATTGGAGCCTGGAGGAAAGGCAGGAGGGGAGAGAAGCCTTCAGAGGCTTGGGGGAGAATCCCCAATTCAGAGTCCTGTGGGGCTCAGCAGCTCTGCTGGGCAGGGGAGCCAGTCAGCCCCAGGGAGCTCCTAGGTCAATGCAGAGGTAAAGAGTCCACAAACCCCTTCATTCATGACTGAGGCTCCATGCAGTCCCAAAGCCTTCCAATTCATCCACTTCAAGTGGGGGCCAACTTCACGCTAAACCACCGGGAAGGTTGGCACTGGAACTAAAGCATCATCTGAAACTGAAAATGCTTTCGTTTTAATTTACATTTAACACAATTGAGGTAATTTTTGCAACTGTGCACTAATTCATAGAAGAAAGAAGAAAGACACATAACAAGCTGATTTTATTGTTGGGTTATCTCTGACAAACCATGTGAGCACAGCCTCCCTGTGACCTGGGGGAATGGGCCATTTCTTGAAAAACCATTCGAGGGACTCTCCACGCTCCCAGGCCTTTCTCAGTCCTTTGATATTCAAATCAGTGCTTTTGATGCACCTATCTGAGCATCTTCCTTCTCTGAGATTTGCAATTTCCCTTTGCATCAGATTTGCATTGTATTTGTGTTGCTTTGTCTCCTGCTGAGAGCTGAGATTGACCGGCACAGGCTGACCCTGCTTGATGGGGAGGGTCCTTGGAGTGTGTGGATGGTTTACTGATAAAGATTTTCTTATTACCATGATTTTTATTTCCTGCATAACCTCACAGCTTGAGAATGTTGAGAGGCCCCTAAAATTGCAGTCTGCTGTGAGGGGCTCTCAGGAAGGCTAGATGAAGGGCCCACAGTGAGGACAGGCCAGCAGGAGTTCCAAGGGTGGATGGAGACCCTGCTGTGTGAGGCAGAACTGGGGCTGGGTGTGGCTGGGGGCGGCTGGCAGATCCAGAGGAGATTCACAGAGCTTGACCTGGCAAGAGTTTTAGACCCAGAGTGGAGAGACTGCCAGGCACAGACAGCGTCTGGGGACACCCTCAATCTTATGCAGTTCAGTGGATGTTTATTGGATGTAGAATATGTGTCAGGCCTCTGCTGTGACCTTATAGCCGAGGAGACATGGGGAGGTCAGTTCAGTACATTAAAAGGACCGCATCAATTTGGAAGGAGCAGAGGGCATAGAAAAGGAGTCAAAGCTGACCTCCTGGGTATGGCGGGTGACAGAAGGCCACACTTTGGCCAGGGACAGGGCTTGACATGGGCAGAGGTCAAAATAACCTGGTCTTTTCCAAGACCATGGCTGCAGGACCCTGACTGGCTGCCTTTGGCCTCGCTGCCCAGCCAGCGACAGCCTCACCAGAGATCAGCCCTCTTAACAGTCACATTAGAATTTGAACCAAGAACACTGGGTCCAAGGAGTTCCTAGAGAAGGGGACCTCAACTGAGGTTAGTGGGGTTCTTGTTCTCCACAAACTGGCAGAAATGAACTTAAGGACACATGAGTTAGAGACAGCTATCTAGGAAAGCTGACACACATTTGAGGAGAATGCTGGCCATCTCCAGAGTGACAATCCACAACCCCTTGCTCTGGGATGTTAATGTTCATAGAGGGACAGAAGCCAGGGCTGAACTAGAGAGAGAGTCCGGGTGGAGTTATACAACTTCATGCAGCCTCCCCTGCCCTTCCGTCTTTCCTTCCTGGAGTCACTTTTTGTGGGCAAGGATGAGGGCCAGGGTGGTTGGCCAAGGTCGAGGGCTGGATGTTCCTGGTTGCTTGCTTTGCACTCCAATGGCTCTTGGGTTTCTTCTGCACTTATTTATGGACACTTTTCTTTTGAGGCTCAGTATATCTTTCTTTTTCTGTATCTCCAAACTCCTATCTCAGTGTGACCATCTGTCCTTCTCAGAAGCAGCTGACCTAAGAGACTTCTAGAATGATGTATGCCCACCCTACCCTCACAGATCTGGAACCATAGGGAGGGACTGGACAGGGTGCTGTGGGGAAGGCCCAGAGAAGGCTGCCCCTGGGATGGAGGCAGAGCTTGCCACGGCCAGGCTCACAGCTGTTCTAACCCTGCTTCTTCTTCCCTGGCTTCAGTTCCAGGAGAGCCTCCAGGGTCTGTCTCCGCGACCCCGCACACCACCTCCTCGGTCCTGATCCAGTGGCAGGTAAGCGCTGGGAGACCTCAGTGTTTATGAAACAGGCTATCATTCCCTGGCTGGTCCAGTGGCTGGACACAGATGCAAGCAGAGCCCCTGCCAAGTGTTTGAGTGGAACAAGGGACACAGTCTGGTCAGGCTGGCAAACTGGAAGGGAAAATGATGTGGAAGTGTAACTTCCAAAGTGCTAGAAACAGGGCTGTGGTGCGCATACAGAGGAAACTGGGCAGGGCCTCTGGGGCAGCCAGGTTGTTCAGAGCCTTAGAGCTGCTGTCTATCTAGGAGCCTGTGACAAAGGGCGCTGGACTTGGGCTTCCTCCTCCAGAACAGAACCAATGGCCCACAGGGCAGTGAACTCCAGCCCGAAGTTGTCTTTTCTAGAGAAATCAATGACAGCAGATAAAATAGCTACAGGATTACATGTACTTGCACAAAGTCTGTGATTTTAATCTCCAGTGAACATTGAACCAAACCCAAGAAGCTTCTCCTGCATAATCATACCACTCTGCTGGCCCATTGGCAAGGACACACCACCCTCTCTGCCTTATTTCCAATTCTTATTTCCAATTTGGTAACCAAGAAGTGTATTGAGGACACAAATGACAGAGGGGCAGAAGGGCCAGAGAAAGGTACAGAGATCCCTGGGAAAGAACAGCTAGGGGATGATGGAGGGAATCTGCAGGAGAGGGCTCAGCTCAGGGTCCCGGGGGCCCAGGTCCAGGAGCAGAGGAGGCAGATGCTGAGTTCCCCAGGGCTGGAGCTTGCCTGGGTAGGAACAGCAGGCTGACAGGCCAATGGGCAGGGTGAGGACAGTGATGAGAGGACAAGCAGGGCGTCTGGCTAACTGGGAAGTCCCTGATGCCAGAATGGGGGTATCATGCTGGGGAATGGGGACAGATACCAGCAAGAGCGGTATTCAGTTCCACAGCAAGGTTTACTGGGCCCAGGAGCGGCCCTCTGATCTGGGGGATCAAGAGGGTGGCCTGCATGGTCATGAGACTGTTCCTTCAGATGACAGTACTGTCAAGGAGAATGGAAGGTGCCAGCTCAAGTACAGCAGGAAGTCAGCAGGCAGGAAACATTCAAGAGGTCAGGAAACAAAGGAAACTCAGTGATGCTGATGACCACCAGGCACCAGAGGTCTGGACATGGCCTTGGAGAGCTGAGAGGTCCGTTTCTTGACCATGCAGACTGTGTCAGCCTAGTGGAAGCTGGGAGAGTGTCCACTGGAAAGGCATAGGGGTGACATGATGGGGGAGCAGTAGGGGAAGGGACCGGAGTGCTAGGCCATTGGGGAGCTCATCCCAAGGCGAGCACTTTCCTGGGCCCTGGAGAAGGGCACTGGGGTGGCAGCACTTAGCTCTGCAGGCCTGGAGGACAGGGCCAGGGCAGCCACCAGCATGGGCACCTACAAGGGCCTGGGCAAGGAGTGATGGGAAGGAGCTGAGGGAAGGAAGTGAGTCAGGAGACCAGGGCAGCTGGTAGACCCCATGAGAGCAGGAGTATGCCTGACCTGGCCAGCTGGTGACTGGTGACTCCTGAGGGTGCTGGTCTTCTGCGATGTTGTCACTTGAAGTCTCAGGTTGAATCCTGTGAAATACCATCAGATTTAAAGTACAAAAGTGGCAGTTTTGTGGGGTTCCCCCTGATGAACCGTGACTTACACGGGTGGATTCCATAACAAAGGGGGGTTTCCTCCAGGTGCCCATCATCTCCTTCAAGTAGTGAGAGGATGCTGGGGCCACTTCTTCACCTCTTGTCTATGGCTGGGAATCTTCCAAGGTGACCAAAGATATTTCCTAGTGTTTTCTAAGTTTACCAGAGTGTAGGGCATGGGGCCAGGATCATGAAGCCTCCAACCCAGGCTCTGACCTGCCTTGAATTGTCTGAGCAAAGTGACAAAGGACCTAGCCCCTAACTCTCCTGGACCACTGTGACCCTCTGGCTCCAGGTTTCTCTCAAAGGTGCGAGCTCCCTGGTGTTCGTGTCTCCACAGCCCTTGCTTTGGTCTTGACTTCCTCTAGGGTCGTGCTGGGCCCTGGAAACATTCAAAATGGAAATTCAAGGTCCCCAGCACTGGATACTCCCACCTTCCGCAAACATAATCAGCTGAAAGGAGATTGGTCCTTTGTATATGCTAAACTCTGCCAGAAAATCAGCATTTTCTTTGTGTACATGGTAGTGGCCTGCCAATAGCTAGGTAAACTCCTTTTCCATAAAGGCAGCTGGTGCTCAGGCTGGGACACTCATTCCCCCAAACAAGGGGCTCTGTTTGCCCCAGCGTCCTGCCTCCCCACAGCACAGCTCCAGGCCCCTCCATTGCTGCTGGACAGCTCTGAAGCATTGGGCTGCTCCAAGGGAACTTGGCATATGTGTCCATCAGCTGTCCTCTCCAGAGCCTAACAGAACAAACTAATTGCATGAAGCCCAGAGCAGGAGGTGGTCAATACGCTGCATTGTACAAATGAATGCCTGTCAACTGCCAGGCAATTGAAGTACAATTAAAATTATGAGTAATTTACTAAATCAGAGTGAATAGAACAAAGAAAAAGAAACTAGGTTTAAATATAGATTTGCATTCCAAATGAAATGTTTCACCTGTAAATCTTTATTTTTTAAAATTTGTTTAAAAATGCAAACACCAGCTGAAATTTCAAGGCAGCAGACCCCCCGAAATGCCTCCCCCAGCAGTCTGTCAGATTTCATTCTTCTTTGTGGGATAATCAATCTCACCTTTCATGGTTCCGCTTCTATTTGAATTCTTAGGATTTGAACGCACATCCTGGACAGGGGTGCACTGCATTCCCGCTGAGCACTGCTCATAACGGGCAGTGAGGTTTATGAATTGATGGCAGCGGGGGAGCTAGCTCTTCCAAACCTTCCTGAGGACCACACAGCCTGCCACACACGGCCCCTGTGCCGCTCAGATTCCTCTATGTCCATTTGGAGACAGTTTCTAGCAAAGACAAAGTCCTAACCAATAGATGACTTCATACTTGAAGCTGTCAGCTGAGAATGGACTAAGCATTGTCAGGGCAGAGGACAGGTGCCTGGGCACTGGGGGAGAGGGGCTGCAGACTTCTTCAAAACAAATCTCAGGGATGTCCTGCTTCACCCTGGGCAGAGGGCTGCAGATGACTGTAGACCCAAGGAGCTCTTTCAGGCTGTTATGAGACAACAGCCAGGGAGCCACTGACTGGCTGATGGGACAGCTGAGCACACTTTACAGGAAGGACAGGCCTCCCAGATCCAAGGCAGGACAAAAACACAGCCGAACAGAGGTTGTGCTGTGTTTGACCCTGTGTTTCATGGGAAGGCACCTTGAGCCTCCTGTGTTCCTCTGAACTACTGGGATTTAATCCCAGAGGGAATCTGTGTTCCACTCTCCAGAAAGCAGAAGTCAGGGGAATATAAACACAGACCCCAGGGTCATGGCACTCCCATCAGATCTGGACTTGAGTCACAGCCCGAGACCATGTTCCCCAGGAGACCTTCCTTTGAAGTGGGGAAAAGTAGGTCCTGCCTACCTTCCTCCCCATCTAAGCAGAGGAGAAGCAGGCATGTGGCCCAGGCCATCCTCTCAACCCAGTGGTCCAGATCCTCTGCCTGTGACACCCAGGTTCACTCCTTCCAGGTCACCTGCATTTTAATAGTGGGCTTTTGAAAAGTGAAAATCCTTGCAGGACTCCCACAGTGTCTGCTGGTGGGTTCTGATGGCGGCAGGCAGAGGGAAACAGCTTTCAGAGGGATTCCCAGTTCCCTTCAAGCATCTGCCCATACAGATGGCCAATCCAGGATGAAATTAAGCATAGACAGGGTCATCTTGGACTTCAGCAAGTAAGTCCAACTCAATTCCACGAGTGTTGATTGAGCACTTGCCACGTCCAAAGCCTGTCCAAGGCCCGTCCCAGGTGCTGTGGGGAGGGAACTAAAGGCTGCCAGAGCCTCGAATTCTTGGTCAGTGCCAAAGCAGAAACAGGAAGGGGCTAGAGAGCCGGCCTGGGAGCAAACCCTGGGCTCAGAGTCCTGTAACACTCTGGAGACCACCTAGACAGAGTCCCACTTGTTACAGGCCTGGGGCAAGCTGGGGAGTGCACAGGCAGGGTGGCATCAGAGCCAAGCCTGGAGTCGCAGCCTGAACTGCCCGCCCTCCCTCCCGTAGCCATGTGTTGCAAGGAGCTCCCTGCTGACACCACCAAGGGCTCCAGAGCCTCACAGCCCTTTCACAGCTACTGCAGAAAGCGGGGTCAAACCCTGTCCAGGAGGCCTTGGTGGCAGCCTGGAGTCTCCACAGCATCACCTGGCCCTTGACAAATACAGCTCCTGCTGGGAAGATAGAGCCTGTGCACAGACAGGCCTGGGCCAGAGGCAGCCTCGAGCCAAGCCACCTCTGGGCTTCAGCTCCCGTCACTGTACCAAACACCAGGAGAAGGACTTATAAGGGAAAAGGCTTACAGCTCCCAGTTCTGGAGGTTCCAGTCCAAGGAGAGGGAAAGAGAACCAGGCCAGGGCTGGGAGCGTGGGTCAGTGGTGGAGCCCTTGCCTGGCAGGCACAAGGCCATCCCCAGCACTGGAGGGGAAAAAAGAGGAAGAGACTGGGATCCCAGAATCTTCTTTAAGGGCACCCCCAATGACCTAAGTGCCCCCTCCTAAGCTCCACCTCCCCAAGGTCTCACCACCTCCCAGTATTGTCACCTTGGGATGAAATCTCCAACACACCGGCCATTGGGGGACATTATCCAAATCATTCCAGGGCTTTGCCTCCTCCCTGGAAGTCTCCTGCTGAGAGGGAGACACATTTTGACTCTTGAGATGCCCTGGGACTTCTGCTGCAGACAGCCTCCATCAGCCTGTGGGTGAATGTGGACCCAGCCCAGTGGCTGGTGGTCCTCATGCCTATGAGCAGAGGGGGCTGGCCTCTCCTTAAGCCTCCAGAGCACCCTGTCCACCTTGAACGCTAAGAACATTGCTGAGAGGAGCCCTCAGCCCTTGCTCCCACCCCCACCCCAGGATTGTCACACAAGGGCTGGGGACATGTGTCTGCTGCCAGCTGCAGAGCTACATTTGCTCCCCAGCAAAGCCATCTTTATTTTCACAACCTCCCAACTTTCCACTTATTTGATATTTTTGGTGAACTGAATCCGGTCCGCCCCACCGGCCTGAGCCTCCCTCCTCCTCCACAGTAAATGGCTCTCACTGTAATCACGACTCTGCCTGTGTGGCTGCAGAGTTGGCCTGGGCCTTCGCAATCTTCCTGCTGAGGCCAGAGTACTTGAGCTGCCTCGGGTATAATCCGGGACTGTGAGGGAGGCTTTGAAGGTGACCCGCAGGGTGAGATTTGCTGGACTGGTGCTTAAAGAGACCCAGTTGCAAGCTTTTGATCTGCCCACTCGCTGCTCCCTTCTTGCTGATTCCAGTCAGCCCAGCTCCCAGAAACCAGAGTGCCAGCAGCTCATCTTCCCTGCCAGACCCCTGCTCTTCCCACCTCCCACCAGTGTATGAGAGGACAGTGCTCAGAGACTCTCAGCAGGATTGCCCGGTGTCATCTGAGCAGACTGGGAGCCTTGAGGAGCAAGCGCAAGCTCCCTGGCACTTAACTGTGCTGAACAGGGGTGCATCTCTCTGTCTGGTTGTCAGGGACCCAAAAAAGGAAAGCCAAAACTCCCGAGGTCTTGGAACCCCTCTCTCCCTCATTTGGCAAAGGGCTCCTCATTCCTGCATTGCCACAGAGGTGTGTAGCAGGGGCCCAGAGCACCAGCTGGGCCCATAGGTGGGTCTTCAGTGGACCTGGAGGAAGCCCCGTTCTGGCCAGTCTCTTGAGTTCAGTTGCAGATCATTCTGGAAGTCCATCCTGTGGGGGACAACATAGGACCTGGACCATTCCTGGCGTAGGTCTCAGGGACTGTACTCCTTAGCTTGGCTGCTCTTCCCTACCTGCCCCAGCACCAGAGCTCCCTCACAGCACGCCTACTTCCTGGAGCACCACCCCCTCCTCCGCTTGTCAAAAGATTCTTCTCTTTCAAGGGCAGCTCAAAGTCATTCCTATATAGATTACTCTCTGGTTCTGCCGTGGGCAGTAACCGCTCCCCCTTGGTGTCTCCTTGGTCCTTGTGTATCCCCTTTCCGTGGCACTGTGCATCACACCCCAGGAAATCTGTAGACCCAAGGATGACGAGGCTACCGCTGTCCCCAACAAGTGGAGCTCAGCAAACTCATGACTTAACTCAGTCTGCCCTGCCCCGACCCCGGGGTACATAGTGAGCAAATGGGGACAGCTCTGCAAGAAGTGTGTACACAGGCCTCCCCATCATCCCTGTCCACAGCAGAGCATCCCTGCCCTGTCTTGCTGCAGGAGGGGCCCATCAGGCCCAGAGTCATCCTCCCTCCCTCAAAAGGCCATGTCTGTGCACCTACCTGCAGTCAGAGGGGGAGAGGTGTTGAATCTTTGGGATTAGTTGGCAAAATAGCAAAGGACAGCATTTTCCTGCATCCTTCATTCACCGGGTGACTCCTTCCACCATTTCTGTAATATTAGTGTGTGACAAATGCCTCTTTATTCTTATCACCCACTTTCCAACTTTTAAATTCATTGTACTTCTCTTAAGAAGAAGGGATTAAACAAGCTGTCTGTTACTGTGTGGTTGTATTAGGTTTGCAGGAGGATGCCCACAGAATAAAGATCTCAACTTAAGGTTCAACTGTACCCCAGAAGAAAACCAGGACTAGAGTGGACAGTGTGCACTGCCAGCAACTCCTGTCCTTAGATGAGTGGACGTGTGCCATGTGTCATGGGCTGCACACACTCAGTTTCCATCTCTGCTCTGTGGCAATGTGCTGAGAGCAGCATATCCAGGTGCCATCAAGTGAAATACTGGATGGCACCTGGTCTTGCCACCAGGAGCACAGGAAAAAGACCTAAAACAACTGCTTTGGAAACAGGTCTATAGAATCTCTAGGGAAGAGCAACTGAAAATGAGCCCTGTGGGCACCCCAGGAAAAATTCTGAAATGCCGTGTCCTCAGAGAGAAGTTTGGACCAAGACTGGGGGACCCGGGATGGGTGGGCTGCAAGGGAAGCTAACCAACAGCTCAGAACTCCAGCCATTCACCATTGCTGGGTACACAAGGTGTCCCAGACACTAAGGTTGTTAACCAAATCAGTGGAAAGGAAAAAGACAAAATTTAACAAAATTAAACCACCACAAAATACACAACCTTCTCTCCCTGCTCCCTGCAGACCCCTGGGGTCACTTAGCCCACCTCCTCTGCTGGGGTTCTACGTCCATCCAGTGCTTCTGGTGCTCTGGTACTGATTGTTTGGGGTTTTGTTTTGCTTTTCTGATGAGTGACATGTCGTAGGAACCTTCTGAGTGAGCAACAGGGAGAGAACTGGAAAAAGTGGTCAGTGGTCACAGCAGGGCACCCTGCTGTGCTCTTCTGGTGTCTGTCCCCACACGGACATACCCCATCCAGGAGAGACCCTGGTCTGTGCTGGTTGGCTTTGGTTTTGTTTTATTCGCTCGGTTATTGTGAGATGACTTGTGAAGGCTTCTCCCTGTGGCTGTCCCGTGGAAGGAAGGCAGATTGGAAAAGGGGAAGGAGCAGAGATGCCAGAGCACACACGGGATGCCCAGTCCCGCCTGTGAGCACTAGGGTGTCCAGGGGTGTCCCCCTCCCCAGGGGGCCTAGCAAAGACAGGAGCAGAGCCAGCTCTGAGGTTCCCCTGCTTCTGGGAAGGTGAGGGGAGGAAAGGAAAAGTTATTCTCAAAGCAGTCTCCAGCCCCCAGAGACAGAGCTTTCCTCCATCCGTCTGAGAATCTGGAGTCTTAGTCTCCACACGCCATTCCCCTTGTGACCCATATGGACAGTGGGAATCCTTGGAGCTGGGGCTGCAGCCAGTAGAGTGGTAACACCGGACTTTTGGCAGAGTTGAAGAGGGCTGTGGGTGTGGACAAGGACACATGAGGTTGGGACCATGGTGACTGGGAGAATGAGCCCTCTGGCCCTGGACCTGCACAAGGGACTCTAAGATCTGACAGGACAGCGGAGCTCCTCTAGGTGAAAGGGCCAGCTGCTCTGTGGATCTGCAGGCCCCTCTGAAGTGAGCCACTGGGACTTGGCAAGTGTACCCGGGTGTCCAGGAATACTTTTCTGTGCTGTGGTTCCTGGATGGGGCCCCCAGAGCAGAAGGTCAAAGAGCTGCTCTGCACTGCAGGCCTGGGGGCTGCTAGGTCAGCGTGTCAGCAACTCTCATTTCTGAAACATCCTGAGTGTGTCATGTGCATACCATGCTCTGCTGGCGTGTGTGTGTGTGTGTGTGTGTGTGTGTGTGTGGTTACTATTGCAATATGCATACCCCTGGTTATTCAGTTGGTAGGTTTGGAGAGCAAAGGATATCCCATGTTCTAAATCTGGGTTTGGGACTGAGAGTGGAAGGGATGTTGGAACACACAAGCCTTGCGGTCCCTGGGTTCAGGGAATGTAGATGGGGTGTGAGCAAAAGTTTAGATTGCAGGGGCATGTTGGTTTCCTGGCCTGCGGTCCCATATTACCACAGATGGGGTGACAATGAAGTGTATTCTCTCACAGCTCTGGAGGCCAGAAGTCCCAAATCGAGGTGTTGGCAGAGCCATGCTTAGAGCTGTGGTAGACAACACACCATGGCGCCTGTTGGGTGTCTCCTCTAACGTATGTTTCCATCTTCACATGACATTCTCCCTGTGTGTCCATGTTCAAACTTCCTTCCTCTTAGAAGGAGAACAGTCACTGGGATAGGGCCCACCCAATCCAGTGTGACCTCATCTTACTAATTCCAGTGTGTTTGGTGCACATCCTGTCCCGGGACAAGGCTTGCCTCCATCCACCTTCCTGATGCAGCTCACAAGGTTCTGACTCCACGTCCCTTAT
Organism: Urocitellus parryii; assembly: GCF_045843805.1. Taxonomy (NCBI): domain Eukaryota; kingdom Metazoa; phylum Chordata; class Mammalia; order Rodentia; family Sciuridae; genus Urocitellus; species Urocitellus parryii. The sequence goes on from NC_135539.1 coordinate 35,180,310, forward strand.
CTGAGTAACCTGGGAGGAGCCCCAACAGCCAGATGGGATCCATGGCCACTGAGGCTTTACGAGGAGCCCATGTGGAACAGGGGGCTTTTCTTGTAGTGACAGATCTGTCAAATAAATGAAGCATCCTCCCGAGCTCACTTTTAACAGAAACTGACTAGGGGAAGAAGACCTTGGACTGGGTCTTGAATGATGAGCAGTGACATCCTAATGTGACTTTGTACAGGTCTTGGGGCCTAACAAACCTGCTTAAATGCTGGCCTGGTCTCACCTGGCTCCATATTGCACGGACATGAGCACCTGACCTGTCTGAGGCCCTCTTGTGCCTCCTGGCATGGGAAGAGCCCTGAGGACTCAGCCGTAGGTCTGAGTTGGTGGGGTGGGGGTGACATGGCATGTGGAGAGGTCGATGAGGGGCTGATTAGACTGCCACAAGCCTGGGTGGCCAGGGAGTGAGTAGGCCAGGAAGGGCCAGCCAGTGGACGATTCCCAGCCAGGATACATCCCAGACCCCTTACTCTCTTGGTTTATCCCACAATGGGCAGCTTCCTCTCCTGTCTCAGCATTGGGGCTCATTCAAGCTATTCAGCTGAACATGGGATGAGACACTCATGTCCCAAAACACAAGCTTAGGAAGACAGCCCTGTGCAGGGGTTCCCGACCTCCACTCTGCTCCTGGGAGGTTCCTGCACTTCTCTTCTCCAATTTTATACCTTTCATTCATTTTTTTTTTTTTTAAACAAGAGCCATGAACTTAAACTAGTGGCCTCCCCTGCACCATTGGCTGGTTAAACTGGCAAACGCCACCATGCCCCTGATGCAGGCTGACCCAGTGATGCTGTGTGATGTCTTTACAGCCTCCCCGGGATGAGAGCCTGAATGGCCTTCTGCAGGGTTATAGGATCTACTACCGGGAGCTGGAGGCCGAGGTGGGCTCAGGCCCCGAGACCAAGACACTCAAAAGCCCCTCTGCCTTGCGCGCAGAGCTCGCAGGTGAGCAGCCTCCTGGTCTCTCAAATATCTGTCTGCTCCACGTGAAGCATGGTGGGAAATAGACATGCTGTGGAGGAAATACAGGAATCTACAGCCCTTTGCTGGAGATTGGGGAGCTGGGATTAGGGAGTTTTGCACTTGGAGTGGGTGTGACTGGACCTGCACATCTGGGAGGCTGGAGAGCGTAAAGTGCCATGGCAGAGGGAGGAGAACCGGGCCTGCCTGAGGAATGGCCCAGGGCTGGAGACGGAGGGGGACCAGTCCTGTGGCCACAGCCAAGCCCAAGAGCAGGCTCCACCTGTCCTCACAGTGTGCAGGTCAGCACTCTCGTTTCTGGGCAGGTCTGTGCCAGGCCTGCACCATGCCACAACCTGGCATGGCTCTCAGTAGACCAGCTGCCACCAAGGCAGCCTCTGGAACTATGGGAGGCCTCCCTCTGCTACCTCCCCTTATTCAGAAGATGGGTAGAGAGCTTTCATTACCTGGCATCCCCCAAACAGCATCACAGAAAATATTCCTTGCCCATGACACACTGGTGCTGGGAACGGGGTGGGAGAGCAGGTCCCCACCACCTCCTGCTGGCACCTTCCTGCTTCTTCTACCCATGGCATGGGGGTGCTGTCTGGGCATGCTTGCCCAGAGGCAGGTGGGGGCTCCCTCTCCATCCAGTTCCTTCCCCAGGCCTCTCTGAGGAGCAGCACCTGTGTGCACATGCTGGACCCTGCCAACCCCAGGCGTGGTGCTGAGGGGTGTTGACTAGAGGAGATGGCTCCACACCCTTGCACACCCCGAAGGTTCCCTAGTTGATGATCAGTCAGCAGTGAGCTGTGTTGGTCCTTGTCACTCTTTGGACTTTGTAGCCAAATCAAAACACCTCAAAATAGAAGGACCCTGAGATGAAGCTGGGTGCGTACACCTGGTCACAGGTGCCCTTTGTTCTGTGGTTTGCCCATCCCCTCAGACCAGGGCTCCACAGGGGAGCCTCAGTCAGCTGACAGCTCTACCTTCCAGTGCCCAGAAGAAATCCATGTCCATCTCTCCCGGCGTTGCCTGGTGCGATGGCTTGCCAAACACTGTTCTGTCCTATGGGAAGGTGAGCCCATCCACCCTGAAGTGTCTTGCTTTTTATAAAGCAGTGCAGTAAGCCCCCTGGGAGCTGAAGGGAGGCATGTGGGTGGCTGGCTCGGATCTTTTCACCCCTGGAGGTACAGCATGGGAGCTGGAACAGCTTCCAAGTGAGGCCGCTCCATACCCGCATTTCTGCTGTGTGTCATTTGCAGTAACAGTTTCCCTGCGTGCTAACTGCCTTTCTGCTTTGCTTACTTCTAATAGCCCAAAGCAGCTTCAAGACCGTGAACAGCAGCTCCACGTTAACCACGTATGAATTAACACGTAAGTCCACACCGCCTTCCGCAGGGGCTGCTGTGACGAGGCGGCTCATTGTGGTGCACCAGTTGGCTTCTCAGTAGACCAAGTGAAACCAGCTTCGATTAATGGCTCTAATTTCTGGAGTTCTGCCTCTCAAATGCTGCTTTTCAACATGCCAAAACCCTCAGGAGTCAGGAAAGGAAACTTCTAGAAGCAGAAGGTAGAGGAGTTTGCAGTCCTGGCATCCAATCTCCCAGTCTGGGACAGAAAGGAAAGTCAGACCCAGCAGGGCCTCCTCTTTGACTTCCTTCACTCTTTCTTTTTAATTCTTTTTAAATTGTGGCAAAATATACATAACATGAAGTTTACCGCCTTAACCATTTTTGAGATGGTGGTCCACTTACCGCCATTCATGCCCATAATTTTTTCATCTTGCCCAGAACTGAAGCTCTGCACCCACTAAACTCTAGCCCCCCAATCCCTCCCCAGCCCTAGCATCACCATGCTGTCTTTCCGTCTCCATGAGACTAAAGACTCCAGGAACTGAACAGAAACAGGCTCATACAGTGTGTGGCCTTTTGTGACTGGCCCACCTCTCTGAGCAGGATGCCTCCAAGGTTCATACAGGTTGCAGCAGGGGTCAGAATGCCCTTCTTTCTGTGGCTGAATAACCTCCCGTTGGATGTATAGCCCACATTGTGTTTCTCCCTTGACTTAAGCCAACCCATCCTGCTTCCCCTTTGATTTCAACTCAGGATGGGTTTCAGGATCCAGGTGCTGGGCTCATGGAACATCCCATAATGTGACTTGCTTTGATGTAGAGAATTTGGACAGATTAGAAAGTGGGTGGAAGGAAGAGGAGGGGAGGGCCTAGGCCTTCCTGAACCCCTCCCCGAGGAGGCACTGCAGGAAGGCTGTGGAGCAGGATTTACCCACACATGCTCCCCCTCCCTCTGCTCCATGCTGCTCCCCAAAGCGACACCGTATCCAGTGAGTCCTTTGCTCCCCTTCCTCCACCCCACTCCACTCACCCCCACGTTCATCACTCCCAAGTACATATTGCTGAGTGACCACTAGGACCTGGTGCCCTCCCAAAAGTGTCCTCAGCTAGGACACAGACCAGGTTCAGGTCAGGCTTGCCTTGCATGCACAAGGCCCTGGGTTCCATCCCCAGCACCTCCCCACACACACACACACAAAAGGAAAATCAAGTTCAGGTCAGGAGGGTCCCAAGCAGGACATTGTTCCAGGTTGTCATCCCTGTGCTGTAGGTCTCAGTGGACTCTTCAGCCACAAGAGTCCCAGGCTGGGACTAGCAAGCTAGGCTGCTGAGTGCGGGCAGCCTTCCTCAGGGCTGTTCCTGTTCCAGCTGGGCTGAGGCAGAGAAGTGGGCCCCTTCTCAGCCATCAGGGCAGACCACACACATGTTCCCCAGAGCAATGGTGGGGAGCCTGGGTGGTCTCATTTACCAGGGAGGGCACCACTGAAGGCGGCACTGTTCACCCAGACATGGCACTCGGGGCCTTAGCACAGCTGAGCCAGCTACAAGGCAGTACTGCCAGTGGGAGAACTTTCCAGAATGTTTTGATTTCAAGGTCAGTCACTCTCACTGTCAGTGTGCAATCTGTGCTTAGCTGTCTGCCTGTGTGATTCTGCATGCAGGCTCCAGCAGGGCTGGACATCTGAGGTGCCTGGCCACACGGTTGGAGGCCTTCCCATCCTCCCCAGGCACCTCGGAGGTCCAGCCCTGATGGAGTTACTGACAACTCAAGGGGCTCAGATTTTCTCCTGTCTTCTTAATGTTTTCCTTTAAATACTGACATCTCCCTCCACCTCTTGGTACTTTTCAGGAGAGATGCTAGATGCAAAGGCAGGCCAGAGCCTGGTTAGCCTCTACCCCTTCACTGTGGAAGGGCACCTCATGCAGCCTTCACCTGAGCACAGGGCAGGAGAACTCTTCCTGCTTCCCTTCCCTTTGGTAGTCCTTGGTTGACAGCCAGGAGGATGGGGATGTGATCCTAGGGTTATAGGCATATCACAGACTTCTCCTGCCTCTCCTTTGAGTTCTGTTCTTTAGTGTGGCCCACAAATGGAGCTTTCTAGGAATGGAGGATGCTGCTGCCACAGGCTGACCCCGTATCCTCTCCCCTTGTAGATTTAAAGAAGTACAGGCGCTATGAAGTCATCATGACCGCCTACAACATCATTGGTGAGAGCCCGGCCAGCACACCTGTGGAAGTCTTCGTTGGTGAGGCTGGTAAGCTCCTGGTGTCACCCACCCTGCAGCCATCCAGGGACCCAGTAAGGGATGGGAAGGCCAAGAACTGTGTGGCCAGGCATCTCAGCTGCCCAGCCTTGGTGGGGTGGAAGTTTCTGTGACGCCACTGGTGAAACCTGGCTTAGGAGGGTACTAGGATTTCCCAACCGCTCAAGTGAACAGCAGGCTAACTTGCAGTGAAATATAGGTCATGTTTAAAATATATATATGTTGTAGAAGGACACAATACCTTTATTTATTTTTATGTGGTGCTGAGGATCAAATCCAGTGCTTCACACATGTTAGGCAAGTGCTCCACCCCTGAGCTACAACCTCAGCCCTAGGTCATGTTTTTAATCCACTTGAACTTCCTTCCTCCTCCTGGCCATGTGTTCATGCCCTCCCTGCTGCTGAGGAGTCCCATCCACAGGCAGGCCTCCTGGGCTGATGGTTTTCAGGGCTTCCTCAACATGCACCTGGTGCTTCTGCTCCATCAGCTGATGTGAATTTAGAAGAGTGATGCTTCAGGCCCAGGATAATGAGAATTTCCCCCAGGACACAGCCCTAGCCTCAGGGAGATGCTGAGGAGCGGGAGTGGGTCAGGTTGCTGGGCCCGAGATTAGAAATGCATCAGATGTCCTTTGGCCATTTGGAGAGGTCAATCAAGGGCACTGAGAGTCTAGCATTTTTCTGGAATGGTCAAACAATATTTGCACACAAATGAGATTGCAGAAATGGGACATCTGGCGCTTCCATTATTTCTGCCTCTCTTTCCTCAGAAGTCTGTCTGAGTTAGTCAGAGCCACGAAGGTAGGAGGCATTCACCTAGTCCCAGAAGATCCCCTGGGGCAGAGGAGGAACATGCAATGTGTCAGTAAAGGGTGGCTGTGGCAGATGCATGCCCACTAGGGTGTTCAGGCAGTGGGTTCTTTTAGCCATGTGGGTGGAGTGTGGGGACTGACATGACTGGCCACTTGAGATCCATGTTACTCAAACAGTGGCTGCAGGCAGTGGCATGCGGGAGTTCTGCCCACTGTCAGCCTGTACCCCCGATGACAGCTGAATGCCAGGGGCTTGGGGCTCCTAAGCAGGGCCTCTGTCTCAGGGACCAGCACTCCAGAGACAGGAGCTGCAGCATGGAGGAGGAAGCCAAGCAAAGATGGATGGGTGTGGCAGGCCAGCACAGGCCAGCGTGACTGGCCGCTGAGCTCCCAGCCCTGGTTCCTGGGTACATTTGTTTTTTGCTATTGTGATAAGATAGGTATAACGTGAAATCTGCCACCTTTACCTTTGTCAAGTGCACAGTTCCTCGTCATTAAGCACACTTAGTGTTCGAGCAGCTATCACCTCTGGAACATTCTCATTTTCCCAAACAGAAATCCCAGACCAATTAAGCATCCCTTCCCTTTCTCTCTTGCCAGCACCTGACATCCTCTAACTTACTTCTGTCTTTCTAAATGCCCAGGTTATTCTAGGTATCTCGTCTAAACAGAAGCATGTGATAGTTGTCCTTTATTTTTAAAATTTATTTATTTTCTAATTTGTTATACATGACAGCAGAATGCATTTCAATTCATAGTACACAAATGGAGCACAATTTTCATTTCTCGGGTTGTACACAAAGTAGAGTCACACCATTTGTGTCTTTATAATGTACCTAGGGTAATGGTGTCCTTCTCACTCCACCATCTTTCCTACCCCCATGCCCCCTCTCTTCCCCTTCCCTCCCCTTTGCCCTATCCAAAGTTCCTCCATTCCTCTCATGCTCCCCACCACCATCCCCATTATGGATCAGCATCCACTTTTCAGAGAAAACATTTGGCCTTTGGTTTTCTGGGGGGAAAAAGTTTTGTCCATTTTACCTGAAAATGCCATGCTTTTATTCTCTTTTAATGCTGAGTAATATTTCATTGTGTATATATAAACCACATATTCCATTGTGTATATATATATATATATATATATATATATATAAACCATTTATCCATTCATCTATTGAAGGGCATCTAGGTTGGTTCCACAATTTCACTATTGTGAATTGTGCTGCTGTAAACATTGATGTGGCTGCATCACTTTATTATGCTGTTTTTAAGTCCTTTGGGTATAAACTGATAAGTGGGATAGCTGGGTCAAATGGTGGTTCCATTCCAAGTTTTCTAAGGAATCTCCATACTGCTTTCCAGATTGGTTGCACCAATTTGCAGCCCTTGGGTGTTCATCAGGGGCCTTCCTGAGGTCTCCCTACCAGCAATGTAAGAGTGTGCCTTCCCCATAATCTTGCCAACACTTATTGTTACTTGTATTCTTAATAACTGTTATTCTGACTGGAGTGAGATGAAATCTTAGAGTAGTTTTGATTTGCATTTCTCTAATTGCTAGAGATGTTGAATATTTTTTTCTGAGAAGTGTCTATTCAGTTCCTTAGCCCATTTATTGACTGGGTTATTTGTTTTTGGGGGGTGTTAAGTTTTTTGTGTTCTTTATAGATCTTGGAGATTAGTGCTTTATCTGATGCATGTGGTAAAAATTTGTTCCCATTCTGTAGGCTCTCTATTCACCTCACTGGTTGTTTTTTTTTTTTTTTTTCTGAGAAGAAGCTTTTCAGTTTGAATCCATCCCATTTATTGATTCTCGATTTTATTTCCTGTGCTTTAGAAGTTTTGTTAAGGAAGTCAGGGCCTAATTCAACATGATGAAGATTAGGGCCTACTTTTTCTTCTGTTAGTCACAGGGTCTCTGGTCTAATTCCTAGGTCCTTGAACCACTCTGAGTTGAATTTTGTGCATAGTGAGAGATAGGGGATTAATTTTATTTTGTTCCACATGAATTTTCCAGTTTTCCCAGTACCATTTATTGAAAAGGCTCTTTTCTCCAATGTAAGTTTTTGACACCTTTGTCTAGTATGAGACAACTGCACAGCCCCTGCGTGTCCCTAGGGCAGGAGGCAGTGATGGCAGCCAGAGCCAGCCTGCTCTGTGCTCAGAATCCTTCCCTTCCCTGGAGGGCCCAAGTGAGAAAGCCCACATGTGTGGTGTCACTTCGGTACCCAGCACAGTGCTGATGGGGTGGGTGGAGGCGGGAAGAAAGGAGTAGAAGGAAATTGTGTTTCTTCCTGCCATATTGTGGGTTTGGGGTGGAAACACAGCACCACGTTCCCAGCTGCTTGCTACAGAATTTCATCCCCTCCCTGGTGTCCCAGTGTGGTCACACGCACACTGAAAACCATGCCTTTCCCTTTTCCTTTCCTCCCACATGTCCTAAACCTCCCTGACTTTAGCAGGTGGGTCAATGGCCCCCAATCCTTCTTGGGTCCCACGCACCTAGGACCTGAGCCCAGACTAGTTGCCCTGTTCCTGTGGATGGAGCAGGCAGGGCTCAGGCCCAGGTGGCTCCCAGCCCCTCTGCCTTGCTTTCTCCCCTCTGTCTGGGGTTCTGCCTGGGGTTACCTCTGGATGCCTCCCTGAGGGCTCCTGGGCTGGTCCCTCCTCCTCTCTGGAGTCCTCCCACTCCATTTCTCCACAGGCCTCTCCTGGACCCTCTCCCTGGAGTGAATCTTTGCCTCTAGCGCCGTCTGCCCCCACTTTTGTTTGGCTGGGCTCTTTCTTGCCTGAAGCAATGCACACCGTTCAGACATGACCCTGGCAGGGACTAGTCCTACAAATGGGCCTCTGCTGCCAGTCAGCCTGGCAAACCTCTGTCCTCCGTGTTCACACTGGAGGGAGTTTTCCAAAGGAGGAGGCCAGTCAGTCATTCCCATTGCAGCCTGAGGACCTGACTGTGAGAGGCACTGTAGACGTGTTGGCACACAGTAGGGGAGACTTCAGAGACGAACTCGCCTTGGCAGTTTCTGTTCATTTTCTGGATGCTTCTGAGCATTACAGCCCAGAGGGCCTGAAGTGCTCAGAGGCTTTTGTGAAAACAGACTGGGCTGTGGCCTCATGATTGAGTGCTAGACCCTTCTCGCCAGCTGCGTGACCATGAGCAAGTGGCTTCAACACTGAGCTCCCGTTAGAGGCTCATGGCGTAGCCAGGAGATCTGTGTGCCAGGGCGGGAAACTCAGGGTCTCGCCCAGCTGTGCCACCGACTTGCTGTTCTACCCACAATGTGCATGTCCACAGTGTGCCTGGCCAGTGTGGGATCCCGCCGCTGGGTGCAGGGCACTCCCTCACAGCACCCAGAGGAGTCTGCATGGTGAGGGAAGAGCACTCCCCACAGAAACCAGGGGCCTGAGTGCTGATGGGCGAGGGGCGCTCAACCTCAAGGTCCAGGCCGGGAGTCTCAGCACTGGTGGGAGAGGAGAGCTCGCCCAGAGGACCCAGAGAAGTCTGAGCACAGGGAGCTGAGGGTGGGCACCCACAGGACCCACGGAGACTGAGCACTGGTAGGAGAGGGGCGCTCGCCCAGAGGACTCTGAGTCCTGGCACCTTGTGGAGAGGATCCCTGAGCCCAAAGTCTCACTTACCTCAGTGATGGTGGCACAGCACAGTGGTGCTTTTTTACTGTCTGAGGATGTCCTCCATGATGGCAGGAAGTTGTCCCCCGCTACATTTCACAGGGTCCTGTCCAGGTGGGAATGGCGCCTGGTCCACAGTTCCCAGAGGGTTCCTTCTCTGGTGAAAACAGATCCCCGAGATCCACTGAGGACCGCCTTTGCGGTTTCAGGCATGGTGAGAAGCCTGGCGAATGGTGGAAGGAAAGGCCAAGCGAGGGAGTCGGAAAGAGGGAGGCCCAGAGTTCTCCACAGTTCCTCAGTAGTGCCCCTGGACACTGTCCTGAGGCAGACGGGGAACCACAGCCACCCCCACAGCTCGTTACGTGAGCCAGGTGACATAAGGCCCATCAGACCCTGGGCACTGCTGGGTGAGGGGCACTCACCCTCAGGACCCAGAGGACCCTGGGCACTGCTGGGTGAGGGGCACTCACCCTCAGGACCCAGAGGACCCTGGGCACTGCTGGGTGAGGGGCACTCACCCTCAGGACCCAGAGGACCCTGGGCACTGCTGGGTGAGAGGCACTCACCCTCAGGACCCAGAGGACCCTGGGCACTGCTGGGTGAGGGGCACTCACTGGAGGACCCAGAGGAGCCTGGGCACTGCTGGGTGAGGGGCACTTACCAGAGGACCCAGAGGAGCCTGAGCACTGTATGGGCAGGGGGTACCCAGCCAGAGGACGCAGAGGAGCCTGGAGCAGGCTCTCTATGTCACTTGACTGTCTGTCACATCTAGAAAATGACAAGATGTGTAGAGTGATGAACTTTGGATCCCCTGTAGCCCAAGGAGGTCATATTTAAATCTTTTTAAGCTCAGAGAAAAAGGCAAAGTTAGGAGATTTCTCCTTGAGATCAAGGTTGGTTTCCAAGTATAGGCATCTCAAGTTGGCAAAAATAACACACCCATCAGGACCCCAGTCAGCAGGACTGGACCCCATCTAGACAAGGACCCATTCCAGGAGGATCCCAGGAGCCTAAGAGGGTCAAGTTCACGCTTTAGAACAAGCCTCCCTTGAGGACCAACAGAGTCCCATAAGAACCACTTGGTCCTTTCCAAAGGCATGCCATGATCTTACTTTAGGCTTCTTTTCTGTAAGGTCCACTTTCACACTGCCACATTAAGGACCAAGCTTCCAACACATGAACCTTTGCAGGGACACACTTAAGCCATTTCCAAACCTTAGCACTCCTGTAACAGAAAAGTTGAAGAGCCAGACACAGCTTCAGGCATGGCTGGATCCAGTGCCCTAACAAGCTGCTTCTGAGCATCCTCTTAGTTCCACTTTCCTTTCAGTCATCCCCTTTCTCTTCCTCAAGGTGGCCCTCAGCTCCAGCCACAGAAAGCTGTGCACTTTCTACATTGTTGTGGAAATCCACTGGCTCTCTCTTCAGACTGCCTTTATTTGCACGCCCATCGCCAAACCAGTTGCCAGTGACCAGAGGTCCCAAAGCCAGGGTGTGATTTCACCCCTACTTGGAGCAAACAGACCAAATACAAATGTGGAAGTCACCCAAGAAAAATGCTGGTTGGTTCCCCTTGTGCCATTGCCTTCTCTAGTCTGTGTCCTGGGAAGTCCCCAGTTGTATAATTCTAGTTACTTGGAAGCTTCTGGTTGAGTTTAAGCTTCATTTTTCTGTAACACAGGCACTTACAAGAAACAGTCAAAGTTTCTCCAGGGGGTCTAGAGCCTGGCCTCTCACCATTTCAATTTAACAGGTCCAGTGTTACAAGTTGACTGAAGAACTCCTTATGTGTTGAGGATGCCACACTTGATCATGTTTGGGACAAAGCTTTCCCTTCCTATTGCTTCTTTTTAATTCTGTGATTTGCCCCTTTTGCACTCAGAAACCTGGCAAACACCAGATTTTCTTCTGAATCTTTATGGTTTAATTTTTGCCATTAAATTCTTTAATCTGGCTATAACTGAATTTGGCACCTTGTATAAAGTGGGATCCCGCACAGATTGTTTCCAGAGACAGGCTGTCCATGGACTGACCCTTTGCAATGTAGCTTAGTGGTGTTTTAATTCTTCCACTCAGTCCAGTCTCTCTGAGGCAATTCCTTAGTTCGGTGGGTGACTTCACCATGGCTCTGGTGCCACCAGACCTTTTATTTATACCACATTATTACACGTGGCTCATATCCACTTCAGCTTGTCTTCTTTCTTCATTTTCCAAAATTTCTCAGCAATCCCATAAACTTTATGATCATTTTGGCAAGTGCTCAAAAAAGCAAATTCTACTGGGATTTTTTGATGGCAATCATATTATATTACAAACGGACTTCAGCATTCCTGACATCTTCATTCCACTCCTGTTTCCTCTCCAAGAATTGGCCTGTCCTTCCTTCCCGATCCCATAGTGGGGAGGGAGGTGTTCCTGGGACAGTCCTGCTTGCTTAGTGCTTGTGGCTGGCAGTTCTACTGTGGTTCTTTCTGTGAACTTGGGTTCTGTGATGATTTGTCCCTGTTGTACCCATAGAGTGTCCCTAGAACCACCTAGTCCCTTCCAAGGGCATAACCATGGTGACCTTACCTTGGGCTTCCCTAGGCACTCTAAGACCAGCAGAAAGAGCCCCTTGGGGTTGGGGTGTGGCTCAGCAGAAGGCAGAGGCGCCTCCCCTGCCCAGCACTAAAGTACAAACAAATAAAAGTCCACCATTATTGGCTCTCTGAAAAGGGAGCCAGGACTCGCCTCATTTCTACACCCAGTGGGGACTCACTTCCAAGAGCAGACCCCAGCTAAAGAATCAGAACTTTGGTCTGAGGCGCTACAACTTTCCCCCAAAGAGAAAAAAGAGATTCTCAAATTCAGTGTTTCTAATCACTCAATTGCCATAGGCAGTATTTGGGTTGCTTTGGGTTCGGCTGTTGCTTTGGGAGACAGAAAATATCTTGACACTATGGGTTTGCCGTTATTTTTAAAGAATGAGAAACTTAACTGTGGAGTGTGGGTTTTACCTTTCCTAAAATACTACCAGCTTTTAATTACCGTTGGTTGGAACAAGAGCAAAATAACAAAGCTTCTAGCTGTTTTAGCTCCCCCTAGTGACAAATAAAGCCAGTCCTGGAGCCCATTAAGTGAGATTAAAAGGATTCAGAGCTGTGTGTGTTGGAAAATGTGTTTATAATGAAGAGAGAACGGCAGTTGCTTACAGAGCAATTAATGTAGTCGCCCCGCACTTCACAAGGCTGAGCTATCTCATCATGGCCATTCGGTGGGAAGCCTGGGTGGCCATTAACCAAACACTGGGTAGTGACCACAAGCAGATCACTGGCAGTGTCTGCTGTTTCTGTGGTCAGTCTGCAGCGCACGCTGAAGCGAGCGCTGTGAGGAGGTCAGACATGGCCTTCCATTGGGCAGGGCTGAGTGAACATCTTGCAAAAGCCCACACGGTCACCTGGGTGGGAACTGCCACCTGCAGCTCACAGATGAGTCTCTGACCTCAGGGGGTGGAGTAGCCCTTCATCACCAGTCAGGAGGGGCAGAGGGCTACAGGTCTCCGGCATCTGCTTCCTTGGGGCACAGACACATCTGGTTCAAAGGGGGGCCGTCTGGGATGTGATCGGGCTTCCTGTGCACAGTAGGGTGGGTGCTTGGCCCCGCCTCATCACACTGGGGGGATCAAGATGTCATGTGGGCTCTCCTCTAGGCTCTTACTGGCACATGCCACCCCAGACATCTCTGGGGAGGCCATGGGCACCAGGTACTCTTTGGATGGGGTGCTCTAAGCACAGTGAGTGGGGCAACTGAGTGGGGGTGGCAAGGGCAGGGCTGTGCTGGATGTGTTATAGGAGCAGCTACCCCCAGGACTAAGCCCTGTGCTCAGAGGTAGACACAGCCCCTGGGAGAGGGGAAGGGGAAAGAGGACACCCAGCCACAGTCTCAGGGATGCTGTGGGTTACCATGTGCACAGCTGTGAGCTGTTATCCCCTGGAACCTCTAGTGAGGGACATTCAGAACCTCTGGAGTTGCTGACTTCATCCCACCCCACCCCCTTGCCCTCTGCACTCCTGCCACAGTGGTCCTTGACCAGTGCAGGTCTCATTCTTGCACTTTGTTTCCACCCTGGTGGGTCCCCCCATTCTCTAGGGGAACAGCAAATCTGCTCCTGGGACTGGCCCGTGGACCCCTTGGATCCTGTTCAGGCCTCCTCCACCCACACACCCTGAGCATCATGCTGGTTGCCCTGAATAGACGTCCCTCCCATGCTGCATGCTGCATATGCTGCCCCTGTAGCCTGGTCACTACCTCTCCTGGCAGATGCAGCACCCAGGAAATGTGGGTGGATATGTGACATTATTAACAACCTGATTTCCATAAAAGTAGAAAGGTCATGGAGAATATTATAATGACTAATGCTTTATTTGGAAAAGATCCTAAACATCACACAGTCCTGAGTCTAAGTGTGTTCCAGATTCTCTGGAAAATCCTTTGGTTTGCTGTATTATCCACTGGGACAGCTTTGCTGAGGCCCGCATGCAAAGGAGCTTGCTGGACCACTGAAGGGAGGGAGGACCCTGAGGGCAGCCCTGCCTGGAGTCCCTGGGCGGATGGGCTGCCTGGCATGGGGTCTTCTGGGGGTTACAAGGCTCTCCAGGGTCCAGCCTTAAAGGGTTGGGCCTCTGTGTGTCACGGTGGCTGGATAGGATGGCTGCTGAAGCCGGTCGGGCAAGATGAGTAGACTGTCCATCACCAAGTGACTAGGCACTCCCACCCCTCCCAGGCTTGGCGTCCCACGTGGACACAAGGCTCATGTGGCCCTCTGGGTCACTGGGACCAGCAGAGGCAGCAGCAGACTTGAGAGTGCGGTAGCCCCTGAGTCGCACCAAGGCCAGGCCTGCCCAACACCAGCTGCGCCTTTTGTTCCCATCCCAGCCGAGCCTGGAAGGAATGACTGCTTTGTGTTTGTTTCTGAATGTGTGGCTGTAAATCCAGGTCAGCTAACCTCCCCCTCATCTAACCCGCCTTTCCCCTCCTCCCCGTGAGTCTCAGACATCATACTCTTTTATAAAAACATCGTATTTTATCCAAAAATACCTTCAGTATATATATCCCTACAAGAACCCTTTAAAATTCAATATATAACGCAAAGTCATTATCACACCTGGAAAAAGTGATCATAATTCCTTAATATAATCAACTATTCTGTCAGCATTTTGCATTCCCATGGAGGTGTCTAGTCTTCTAGCCGTCAGGTTTTCCTCCTCTTCTACACCATTCCGCTCCAGCCTCTGGGCTGACAAAGCTGTGTGCCGGGCGATTCAGCCCCTGGGTGCTCAACCATCAGCATCGTCCAGATCCGGCTGCCCTCTTCCTTCCCTGCTGCCCTCCAGCAGAGTGGCAAACTTGGCCCAGGCGCCAAGGCCAGCTCCTCACCCATTTTTGTCAATAAAATTTTATTGGAACGCAGCCATACCTTTTTCTGTAAAGGGCTAAATAGTAAATATTTGAGCTACTTTTGCCACAGAAAGGTGGAGAGCTGAGTAGTTCCAACAGAGGCCTCAAAGCTAAGATAGTACCTGGGCCTTTACAGGAAGTTTCCACCCCGGCTCTAGAGAAGCAGCTTGGACCTTAAAAGTCAGATCCAAGTTCAGGTGTAGCCCATTCTGGGGCAAGTGGCTTAACCCACCTGAGCCTCGGTTTTCTAGGTTGTAAGATGAACTATATCTCCAACAGCATGAGTTTTGCAAACACCAGCTGCACAGGAGGCGGCGGGCTACCTAGGGACGGAGGAGCCAGTGTAGAATGCCCTGGGTGCCTCGTGAGCAGGAGTGGTTCAGGCCCTGGATCTTGCTGTGACAGGAAGCTCACTCTCCAGTCGAGGACAAAAACAGAAACATGCAAGCCGCACAGCCGGCTGGTTTCAATGGCTTTTAACTTTGCTTATCGAACAGTGGGTGATAACGGTGATGAACCGATAAGAACGTGTAAGCACTGTGAGCCGTGGTGGGAAAACAGAGATCATTACTGGGTAGAATCAGGGCTGGATGCTCAGCAGAACAAGGGTTCAGGGCAAAACGGCAAGTTCAAATGCCGAAAGAAAGATATGTTTCTTGTTATGAGTCTGAAATTCTCTGGCCTCAACCTCCTTTTTCTATTGAAACAACCATTTTTAAAACCACTTAGTTGCTTAGGATGGCAGCTACCATCACCCTAGATCAGCTCATGCTTACCTCGAGGCTGTGGAATGGAGAGTGCCCATCCCGATTGCTGTGGCTTGGCTGTGATGTGTCCCCCGGGAGTACATGGAATGGGAGCTTGGTCCTCCATGTGGTGATGTTAGAAGATGGGACTTTTAAAAGATAAGGCTCATGGGTAGTCCTTAGGTCATTTAGAGGCATGCCCTTCAAGGAGACTGTGGGACCTCAGTCTCTTCTGCTTCCTTCCTCATCACATGATCTCTTGTTCCCACACGTGCTACCACCATTGCTGGTGCCTCAACTGAGGGGGAGACCCTGAGCCATGCCATTGGAATTTCAGCATCTGAAACTGAACTGAGTAAACCTCTCTTCTTTATAAAGTTAGGCTACCTCTGGTGTTTTGTGGCAGCAGTGTAAAATGAATGGATGTACCACACCTCTGCTACTCGTAGGTCCTCCACCTGGAGTGTCCTGCCTTCCCACACCCGTCCATCTGCTCAGTCAGAACCTAGAGCTCCAGTAAGCTCTTCCCTGTGTGTCCTGGAAGCTCCTATGATCAGAGCCACTTGATGAATCCTGTACTGTTCCAGAGCTTCTCATATGCAAATAAAAAGGCCAGGCTTCTACATACCTGCAGCGCCATGCCATGTACAGAGACTCATTGACCCCGAGTGGGTTATCTCTGGAACACCTTCATCATGCAAATGTGGTGTTTCTGACTGGGCTGCACCAAACCACAGCCAGTCTCTAAGCACACACACTGTGTGGAGGCTGGGCCCAGGTCAGGCTCCAGCCAGGATAATTTCAGGCAGCTATTGCCATGCGACAAGTTACTCCATTTGTATACTGAAGACAGTAAACATTTGCTGCTTCAGTGTCTCTGTGTACAGCATAGTGGGTCCTCTGCTTCAGGATCTCTGAAACCGTATCAGCCTGGCAGTGTCTTCGAAGGAAAGGACCAGTGTACAAGCTCACTTGTGTGATTGTTGGCAGGATTCTGTTTCCCAAGACAGTTGGACGAAGGCTCAGTTTTCATGAGCTGTTGGCCAGAGGCCTCCCTGAGCTCCTTGCCAGGAAGGGTCTCCCATGGGGCATCTCACAGCATGGCAAGTGGTTCCATCCACAGGGAGGAACAAGAAGCCCAGGCTCCTGTGACCGAATCCCAGCAGTGCCAGGTTCTGCTTCTTAGAAGCAAGTCACTGGTTAAACCCATGTTCCAGAACTAAGACGTGAGATCATTGAGCTGTGTTAGAAGTTGCCCACAAGGGGACACACGTTTATCTCTTCACACACTATCGTATAGCTATTTAGAGCCTCCATAGGGTGTGCCCCAGATGGAACCAGTGCCCACCCTCCCCTGGGCAATTTCCTGGGTGGAGAGGGACCATGATGGCCGTACTTCCTCAGGAAGGAGCTCATGGGCTCATAGCCAGACATCTGGATCCACCTCTCCTTTGGGGCCCTGCGTGTAGGATTCAGCTTCATCTCACCTGGGTCATTTCATTTCAAAGCCCTTCAAGTTTGGTGACTTCCCCTCTTACACATATCAGGACAGAGGCTCAGAGAGACCCAAAAAAGTACTTGGAATCACACAGTCAGCAAGTGGGAAATCATCACCTACTCTTGACCCCAAAAGTTCTAGAGAATTCTGGAAAGAAGGGGGCTCCAGTTGACAGAGGGGTGATCCGTGTCCATCATGTCTGTTACAGGTTTATAAAATATGATTTTTTTACTTGGAATCATCCATTGTAAGCTTTTTAAAAATTACCAATGATGTCAACTGAAGCCCTTAAAACAACCCAAAGTCCCTGGAAGGCAGGGCTGTGGACAGTTGGCCCATCTGGGGCAGCAGGCTTTCCAGGCCCTGTGAGGATGACGGTGATTTGGACACCCTCATCCTTGGGCTCCTGTGCTCATCCTGGTACCTGGCTTTGTGTTTCCTGGCTCCCTGGCAAGCCTGCCTGTCCCCAGGGGCTCACTTTGCTGCCTTGAGTCTCGCTCTCTGTCACCAGCTCTGACTTGTCCCCAACCAGTTGAAGCAGTATGTCTCATTAAACTTCCTCTAAGTGTGGAGAAGGCTCCAGAGGCAACATACCTACCTGGCGTGTGCCTCCAGGTGTCCCAGCTTAGGGGGACAGATGTGTTGGCAAAGTTAGCCGAGAAGGTAAATTAGATTAGTGAATTCTGTTTCTTATTTATTTCAATGGGGAGTCAGAGAGAGTATTTAACCAGGAAAATGTTGATGCAATTAAAGTAAATTGATGAATGTAGAATTTAAAAGTAATATTATTTCATTATGGTAAAACATTAACAACGATCCTCAAATTATTCCATTAAAAACCTGCTCTACCCAAATCATAAAGCACTGGATTACAAAAAACTGAAAGTAGAGACCTACCACAGACCATCACAGTCTAACATGGCTCTAGCAAAAGCAGGTTCCCAGCATGACTTAGGGGGGTTTGACGAGAGCAGGAAGCCCCCACATGGCTGACATAGCCCTAGCAATAGCGATTGCCTGCATGACCCTAACAATAGTGGATGCCCAGCATGGCCTGGGGTGTCCCTAGCAATAGTGGTATTTGGTGAGGCTCCTGGTAGCCCTAGCAGTAGTAGGTGCCCCACTGGCCTCGGGAGGCCCTAGTGACAGGAGGATCATCTGCCTTCTGTGAGCGCAACAGACATCCTGCTTTTAATTGATGCTCATTCCTCCCATGCCCTCCTCTGACAGTACCCTCACTCTCTTGGCCATAGTCCCCTGTTAAATCCTCCCCGTTATTTAAGAGTCAGCCTGATGTCCTGTCCTCCAGGAAACACCCACATCCCCAGTCTGAAGCGTTTGGAACCTCTGTTCACATCCATCTTACATTGTGGCTACTGCCATGTTTCTCTCTTGTTAAACTGTCTTCTACATCTCTGTGTCCACCCACCTGTCAGCCCTGAGCTGAGGGTCTAGTGAAGATTCAGGAAGTTTCCAGCATAGCTGAGCCCTGGAAACCAGGAACCTGACTCTCAGAGGTTCCAGCCCCATGCTACATTCACTGCCATGTTGCCTGCCCTTCAAGGCGTAACCAGTCTCTGCTTCCTCTTCTCCTCAAAACTCAGGTGGAGGTCTTGGCCATGTGAGGCCAGCCATCTTGAGATTAGGAAAAGGGGACAAGCAGCATGCCACATCCCCTCCAGAAGCTTCTGCTAGGAGGCAGCGCTGTCGCAGCTGCCTGGGTTCCACTACTGCTCCCATAGCATTGGTCAACTGGGTGGGAGGAGGGTGAGCAGACCCTCCAGGAGAGGCCACCATAAACTCCACGCCACACCACTGTCCTCAGGTCAGATGGATGGCCCTCCATCCCGGGACAGTGAGCATTTTGAATGAGGGAGGAAAGAACCGAATGAATGAGCCTCCTTCTCCCTGCAGTTACTCCCTATAACTCTGAACGTTGCTCTTGCTCTCCTGAGCCTCCTTGGCTTTACCAAAGTCCACCTCCTGATCCTCAGGGTTCCACTTCAAGACCTCAGTGAAGGCCCGAATCCTCCAGGAATACTGAGCCTGTAGGTAGTCCTGCTTTCCTCTATCCATACCGACCTACGATAAGGTCTGATTTATAAATGAGATATTATACGAGATTAACAGCAATAACTAACAGTGAGCTAGAACAGTTAGGAGAATATACTGCAATAAAAATTATGTGGATGTGGTCTCTCTTTCTCTCTGGAATTTTCCATTTAATGTTTTCAGGCCATGGTTGATCACAGGTAATGGAAACCCCAGGAAGTGAAATGCAGGTGAGGGGGGTGGCTGTAGAACTTTCTTACTTCTCCTTTCTGTGGCGGTAGCACAGCGGTGCCCATCCTGCCACCCACCTGAACACCTGAGGCGAGGCTGCAGTGCAAGGCTCTGTGCGTGACCCAGCTTACCCCAGGGCCGGTAGGACACAGATGCAGGGGCAAGAGACAAGCTCTTTGCTGACTAGCAAGTGAAGACTGCTTCGGGGAAAACCTTGTGCTTTGGGGGTTACTTGCTGATAGAGCTGAAGGTGACAGTTCCAGACGTTGCCCTAGCACCCTGGGAGGCTCCCCTTCCCAGCACAGGCGGCAGGACCAGAGAGAGCCATGCCACATCCTGGCTCAGCCTACAGCACCCAAGTTTTCAGGGCCTCTCGAAGTAACCAGCCAGAATTCCAGAAAATTCTGGAAGCCTCTGGAATTTCATTAGAGTTATCAGATGCAAGATGCCTCTGAAAGTCCCTGAATGCTCTGTGTCTTTGCCTTGATGAAGTCCCTCTCCAAGGTTATGCCAGTGCCGTGGCAAGGATGCAGGAGCCAACCCACCAAGGGTGGGAGCAACACAGCTCTGTCATGGCACCATCCACCTCTGCATGAGGCATGCAGGACAGGTCTCAGCTTTGCACCACAACCTTTCTGTGCCACCTTTAAGTGCTATGTGGGGGCAATCTACAAATCAACAATTTCCGGGTGTTCTTGCCAAAAACACTTTTGAAAAACAATTTCATGCATTAAAAAAAAAATTCTGGCTGATATTTGTGGCTTCTTAATGCTGCAAATGTTCCAGTGGGAGAACAAAAAGAAACTGACTGAACCGTGGCACCATCGGCTCCCAGCTGCATGCACTGAACAGGCAAGGCTTGCATTCAGGACTGGGAACAGCAGGACCTTCCTGAAAGTCAAGTTCTCCTCTCGAGCTGGCAGCTCAGCAGCTTTCAGGAGCCAGAAAAAATAAGTCCCCAAACTGACAGGCTTTGCTCTGTGTTTACATTTATTTCTCTCTTCCCTGCTTGTGTAATCAACAAAAAAGTCTTTGTTACCTGCAGTATTTTTATGGAACAAGAGCCCTGTGCTTCCGCATAGCTGGCGGCTGCACAGAAGCATCTCAATTGCCCGAGATGCACCAGGGGCCCTAGTCCAGTGCGTCAGCCCTAGCCAGGAGGCACGCGGGCCCCAGGCACTGGGGCTGCCTGGAGCTCACGGGATCCTACCAGTTCCTGCTGATAGACATCCTAGTCCAGGGCTGTTGGGACTCTGGATTTAACGAAGTCTGTGGAAAGAAAACCTTGGGGTGTTTGGGGGGGAGTCCTAACCCACCACCAGGGTAATGGCCGTGCTCAATTTTGCCTTTCACATTTTAATTGTACAACAGTAATTTTGCAATAGAGTTGCCGATGGCAAACATGCAAAAGACATTAACTTTATTTATGTTTTGGATTATTAATGTGGCTGTTAAAATTCCTCCAGTTAGTTTTGATTGAATTGTTTTTTTGTGTGATTCTGTTGTTTAATGGAGCGGTAAATAAGAATTTCTGATAATGAGGCTGAGCATCTGTCACAACAACCTGGTGTGGGTTATTAACATTTCCATTAACGGCAGGGTGGGCAGTGATAATATGGAAACCACACAGTTAGAACAAAATAAATAGTTGGTGTCAGGCTGAGCGGGTGTTAATTACTATTTTATTCTACATTGGGGGGAGAGAGCAGAAAGTGGGGAGGGGGACCTGGGAAGGGGTGATTGATGAGGTCATTCTCTCCCCAGAAGGCTTCTCCAGAGCCCAGGTGCCTAGACATCTCGGACAGTGGCTGTTTTGTTGTCTCTTTATGGCCTATAAGCAGTCCTGAATCAAAAGACAGCTATGTTTTGGGTCTGCAGATCAAGGCCATAGGAAGTGAGGTGGGCGGGGGGCTTGGCCTTCTAGAGCTGGGAACCCAATATAACTCCACACAGCTCCTCAGGGTCCAGCACGGCCCAGATTCCTACCTGGAGTGCCCAGATGGGAGAAGGGAGTAAGTCCTAGGAGGAGGCAGTGAACAGACCATCATGAGAAAGTACTCTGCATGGAATTCAGAACTGGTGTGAAGCCAGCAAAATATAGAGAGACTAGGAATGTTCCAGAATGTGCATGTGCTCTGTGCATTATTCACAACTCCCTAATGGTTGCATTGGAGGTGCAACCATGCTGTCCCCCATAGAAATCTCTTCTTTCTTTCTTTCTTTCTTTCTTTCTTTCTTTCTTTCTTTCTTTCTTTCTTTCTTTCTTTATTATTTTTTACATACATAACAATAGAGGAGTGCACCACATTCATATTTTTTTGCATTGCAATTCTTAATACCCCTTTATACCACAATTTATCAAATCTCTGCATACTATGTTCTCATCTTCTGCACACTATGTGCACTGAGGGGGTACCCCAAGGAGACCCTCCCATGGGAAATAGGGGGGAAAGGGGCAATGACTTGGTGCTTAGAACTTGCAAATTTCGAGAGCCTCAGAGAGCAATGTGGAGCCACATTCCCAGGAAGCTGGTCCCATCAGCCTGGAGGAGCACCTCTGTGTGTCTAGACTCTTCTGGTCTAGGATAGACTTCACACTGGGCCACCTGGATTTGCAACGGCAATACAAATATCTTTTTTCCCCCTAAAACCTCTTCAAAAATCAGCATTTCCCCCAATGAGGAATGTCAGCAGTGTCTGTGGCTCCCTTGCTCTCAGAGCCATAGGCATCTCTGGCCACACTCCAGGTGCCACTGTGATCAAACCACTCCTGAGCATTATCCCAGAGCCCATGGATTCCTGTATCCTGTATTCAAATCCTCAGTAACTCTATCTCAGTGAGATCAGTCTTCTTTGTTATTTTGTATCTTTATGCCTTTAAGTATGTTTTTCTGAAAGGGTTTGCAGCATCCCCTGGCATGAAAGGACTAGGAACTAACTTCAGAGGCAAGAGCCTAGAGCTGGGATGTGACTGTACCCCAGGTCTCCCAAGCCAGAGCAATGTCCCGACAGAATCTCCCATGCTGCCCTCATGGAATTAGGGCTTGCATGAGTCCTGGGGGGTGGGTGGGGGCTCAGCTTCTGAAGGAACGTGCTAGTTACCATCATGTGCTATTCTTTCCTCAGCCCCAGCGATGGCCCCGCAGAACATCCAGGTCACCCCACTCACGGCCAGCCAGCTGGAGGTCATGTGGGACCCACCGCCCCCAGAAAGCCAGAATGGGAACATCCAGGGTTACAAGGCAAGCTCTCACGCATGGGTTGGCTCTTTTTTCCAGCTCACTTGTTGGCGGTATGAGGCCCCAGGGCTTCAGCTGGAATCCTGCTCCTCCTCGGGGCTGTGCCCTCAGCTCAATGTGTCCTGCTGTCTTCTCAGTGGCAAATACACAGCAGGCGGGAAGCTGCTGCCTTGAGCATCTGGAACAGGCCTGGCTGGACCACAGCCTGGAATCAAAGCTGCCTGGGGTGGGAAGTGGGCCTACTGCTGCTTTGTGACTACGAGGTGGGGGGTTCCTTGGCTTATCCAAAGGTGGCCTGGGTTTGTCCCTCCTCCAGCCTCTGTGGCCTCTCCAGAGAACCCAACTTCTTCCTGTGCCCACTCTGGAGCCACCAGCAGATTTTCTGACAGTGACAGGAAATGAGGTGTCCTCAAAATAGCAGGTTCTCCATCCCTCAGTGCACTCAATCACTATGGGACATTGAGTAAGTCCCTCAGTTCAGTAGGTCTGGGCAGGGCCTGAGAATTACATTTCTAACAAGTTCCCAGGTGGCATGGATTTGGAGAACCTCACTTTGAGAACCACATAATGAGGTCCGAGTCATCATTAGCTAAATGTTTCAGAGATGGAGGAAAAGAAAAGACAGCATCCTGTTCCAACATGAGCCCTGGGGGCAGGGGGTGGGTTACACAGAGTCAGTTTGCCCAGGGCACCTTGAGCTCTTGGCTGCCAAGGTCTCATCTGCTAGGAGAGCTTGGAACCCCTGGACAGCTGTGAAAACCATTCAGAAGAAAAAAAAAAAAAAGAAAACCCTGTTCTGTTCCCTGAAAATGCCCCATCCTTCTCTAGAATTAATTTCCTTGTCTGGCCTGCTAGAGCCCCAGTTGATCAGTTACCAGATTCTATGGTTTAGCCTGCCCTGATGCCTATTGGACCAATTAAATGTCCATTTAAAAATGATTCTTGTAGGTGTTTTATGAAAATTAATACCTTCCTCCCTGGCAGGGCTGTTACAATGATTAATGAGGCAATGGCAAGTCCTGTGAGCTCGGAGGCAAGGTGCTATTTATGTATGTCCAAAATATGTTTTCTCATTTCCTTAATGATAAAGACATTGAACTTGGATATTGATCTCAAGTTAGCAAGGCCTGTGTGAGTGAAGGATCCTCTTTGGTCAGCTCTGCAAGCAGATGTGCAGCTGTGTCTTGCAGGTAGAAATCAGTGGTGCTCATGTGTCAGGACCTGCTTCAGCAGAGATGTGACTTGTGCATGTGCAAGGTGGGATTCTGGCCCTGGGCTCCCACTGCCCCCTGCATCCTCTGTGCCGCTCTTGCACAGGGTGTACCGCTCACAGGGCCTGGCTCAGGCTTAGTTCTTCAGAGGCAGGGTGGATCTTCTGGCCTATGTTGTCTTTGGGCAGCCCAGCTGGCACTGGCTGGGGCAGTGGTTCCTGGCCAGCTGTCTAGGGAAGTAATTCTGGCAACCAATTCAAACTTTTATGCTTGGGCATCAAGTTCACCTAGGAGCACATCAAAGCTAGCCGAGAAAAAAATGGAACCCAGGAGAGGTACAGGGCTTTACCCCAGTTCTGAGTCCAACATGGCTCTACTTCCTGTGGTTTTTTTAGTGTTTTAATTTCCAAAATATTTTTTCACATTGATCAAAAAATTAGATCTCAGTTTTGAACAAAATGTGGCCACATGGTAGAGTTTGAGGGCTCATTATTTCCATAGGTTGGAGCAGGAGGTAGACTATCTCCAAAAGACTGAAGGGCCCAGCACAGGCCCTGGTACAGGCCCCAGCAGGGCAAGCTTTATAATCTAGGCACCAACAGGAGACTGAAGGAAATAACCCCTCCCACCCTGAGACCCCATTTGAAAGGTTTGAGTAGGCAGTGCTCACTGTCTAGATGATCAACTCAGAAACACTAAACTTTGCCCCAATGACATCAGCAACCAGAGACCTTCACCTGCCCATAGTCACCCCTGGTCCCTTGGAGGAAGATGCCCCATCCTACAGGACTCTGCCCAGGACGCAGGCCCAGCCTCAGAAGCTGATCCTACATGCAGCTTCCTCACGGCCCTCCCTTCCCGGTGTCCTTTCTAACAGATCTACTACTGGGAGTCAGACAGGCGGAACGAAACAGAGAAAATGAAGGTCCTGTTCCTCCCCGAGCCCACGGTGAAGCTGAAGAACCTGACCAGCCACACCAAGTACATGGTCAGCATCTCCGCCTTCAACGCTGCTGGCGACGGGCCCAAGAGTGACCCTCGGCAGGGGCGCACCCATCAGGCCGGTAAGTGGGCCGTTTCCTTTCTGCACGCCTTAGTCACCAATCTATGTCACTTCCCTAGTGGCTCTGGGGACCCCCAGGCAGAATAAACCACCTTTTCCTTTGGTTTCACAGCTCTTTGTTCTGCCTTTCCTGTCACTGGTGTCACCTTGTGTAGCAGGAATTTGAAGAGACAGGACTTGGTTCCTGGTAGCTGGCCTCGCCTGGTCCATGGTGGCACTAAGCCACAGTTAATAGTGGAGCAACACGTGTTCCCTCCTGAGCCCTGAGGGTGGCAGGGGAAGGAAGGGCTTTGCCCTCAGTCCAGCCTCATTTCTGACCTACAGGTCACACGGCATTGCCTCTGGAAACTTCTCATTGGAGCCACCTCCTTTGTGTGGACCCCTGGGGCCGAGCTTCTTGTGCATCAAAGCCAGGCCCCAAGTCTAGGTCTCCCTGGTTTTGGGTCCATAGAGCACCCCTGGAGTAGCTTGGCAGCTGCCTCTCAGCACAGGTGCATAGACAGGGTTCACGCTGACAAGGCTGTCCTTAAGGCCTTGCCCCATGCAGAGGGTACAGTGTATGGCTAGCAGGCCACTTCCCTAGCGAGTCTTGGCTTTTGGTGGTGGAAATCAAAGATACCCCCAAGAAATAGTGAACTAACATTAAGATCCAAAAATTTCTCAGAGACCCTTAATGAGACCCAGGAAGTCCAAGACCAGGAAAATGAGATTCGGGAACCTTTGGGGTACAAAGATGCAGGGCTTTGGGCTCCCTGACATTCTGTGGGTTCAGCCAATTAACACCCTATCCAAATGATCAACCCCTAATCAGGAGCCCCAGGCCCACATCCTGTGAGATTACTATGGCCAAGTTCAAGAGCTGCTTCCTTCTGCCCCCATCCAGCACCCAAGGAGGCCAGTTTTGAAATCTGAGATGGAAGGACATGAAAAGATTTGTAGGGCAGAAAGTAGAGGCTGGGGTTACCTTGGGACACCAGGACTTGGTAGTCATGGGACTGAAGGACCCAGAATGGGAGGGAAGAGGGATCTGCTGCTCCAGGAGGCCCACTGAGCGGCAGGGTGCTGTTGGAGGAGATGAAGCACCCACCCAGCCTGTCAGGCAGGGCCAGCCCCATACATGTCCACCTGCGTGCAGCCTGGGCAGAGATAGGTGAGCAAACCCCCACCATCCTGGCCACACTCCTGGCCTCCCATGTCTGCCAGCAACTCCCCTGTCAGCCCAGCAGGGCCCACTGAGACCACAGTGACTAGGGATTCAGATGGAGGCAAGAGGGTATCCTGAATGGTCCCCAGGAGAGGGGAGAGGCCAGGTGGGGAGAGGCCGTGTCCACTGCAGAACTCCCTCTCCCCAAAAGAGCTGGACAAGGACCTTGGGCTAACAGTCGTGGGAAGTGGACCGTCTGCATTTCATTTTCTGTTTCCATCTGTTATTCATTTTTAGGCCTCTGTCAGTTCGCCTCTCAAGCTCCTTTGTGTTTCAACTCTGTCATTTTCTCTGCTCTTCTCGGGAGGGTCTGTGTTGCTGATTGATCCTAGGAAGTTCAGAGGTGATCAATGAGTCTCCTTTTCATCCTGTGGCATTTAGACTTTTACTGAGTTGAAAATAACACCTAATAACATTTTCTCTTCTTTGTGGAGGCTCAGACATGTACGTGCGATCCATAAAGGTATTTTAGTGGGAGTCACTTTGTGCTCTGTTCTTCCAGCTCCTGGGGCCCCCAGCTTCTTGGCGTTCTCAGAAATAACCTCCACCACGCTCAACGTGTCCTGGGGAGAGCCGGTGGCAGCCAATGGTGTCCTACAGGGCTATCGGGTGGTGTATGAGCCCTTGGCACCTGTCCAAGGTAAGATCAGGGGGAGCTGGGGAGGGCACCAGGTCTACCACCTGACCTTGCTTTCATCCATGGAGTCTTCCAGAAGCTCAGAAAAGGAAGGAAAGGCTAATGTGAGACAGGCCCCAAGTTCAGAGTCCAATGTGATGACTTCCCTATGGAACCATGTTATATGCTCCCTTAACTAGTCTCCAAACCCCATGACGGTTCTATCTTATTCCTCCTGAGAGCTGAGTCCCTGTGGTGGCCCATAGAGACCACCCCAAGCTCCACCTGGAACCCCGTTGGCAGTGTTGGCCCTTTGGATATCATGCGCATCCTAGAAGTGACATTGAGAGTCCAGGGGCCCAAGGGAGTGCTCTGGTGCTCCCTGCCACTCTTTTGTGTCTCAACAAACATTCATCAAGTACCTGCAGTGTCTCCAACACTGTTCTGGATGCTGGAGTCCATGGGCCCAGGAAAGCAAGTGTCTTGACTTGAGACCCTTGTCTTGCATTGAGATCCTTGTTTTCCTGAGTCTGTTGCCGAAAACTCAGTCCTTGTCCCCAATACCAATCCAATACCGAGGACACAGCTTAGAGAAAAAGGAAGAAAAAAGGTTTGTTGCTTTGTTAGCAAAGGAGAAACACAAGACACTCTTGTCCAAAAGGCTATGATTCTGCCCATCTGCAGGAACAGGGTGCTGTTAAAGAGGTAACTGAAAGGCTACCTTCCTGTGTTCTCTGCTGGAGTTGTAATTCACTTGTTAATTTGGGAGATAGTCATTTCTGAGATCTTCTGGTGAAAAAGACCACAAACACCATCCCCAAAGTCTGGATGACTTTGTTCCTATGGTGGGTGTGTACTCAAGGACAGATAAATCTGCCTAGGATGGGGAAGATCCTGTTTCCCCTGAGATCAGGGAGGAGGAGAGATTAGGAGGGAGTAGGGAGAGTGGAAGAGAAAAAAACATGTCCATTTTAAAAATAAGTTGCAATGGCAGAGAAGCAAAAGTCATATTCAAAGCATAAAGTGCACCACCGCTACAAGTCCAGCAAGTTTATATTCCAGGGGGTACAGAGGCAACTTGAAAATAATTAAACCAATAAGCAAAACTGAGATGGTAATTGATGCTGTGAGGAAAAGAGGCCAGGAGTACATGAGGATGTTGCATGTCAAGAAGGACCTGAGCACACACGTCTGAGGGGAACCTTCCTACAGAGGACTCACAGACCCTGGGGGAGACAGGGCTTAGTGTCCTGCGTGACCTGGGCTGAATGAGGGAATATGTGGCAGGCCAGAGCTGGTTGAGGTGGTCTGGATTTTCCTAGGGAATGTGCTGTAGTTTGGATCTAGAATGTTCCCCCAAAGGCTCATGTGTTGGGTTCTTAGTGCAGCAGTGTTCAGAGGTGGGGCTTCTGGGAAAAGATTGAGTCATGAGAGTTCTGATCTCATCAGTGGATTAATCCATTGATGATTCATAGCTGAATGGATTATTGGGGAGGGGTGGTAGAAATTAAGAGGTGGGGTCTAGGTGAAAGGACTAAGTCTTTGGGGATGTGCCCTTGAGGACTATCTTTTGTCCCTTGCCCCTTCCTCCTCCCCCATTTTTCTGCTTCCTGACTTCCACGAGGTAAGCAGCTTTGCTCATCCCCACCTTCCCCACCATGATGGTCTTTCTCGCTACAAGTCCACAGCGATGGAGCCAAGCACCTGCAGACTGAAATCTCCCAACCACAGGCCAAAATAAACCTTTCCTCTTTAAGTTTTATCTCAGGTGTTTTGTCACAGTGATAGAAAACTGACTAACACAGGAGGAAATGGAGCAAGAGGACCTGAGTGACACAAGGCCCAGATCCCCCCGGCTAAATACTGCAGTCTAAATACCACAGGATGAAAAAAGGATTATTGATCACTCCAGAACTTCCCAGATCAATCAGAAACAGACCCTCTGGATAGTGAGGAGGGAGTGTTTGAACACAGAGGAGCTTTGGAGAAGAAATGACAAAGCTCAAAAATGAATAGGTGGAAACAGAAGATGGTGGGCAGATGGCTTTGGGGAGAGTAGATTGCAGGGACCCCACAGGAGCTCCGCAGTGGGAGAGCAGGCAGGGGCTGTGGCAGAGCCCATGAGAGCCTGGAGGAGACTGATGATGGAGGGAAAGGTGAGCAGCGGTGGGTTAGGGCTGTGTTTTGAAGGAGACATAGATTGCCCTTGGACTGGAGGCAAAGTGAGTGGTAGACTCTCACTCCATCGCGGTCACTCCTGTTCCTACACTGATAAAGCGAGACCTGCCTCTGGTATCTTCTCGGCCATCTCCCTCATCTATTAGATGACTGATGTGTACGTGTCCACTGAGGGCCCATGACATTTCTCTCTCACCTCAGAGTCAAGCCCAGCTGTCTCTGCCCAGTGGCCCAGGGCAGGTTCCCCTGGTAATATACACAGACAGACTGTAAAAATTATAGATTATTGAATGTCTAGGAGAAAAAATATAACCAGCATATCAAATAATATTGGCTCTCCATTTAAAGCAGTGATAAAAGTTTCCTTTTGAAATAAGCACATTCAGATAAAACAGGGACTTGATTTGAAGGAGGACATTTAAGCACTAGATTTTATTTCATCAAAAGTAAGATGCCATTGATGTAAGATTCATAGTTATTTTATTACATGCTAAGGAAGAAAAAATACTCCTAATAAACTATGGCCCAATACTTGTGTGTCATCTATTCCAAGCTGCATCCCAGAGATGTGAAAATGTGAGAAAGAAAAACAAAATGTATCTGAGATCATCGCTATGTCTGACAGTGATGTGAACACAGCGGAGGCGATCAGGAACGTGGTTCTGAAAGTGTAAAGAGAGCCCCAGAAGGACATGGACTTGGCATGGTCCCTGCTCAGTGTGTTCTTTCCAGAACGCAGCACCCGTCTGGGAACATGGTGGCCTTGGTGTGGCCATCTTCAAGAACCCAGTGGCAGATGTCCAGGAGGGGACCTGCCCATCATTCCTGTGTCCTCTGCAGGGAGAAGTAGCAGAGAATTTCCATGTTGCTTGGCAGTGTTTTCTTTCCCTGACACACCTCTGCACACACAGGTGCACACACACACATGCATGGTGTGTACATTGGTTCACGTGCATAAGGAGCCCAAGTTACAAATACTTCACTGAGGATATCATCAAAATAATGAGAAATGATTGTCAAACCTCATGATTCTAATTGAGTCCTTCCTTATCAAAAGAGCGTAAGTTCACCATTCTTCCTGTCCTGTGTTGGTGGCCTTGCAGGGTCTCTAGAAAGCCCCTGGCATGCACACCTGGGCTGCAGCTCGTGGTCCGTAGCCCTCCAGGCAAGACGGGTCCCAGGATCATTCCTCAGTCAGAAACTCCGCACGGGGACTCGAAGCGCACTGTGTTCTTCTGGCTTCACTTCCACACTGCCAAGATTGGTCCTGGTTTCTACACACTGTCCCCACCCCAACCTCCCAGGGAGGTGACCCCACATTGCCGATTCCCCTTGTATGACCAAGTTGCAGTTTCTCATTAATTTTCATAATTTTTGTCTTATCGGGAAAGTCGAAGGCATTCCAGGATGTGCTGTTGGGGGATTGTGCTCCTAGTGTGTGGCACATTTGTGGCTTGCCATGTTCCCCTGTAGAAATGCCCTGCAGGCTCACTCACAGTGTGGGTTGGTTTACTGAGCACTCACTATGAACTGGGCACTGCGTCACATCCTTGCTGTTCACCGTCCATAAATCTTCATGACAACTCTACCCTGAGCTGCCACCTGGATTCCCAATTCACAGACCAAGGAACTGGGCCCGGAACCCTTAGTTTGTTTGCCCCAAACCTGAATTTTGAGGATGATGAGGAAGGTGGGATCTGACTCGAGAGCCCAGCTCTAGACGGCCTGTGATGGGGAGAAGATGCCAAGCGCTTGTGTTCCTGAAGGCGAGCGTGATGGAGGGCGCCAGAGATGGAGCTCTGGCAGGGTGCACTTAATCATGTCATGTTCCAGACAATCTCAGCTACATGCCATGTGTGGGGTTGTCACTCCTCCAAGTGACAATGGGTAGGATCACTCAGTTACCACCATCTCGCCTCTTTTCACAAGTCATAGACCGTCCTTCTCGGGAATTATCTCTTGTCTGTTGACAAGGACTGGCTGGCTCCTAGGCCTGTCATCCTGGCTTTGGCCCTGAGGGCTTTGTGCTCTGAAGCTGGAGCGGGGAGGGACAGCTCTCTGGCGCTGTAGCTCCCCATCACCCCACAGGTTGCAAACGCAGGACTCTCAGCACAGACAGCTCAAGAACAAACCCAGACTCCCAGATTTGGAGCCACTGTAGCTTGGGCACAGTCCTGACTTCCTGATTCCTGTGTATCTACCACGGCTGACCCGGGGCCTAGCTGCCCATCCCTGAGAGTGGCAGGAAGGGTCCAGCCCCAGCTCTGCTACAGGCAGCTCTGCCTCTAAGCAGCGGTTCTTACCAAGTCAAAGGGCCCTGCCAGGCTCCTCCACTCCACAGGCCAGCCCAGCCCACAGCTGCTCCTGCTTCAGCCGCAGACTTCTCTGGCTTTCCCGGCAGGCCGTGGACAGGCTGCTCTCTGGGAACAGAGCTCACCAACCCCTCCCAGCACCACCTGGTGGCCCTGTGCTCTCCAGGGGAAGCCCCCACCCCGGTGCCAGCAGAGCTTCTAAGACTCAGTCACTCACCTGCCTGGGCTGGCAGTTCCTTCTAGGACCCTAGAGGAGCCAGTCCCAGGCCCGCCTGTGAACCACATCCTGCAGCCACGGGACACAGAAGATGGCAAGTGGGAGCGAATCTGGCCTGCCATGAGTGCACCCTGTCCAGAGGCACATGCAGCAGCCACTCAGGAAGAGCCCTGAGGGCCAGGTGGGCCATGGACAGGCAGCCCTGTTGTCACCTTGGCAGCACTTCCCACACAGTGATCACGAGGCAGGCAGAGATCAGAGAGTCCGCTCGTGGGAAGCCCTCCGTCCTTCTCCTGCCCTGGGGACTCTGCTGCCATGCAGACGCGCCAGCGCTGGCCTGCTGAGAGAACTCTCGGTGTCTTCACTGCCTCAACTGATAGGATGTGGAGGAGACCACAGGGGCTCAGCCGCCCCCAGCTGAAACTGACCTTGAGATCCAGACACAGACCCGTGCCTGCCGGGATGAGCCAGCAGGAGCACAGCTAATTCCAATGGCGAGTTTTTAAGCCACTAGTTTGGGGCATGGTTTTACCCACAGTCATGTGTAAGAAGGACAGTGGACAAGGACTCCATAGATCACAAAGGTCCTATAAGTTAGTGTGCTCTTCAACGACAGAACCCATGTGGATCCTTCCCATGCGTTTGATGTGTCAGCCTCGGAGCAGACAGGGAGACTGAGCACTCCTCCGAGACTGAGGGCCTCGGCCAGTGGCACAGGAGTAAGTGACAGACTGAGGACTCACTCCAAACCCCCAGCTCTCTGGATGCACCTACTGACTGACTGCAGATTTCAGAGAGGACCAGCTCTTGGCAAAGCCTTGGAGCCAGAAACCCTTGTCCCCATGGCCCCTCTCTGCCCTCAGGCACACTGGGCATTTTGACTACAGGGGCTGGAAAAGGCAGGATATAAGATGATGCTGTGATGCAGCGGAAAAGCACCAGGTTGCCAGGGGCTGGGGTCATGGTCAAGAGGCGGATGGGCAGAATGCAATGATTGCTGAAAAGCAGAGCGGCTTCCTGGACCTCAGAAGGTCATATCATCTGGTGTCCTCACCACCTTACTCTGTCCAAGCTGTCCCAAGTCTCCTCACCCTGGGCAGTCTCTCCCCTTGTTGGTCAGCTCCCCCTTGAGTTGGTCAGGGACTGGGAGGCCAGGATCCCAGGACAGGTGTGCCTTTCCATGGGCTCTCTTGGAGAAACCCCACCCTCACCCCTTATCTCTTGGATTCTGGATTTCCAGCAGGGAACTAGGAAAGTAGTGACCTGATCTCTGTATGATTTTTTAATGTTTTAAAATGCCTCGTAGGAGCTGAACATTTCTCAGAGACATGCTTGCAGATGTAATGAACACCAGGAGGTTTTGTTTGGGGCTACAGTTATATTCACTCTACACAATGGCGATTCTCTTGTGAAGATTGTCAGAGATACGTTTACATGCATGCGTGCACAATTGTAAACTATCTACCTGAAGTTTGTTTTGGAAACAAAAATTTTCGATTTATGGTAATGATCCCTTTTTTGAAAACACATAAAAGCTGTCCAACAGCAATCTCATCTGTTGGTGTTTCTTGGTGGGATGCTCAGACCTGTCATTTACAGACAATGGTAGGCATTGACCAGGATGGCCACCCCCTCAGGAAAGCAGTCCTGGCTCAAACCTGTGTGTGGAGATGCAGCCCGTGGCCATCCCTGACCAATCCCTGGTCTCTGCAAGGAGCACCATGCCACCCACCCGCACACCCTCTAGAGCGCAGAACCACCTAGAACACTGTGCCATTTGAGCACTGAGCCATGATGTTCTTGGGCATCTGGTTTTACGGCAGAGCTATTTTTATGTTTTTAAAAATGTTTTAAACAGTAGTATTTTATGGGATCGCACCCTGAGGCTTTATAGTGCAGGGCATGGCTTAAAAATTGACTAAATAAATAAAATTCTGACACATTTGAGATGGAGGGAAGGCCAGACTGGCTCTACCTCCTAGTGGGATAGAATTTACAAAATCTGTACATGGGTTTGTTTTTGCTCTAGGGAGAATGAAGGCATTTTTAAACAACCAAAAAAAGAACTTGCTACCAGAATAACTCTACATCTGACAGGACCCTTTTCATTTGCGGATGACAGTTAGGGTTGTGGGTGGTTGTCCTTGAATCCTCTTTCTGGAGCAGCATATATAAGGCTGGGGTCAGGCTCTCTGGGCAGAAGAAGCCCCATTTTTCTATAGAAAACCCCATTTTTGAGGGTCAATCAAAAACAGTGAAGATACACTAAAATAATTTGGAAGAAAATAATTTAGCAGAATAAATGTTTTATAGAAAGCATAATATGAAACCAGTGAACCAGCTAAAAGGCAGACAGAACCTCAGAGAGGTGTTGAACTCTACCACATGTCCTTCTGCACCAAGGCCAGCGCCTGGAGTGCTGTGTTGGGGACGCCAGGGTGGGTAGCTGGACCCAGGGCAGGAGGCACGGTCCTCCAAGTGCACCTCTTCCCCGTACTCCATGGGAAGCAGTTCTGCTGAGCAGTAAGGCATGGAAATGCAGCATCCTTACCTCCTCCTCCAACAACTGCCCAGTAGATATTAGTCCACCCAGAGCTCTGAGAAATCTGTGGTCAGGAACTTGATTAACTAGTTTTTTTTTTTTTTTTTTTTTTTTTTAAAGGCACAATTTTCAAACTTACTTAACCATAGGACCCCATTTTCCCTTCTGGAAAATGCTAAATTTATTTAATTTTCAGTATTTATCCTTCCCCTAAATGTTAAATCTCAATTTTCTAACTATACAGTAATTTTCCTTATCCACAGTTTTGCTTTCTATGGTTTCCATTAACCAAAGCCAACTGCAGCTTGAAAATAAATGGAAAATTTGAGAACTAAACAATTTGTAAGTTTTAAACTGTGTTCCATTCTAAGCAGTGTGGCACAATCTCACACCATCCTACCTTGCCCTGGCTAGGATGTGAATCAGCCCTTAGTTCAGTGTATCCACACTGTATGTGCTACCCACCTGTTAGTCACCTAATAATGGTCTCGGTTATCAAATCAACTGTCACAGTGTTACAGTATTTGTGTTCAAGTAACCCTATGCTACTTAGTAATAGCCCCAAAGTACGAAAGCAATGGTGCAAAGGAGGCATGGGCATAAAACATGAGGGACAGATTAATTCTCATACTAAGAGGCAGTGCTGCAGGATGCTAGGAAAATACCTGGTGTATATGGGGTTTGATACTATCCACAGTTTCAGGATACACTGGCGGTCTTCAGACATATCCCATGGATAATGGGGGATTCGTGTACTTAATACAACCAACACTTTGCATTATTCATTTGTTTACATATTTATGAATAAGAACTCTTGTCATAGTTCTCTAAATGAAAGCATCAAAACAGGCAGTGATAAATAAACACGTCTTCATCCTTGCTCCAAGGCATATGGCTATTCTCTTGGGCTGTGAGGCCTATAGGCCCTGGGTTGGCCAACCCAGTCAGGCTGCAGAGCCTTGGGGGAAGCCCACCAT
Source organism: Urocitellus parryii (assembly GCF_045843805.1). Taxonomy (NCBI): domain Eukaryota; kingdom Metazoa; phylum Chordata; class Mammalia; order Rodentia; family Sciuridae; genus Urocitellus; species Urocitellus parryii. The sequence continues at coordinate 35,214,901 of NC_135539.1, forward strand.
TTAACTTTATTGATGGTCTTCCTCCATCCCTTCCATACTCTCCTACCCCTGGTGACTAAGTCAGGAGGCTTATGGCCACCTACATGAGTGACACAGGACTTTGTACAGCTCAGGGCCCGTGGGATGCCAGCTCCCCACCCATGCTGCCCACAGGTAGTCCTGTGACTCTCTGTGAGGTCGGCCACCTCCTGCTGTCTGTCGGCTTTGTTCCTTCCCTTGTCAGCACCACTTATCAAGTTTAAACTCTAATTACACTTATCTGTGCTGAAAATTGGCCATGATCACCACTTAAACTCCTCCTAATTATAAGAAATACTTCCTTAGCTAACTGCAGCGGCTGTTTTCCCTGCTATCACAACAGATCTGATGGGCTCATTGCTTCTCCAAGTTCAGCCCCTTTTTTCCTTTGCCTTTGGACCCTCTAGGGGTGAGCAAGGTGGTGACGGTGGACGTAAAGGGGAACTGGCAACGCTGGCTGAAGGTGCGGGACCTCACAAAAGGAGTGACCTATTTCTTCCGTGTCCAAGCACGGACCATTACCTATGGACCTGAGCTCCAAGCCAACGTCACCGCTGGGCCAGCTGAGGGTAAGTGGGGCTCCGCAGGCAGAAGGCTGAGTGTGAATTGAAATTTCAGTTCCACCTGCTGGTCTGTCCTGCTGGGGGTTTTCTACCATCTCAGCACAGATGTTTTGGTCTGCAGAGCTGGGGATGCTGAGGCAGCATGAAAGTCTGGTGATTTGGCAAACTTCAGCAGGTGGATTGTCATGTATAGGTGAACAAGTGCTTAGACCTTAAGCATAGAAATGTTTTGTTTTCTGGGGAAACCAAAGAAAATAAGTGAATTCAACTTTTTAATTTTTATTTATTTATTGGTACTAGGGATTGAACCCAGAGGAACTCTACCACTGAGCCACATCCCCAGCCCTTTTTATTTTTTATTTTGAGACCTTCTTGCTAAGTTGCTTAGAACCTCACTGAGTTACTGAGGCTGGCCTCAAACTTGTAATCCTCCAGCCGTGGACTCCTCAGTTGCTGGGATTACCAATGTGCACCACCATGCCTGACATGAATTCAGTTTTTGAAATAAACACAAATTAAAAGTTTTCACATGTCATGAAGAAGGATCATGTAACGTCCTGCTTAGTAAACTCTTTGATCTGGTTTAGGCACTGGATAGGCACGGCATCAGAGTCAACATTTAGGAAGCACCACTGAGTGCTGGGCACGCTGCCTGCCTTTCCTCCTTTCGTCTTCAGACAGTCTGCTGTTTTCCCATGAGGCCAAGAAGCCACCTGGAGAACTAGACACATCTCCCCACACCCTGGGAGGAGGAACCCCCAGGGCCCGTGTCTAACCATTCCTTTCATCCTGCAGGGTCCCCAGGCTCTCCTAGAGACATCTTGGTCACCAAATCTGCCTCTGCACTGACTCTGCAGTGGACGGAGGGCCCTGCAGGCCACACACCCACCACGGGCTACGTCATAGAGGCCAGGCCCTCAGGTAGGGGCTGTGGGGCCTGATGGGCTGCTCAAGGGAGGGGGTTGCAGCCAAGCTGAAAGCAGACTGGAGGAGTCTGGGACCCCTTGCCTCTTTCTCTCCTGTGTGTCCCCAGCAGGGTGGGGGCTGAGGGGCCATGTGCTGGAGGAGGGGCTTACTTCTCGCCCCCTGCTTGAGTCCTCATAACCACAGCTGTGCTATTAACCTCCTGGGCATTCGATTCATGATGCTCTAGCCCCATGACTCTGAGGAGAAGGATAATTGTCATTCTCAGAAATAGGTAGGTGAGGCCTGAAGGGCACTTCAGAAATTTCAGCTCATCAGGAAGATCCGGGATGTTTTCAGGGTCTCATCTCAGGGGTCTAACGCTGGCAACCTGTGGAAAGAGCTGTGCTCGCGTCTGATAATCGTGATGATCCTTATTAACAGTGAACCTGGCTCATCGTCTGCTTCACCTTTGAGGTTTCCAAAAATGAGGTCTGAGACCCATTTCCTGCCTTATCCAACCAAAGAGTTCTCTTCCCCCCTCCTTCCATTCTACCTCATCTTAATCTTGTTCACTTGTGTTTTTTTTTTAAATCAGCATATATTGATTAAAATAGAAAAGGGATCCAGTATGATAATGCCACACAGGCAGACAGTGTTCACTGACCACTCATCCCCTCTTCCATCTTCACCCACCTGCCGTGCCCTTCCAGTCCCTGGTACTCACTGTTCTATTTTTAGCTTGATTCTTTGTTTCATCTTTCTGTCTGGCTTATTTCATTTAACATGATATCCTCCTCTTCCACCTCCTTTGCTGCCAATGGCAGGATTTCTTTCTTCTTTATGGCTGAATACTGCTCTGTAGTGTATAGACACGCACACCATTTTCTTTATCTATTCAGCACCTAGGCTGATTCCATATCTTGGCTATTGTGATGAGTGTTGCAATAAACACAGGCATGCAGGTGTCTCTTTCATAAGCTGGCTTCATTTCCTTTGGCTATATACCCAGGAGTGGGATAGCTAAATTGTATGGTAGTTTTATTATAAGTTTTTCAAGTAACCTCCATACTGTTCTCCATGGAGGTTATACTAATTTACATTCCCACCAACAGTGTATAAGAGTTCCATTCTGCTTTAATAAGAAGGGTGGACATTATCCAGAGTGAATTTCTGATGGGTTGAGTTGAATATTACTGCTGGGAGCTGGAGGTTACCACCAAACGTGGAGAACACTGAGCAGCTTCACCATGACCTTCAAATGATTGTACAGTTAATCAAGAACATCTGAGCATGAAAACAGGTAATGTTCCAGGAATGCATTCTGGAAGGAGCTGTCAAGCCCTCTGCCGGCAGACTAAGCATCAGGAGCCATTTTAGTCTAATATTTTAAAAGGCTATTAGACCAAGAGGAAAGATCCTCAAAGTTACATCCATCACTGTGTCAGAAGGTTCTTTCCTCCTCCCCCAACAGCTTGCTTTTGAAAGGTTACTAGTTAGACATAACTAGTTTCTAGTTTCTAGAAACTTCCAAAGAGAAATTCTACCTGAAAAGCACCATGAAAAATTCTTTGGCTCTGAATGCATATGTTTAGACCTACTGACCTGATGGTGTGTGCTGAGCAAGACATTCAACCTCTTCTGGAGACAGATATCCCAAGTTGCAGAAGGATCGGGAGTTATTGGGGACCTTCCATGGCCACCAGGTCTCCCATACCTCTGTCAGCAGGTGGCTCCTGGATCAGCCACCCAGCCCTCCACCATGCAAGAGCACCTTCGAGCTTGATGAGGACTCTGAGGAATGTCCTAGTAAGGTCTGGGCCTCAGGGGCTGCGGAGGCTGAGGGAGAGGCAGCCAGGGACAGGGGTTTCTTTGAATTAGGGACACAGTTCAAATATTTCTCTCCCCAATCTAGGGAGAGCATGTGTTCCAAAGGTGGCTTGTGAGTTTTCCTGGCCTACCTTGGGGTCTGCTGTGTATGGTTTGAGTGTGTAATGGGTTACATTCCCCATCACTGATCTCTGGCACCAGGAAGCTCTTAAGTCACTGGTATTCTTGACTGCATGGGGTGAGGCCACCCACATCTCTTATTATTATCATCATCATTTTAAATTGAACCTTCCGTTCTGAGCTATCATAGAGCCCCATATAGTCATTCACCCTCAGGTCAATAGGGTCATGTGTTAGAAGCTTGGTCCCCAGTGTGGGGCCCTGTGGAAGCTGAGCAGTGCTACCCTCAGAAAGAGTTAATGTTAGTATCTTGGAGTGAGTTAGTTTCTGCAAGAGTGAACTGTTATAAAAAGCAAGCCTGGCCCTTCTGTACTCTCTGGCTTCCTATATCACCATGTGATCTTTTCCTCCCACATGTGCTCTGCCATGTTGTCATCTGCCATGTTGTGGTTCAGGGGTCCCTCACCAGGGCTTAGCAGACGTTGGTGCCATGCTCTTGAATTTTCAGCACTGTGAGCCAAAGAAGGCTCTCTTCTTTATAAGGTACCCACTCTGAGGCATTTTGCTATAGAAATAGAAAATGAACTAATGAACAAGATTCATGGATAGAATTAAGGAGATCCATGAACTTGAAAGGCTAGGGAAACACATTTTAATCAACATCTAACTGAAATTTAGCATTTCTGTCAGTTATGAATGGAGGTACATTAGTTTGTTAGGATTGTACTAAAGTACCACAAACAGGGTGCTTAGACAACAGGAGCATATTATCTCGCACCTCCAAAGGAGGATGTCCAATCAGGTGTTGGCAGGACTGGTTGCTTCTCAGGTCTTGAGGAAGGCTCTGACCTCTGCTTTTCTTTACCTTCTGGTAGTTACTGGCAATCCTGGGGGCTCCTTGGCCCAGAGATGCGTTAGCCATCTTTGCCTTCCTTTTCACAGGGCCTTCTCCCCATATGTGTGTCCCCATCCAAACCCCTTTCTAGAAGAACTCTGGTCCATATTGGATCAGGGACTTGCCCCACTACAAACTCATGTTAACCTATTATGTCTGTGGTGACCCTGTTTCCCGATCAGGCCATCCTGAGGTTTCGAGGTCATGATTTTGACTTGAATTTGTGGTTTGGGGGAGGCATAGTTCAACAGGTAGTGGCAGGTAGGTAACCTCCTGAGTCACAGCAGGACCCCGACACTATCACAGGACACCCAGTGTTCACAGATCATTTCACTCCCCATGACTTTGAAATTACAGTTTTTGGTTGACTCTGCTAAGCCTTCTTAATCAATGAGCTTGTGAAGAAGCATAGACTCTCGAGTTGCCCTGGGACAACGGTGGTCTCAGGTCATCTGAATCCAGCTTCCAAAGAGCCACATAGCTAAACAAGCAATGCAAAGAAAATACCCACAGTCCACCCCCAGCACTAGCCAGGAGACAGAGGTCACCAGGAGCTTCCAATGCCTCTAAGTAACTGACACATTACCTGTGTCATTGGTTTCCTTTTTAACTTTATGCAACTAAAGCTATTCTGTAAAGATATCCTTAAGAGTCAAAGGAGTACACAGAACCAAGGATAGGTTAAGAATCCTGCACTAGAAAACCAGAGTCCTGCTAATTATTGCCTCCCCACCAAGTACTATCTCCTTGTTGCAGAAGTGGCCAGTGGCCACCTGGCCCTACAAGGGCTCCAGAGATGTTCTATCCTCAACTGCATCATGACGACATCCTGGCTATTTTGCCAAATGTTACCCCTGGGGAAGCTAGATATGTGGGACCCCTCTGTATTATTTCTTATAACAACTTCATGGGACTCTCCAAGGACCTCAGAATGGAAAGTTCAATCTAAAATGATGATTATAATAATGAGAGATGTGAATGGCCTCACGCTGTTCAGTCAAGAGCCCCAGTGTCTCTTTGAAAAGAGCTTCCCCGTGTCGGAGATCAGTGGTGGGGGATATAACACATCACGAGACAGACACAGGGCCTGGCCTCGGCATCTCCGCTCTCGTGACCTCACCATGACACTTCCCCCCAAATGGTGAAGTCTTGGTTCTCACACTTGCCTGGGGAGCCGTTTAATTTCTCCTCAAGTTGCAGGTGCTCATTGTCCGCCCTCATTCTGGAAGCAGGATGCCTGCAGGCTAGATGCAGTTTCCAGGCCTGGGGAAAGCAGAGTGCAGGAGAACTAATTGGCTTGTTGCTCAGACTTCACGCTGGGCCCCAGCCTCCTGCAGAAGCTTCTGATGTCAGCTGGGGGTCTGTGCTCAGCGGGGCTTGGGCCAGGATGTGAAACGGACCCAAGAGGACCAAGACATGACAAGAAACTGACCTGGAAGACACCATCTTTCTCAATGAACACTAAAGATGTGCTTCCTCTTCTGTTTTGTTACTGGGCATTTGAAAGCGGTTGCCTGTGATTTCCCCTTTCGGATCATTAACTGAACCTGAGCAAGCTTCTGGGCCTGAGGTTTTTCCTTGAAAGTTGTGAAAGATGCCCCTCCCTCTGCGACTCAGGCCAGCAGCATCTCAGGGTGGAGCACGAGGCTTTATGGATTGCCAGTGTTTAAACACCTCGCTGGTGCCCAGGGGCCCTGGGTCTCAGCTGTCATCGATTTCAGGCCTCATTACACAAAACATTAAATGCTGTATCTTCTCATTTTGTCCACCAAAGCTCTCCACTGAGACATTCTCCAGGCAGGGAGTGGTCTGTGAAGGCACTGCAGGCCCTGGTTTTATTAGGAGGGGCCATGGCAGAGCCCTCCTGCTGGCATCTAAGAAGACGGAGGTCCTTTGTGATAGGAGCCCCTGGGGCCCAGGTGGCTTGCTTGGCCTGATGTCTCCTCCCAGCTACATCTTTGCTTGCCCCACGGACACAAGAAGTTCACCAGCTCTGTGGCTGCTGCTCAGGGGGTAACCCGTGGCCCAGACAGCCTGGACAGATGGCCATCAGCCTCTCCCTCCTCCGTCCATATCCTCTCACTCACCCCTGCAAATTCCCAAGAGGTCTCCACATCGCAGAGACACAAATTGAACAACAACTATTGAAACTAGCACCAGGCTGGAACACTAAGCCCCTCATCTTTGCAGGGAGGGCGGTCCCTGAGTGTAGCCCCAGGACACAGCCATGAGGCTCCGCCAGGCTGGCCAGCCAACTGGGTCACTTCTTGGCTGTGCCCGAGGTTCCCTCTGGAAGGCAGCAGCAGCCCTGCAGTGGGCAGATGCAGAAGATTTATTTACGCAAATTATTCCAAGGCATTTTACTGTGTAGATCACGAAGCCTAATTTACATATTTACACAATAGACTGGAATGGTACTAAAGGAACTATAAATATATTTTCTTCTCCAGAGCAGCCATGAAATACATATTTAGTACGTTCCCAGTGCAGGCAGACTTTGTTTTGCCTTTGGCCAGATGATATCTCTGGCCCAGAGACCAGAAGTGGGGGCTGTCCACTCTAGTCCTCCTGGGCCCTTCCCAGGTCCCTCCTCAGGTCTTTGGTGATCGGCCTTTTCAATTGAATCAGAAGGATCTGAAGGTTTGACACCCACAGAGGTTTTAAGCCACAGAGGACACAGCTGAGGCTCTGTGTCGGGCTCCCACCGCTGTTCCCCTCTGGTGGCCAAGTCCATTGACAATGTGTCAACCTCTGACGCCTTTCCAGATCCTTCCCCATCACAGGCCAGGCTTTGCAAACAGACATGCATCCTGTCCCTGCCTTGAGTAAGCTAAAAGGTAAACACCTTAGTTTTGTATCTAAGCCCCACCTGCCCCAGTTAAATTTCTGACCTGGCTCAACCATTTATATAAAGAGAAATGGCAGTGTTTAAGAAATAAACAACCAACAGGCTTCCATTTGCTCAGAGCTGCGGGCTGATAGTCAGGTTGTTGGTTGTGTGAGTTAATGGAACCAGAAATCTCAGATGGTGACTGACAGTGTCATTCAGCGTGGAGACACTGTTTAATTGTCCATGAAATCAGACTTTTGTATTGACATGGCGTCTGCCCTAGTACTTGCGGTGCGCAGCACAGTCCCGGGTCGTTGGAGGGATACATTCAACGACGTCCCCTCGGATGGGCTGCGCTGGGCTCTGACTCAATTCAGAAAAGAGGAGACCATGTGTCCGGGCCCATCAGGACTTTGGGAACAGATGTGCCTCCTGCCATTGGTAAGATGTCAGCACTGAGAGATAAACTCGGACACATTCTGTCTGCTAGGAACCAGCGTAGTCTCGGAGAGCAAAACCTATTTGTATCGAAAAAGATTTCTTTTCCATATTAGCCACTTCCCTTCTTTTAGCAGACAAATAGCACAAGAACAGAAGCAAAGACAAACATCCTATATTCTTTAAAGAAAAATCATCCTGTTGAGTGCCAAAGCCATACACGTCGGTGCTCGTTTGCTAGTTTGCTCTGTTCCTGAGGTTGACCAGGTGTAGGCTTGTGATGACCACGGGGCTTACGTAGGGTATGTGCTCAGTGGTCCCCCTGCTTTCTTAAGACTGGCGGTGGGATGTGCCAACAGTGACTCAGTAACAAGACTCTGGGAAAGTGTTCTTTCCCAGGAAAGTACCAGGAAGGGAAGGGTGGGCCGATGAGCTCACTGTATTGCGTGCACCTCCCAGGCTTCCCCAGACACCAAGTGGAGGGGTCTGGTCCGAAGGTAGATATTGCCTCAGGAGGTTTAAAGCTCTGGCCCCAGCAGGAAGCTTGGCACTGGGATCGGTCCTCTGGGGATCAATCCAGGAATCAATTGCCTAAGGGATCAATCATCCAAATCACATGGGAATCAATCATGGAACAGTTGTCCAAGGATCAATCATCTGAGGACCAATTATCCAGGGATCAGTCCTCTGGGAGCCAACCGCCCCGGCATCATCCTGGGGGGGGGGTCTGCTCTCCAGGGTCATGACCCCTCTCCTCCAGCCATCTCCGTGATGGCGCCCCAGCAGCTGGCTGAGTCGGGAGGAGGGCCAGGCTGGGATCTCCTGCGCACCTCAGGGTGAGCTGCACCTGAGTGACAGAGTCGTCTGCTCTGTGTGCCTGGGATTCTCTCCCAACCTGCTGTCCTCTCCAGGGTGATTGAGTTGAAAGTCCAGGCACCAGAGTCTCCTGCTACATGGAAATCAGCTGCACAAATCTCATTATTGCTAATAGTTCCATAATGTTATTTTTCCTGCTAATTTGTAGAGATACTTTTCTCCATCATTGATTTATTGAGATATTTAGTAACACAATACAAATGAGAAAAACAACCCACAGTTAAGAAAGAGTGGATGCGTTAGCAACTGCCAAATTTTTTGTTTCCACTCGTGATCACGGTGTAAATATTGATGTGGATAAATATCTCAGTGAATTATAACTGAAGTATAAAATGCTGAACAGGCTAATTTTGGAAAGGCAGAATTAAGCAGAATAAAAGTGAACATTTTCTTCTATTAATTCAGAAAGAAATTATCCTGGTATGACACGCCGCCCCCCCCCCTCATTTTTGAGTGTAAATGGATCACTAGATAAATCGTTCAGTGTTGAGATTCTGTATCAATATTTCAAAATGTTTTTATAAAAAATGCACACACTTCCTGGAGCTATGATGGAGCACTTAAAATAAAATGTGGCCTCCAGGTGATGGTGGAGGAGGGGATCATTTTTCTCCCTTGGCAGTCACAAAGCATTAATGCAGAAGGTACTGGAAAATCCCACTCCAGAGGCGCCTGGGCCTTGGAGCACTCTGAGGGCATCTTTCACGCTCCTGCTGCCTTAATTTCAGTGGATTTAAACAATACTCGGCTTATAAATCTGTATTTTTGTCTTTGGTCTCTTATAGCATAAAATTATTTTTTAAGAGGGAAAAACCTTCCACAATTGAATCCACATTCAAGGCCCTTGGATCAGCGACTTGCTTGTAACAAGCACTAAGTGAAATGGTGTGTCATTACCCAAAGCCTGCACGGTCAAGGTCCCAGAGGGACCCAGGACACGAGGATGGGTGGGTGAGTGGGTGGATGGATGAGAGCGACAAATACTTACTGAACTCTTGAAAAACTCAAGAGCCCTGTGGTATAGACAGGCAGGTAAATGTGATCCATGCTCTGGAGACCTGTGGACAGGGAGCAGCCATCCCTTCTTAGAGTGGGGGTCAGGGTGGCTTCAAAAAGGTGAGACTGAGAGGGTGACAGGGTCTTGTGTCTTCCCCTTCCCCTGCCGTAGACTGTACACTGAGAAGAGAAGTCCCTTCTGACTCCCTGAGGGGGAAGCAGGGCCTAGCCACAGAATGGGCCTGGGAACGTCTGTGGGTGAAGGAGGAGGGTGGAGGTCCTCAGGCCCAGGAGAGGCTGTTCAGAGTAAACTGCATCCAACCACCATGGCATGGGCCAGCTGCAGTATTCTAAGTGGAGAAAATAAAACAAAACACAGAAACCTTAAGCTAGAGCTTGCCATTTGGATGGTGTTCCTGGTAATGGGTGTCTCCATGAGAACTGACTATAAATGTGGATATTTAGAAACAGATCGCCACTGTTCCTCCTTCCTGCCTGTTCCAGGACGTGCATCTTTAAAATCATTCACATCTCTCCTTCATTAACCTGTGACTGTAAGGACTTAGTTGGGGCAAACTATAAATCCTCTGCAAACAGAGACTTCCACCTGGCAATCTCCTCCTGTTTACTGTGGGGCTGATCCATCCGAGCATGTCTGCGCTCCAGCTTCGTGATGCGCTGGTTTTCAGATCGCCCTCGGGGCCCATAAAGCTGTCAGCGCGTGGGCATGCATATTCAAATGGGCCTTTCCTCCACAGATCTCCTGCTATTTAAAGTTTCTCATACCTGTACCTATAAAAGAAAATATAATTTGTGAAGGATTGCTACTTCAAATGAACATTTTGGGCTCTGAGCCCACCTTTTAGCAAACAACCTCCTTAGGGAGTAAATTTATATTCTATTTTACAAACACTCATGTAGTGCTTACTATGTGTGAAGCACTGTTCTAAGCAGTTTATAAATAATAACTTGTTTAATCCTCAAGGCAACCTATGATGTAGGTACTTTGTTATCACCATTTTACAGATGAAGCACAGAGAGGTCAAGAACTCTGCCTAAAGTTACACAGCCAGTGAGTGGGGCCAGGCTTTGCTCCAAGGCTGTCTAGTTCTACATTTCAACCTTTTAGCCATGATGCTGTAGGGTTGTTGGTTTTATGATGATGGATTCCACTGATCACATCTTTGCTCTGTTGGTGTATGTCTTAGACCAGACCCATTTACTTCTTCCGTCCTCTCTACAGATTTTCTGGCTTTTTTTTTAAACTGTGGCAAAATATGCATAACATTTAGCCATTTTTGAGTGTATAGTTCCATGTCCTTAAATACATTTATGTTGTTCAGCCATCACTACTGTCCATCTGCCCAAGACTCTTCATCTTCCCGAGCTGAAACTCTGTCTCCATTAAACACTGACTCCCCGCCCCCTCCTCCAGCCCCTGTGCTACTTTCTCTTTCCGATTTGACTGCTGCAGGACCTCACAGAGTGGAATCAGCTTTCATCTTCTGCATCTAGCTTATACACTCAGCCCCATGTCCTCTGGGCCCATCCTGTTGTAACATGTATCAGAACGATCTTCCTTTTCAAGGCTAAGTAATAGTTCTTTGTGTGCCACATTCTGCTTGTCAGTTCATCATCCCTGGGCACCTTTTGGGCTACTGTGAATAGTGCTGCTGTGGGAAAAGGTGCTGAAATTCAATGTATTTTCCAAAAACTTATACTTACATCAGGCAGCACCTGAGCATGGAACAGAGAAACCTGTGTGAGTGCCAGGCAGGTTTGCTGCTGAAGGGACACCAAAGGATGCTTGGTCTCAGTGGGGCTCTGCATGCTTTGGAGGGGTCCTTCAGGTCAGAAGCCAGGGGCCACCATCCAGGATGAGGGCTGGCAGGTGGTCACCCGGTGTGCGGACCCCACAATCCTAGCATCTCTGCCCAACCACCTTCTTAGCCCGTGGCTGTAAAGGAGGAGACAGCAGAACGGGGACAGTTCAAGCCACCTCTGCAGCTACAGCTCTGGGCTGGGGACTGCCACAGAGCCAGCAGCCGCTGAGAGAGAGGCGGGGCTTACGGTTCCCACGGTGACCCCTTGGCTGGATGCAGGTGGACACCCCGGCTGCACAGGACCAGCAGGAGAGCATCACGAGAGTGACCGCGCAGCAAGCTAGAAGAAGCAGAGCCCCTGAGGAGGGGATCTGGGGAATCCAGAGGGGGAGTCGGGGGGTCCTGGAATGGAAACGCAGCAGCTGTCCCTCCCACCTCCCCATGTGACTCTCTAGCCCCTGACACCTCATGGGCATCCAGAGCAGGCAGCTTAGGCTGGTCGGCCAGCGTGGCATCCGGGTACCCGGGTTCATATCTGGGAGAGAAGCAGCCTCACCTCTGCTGTTTTACTGTCCCTCTTGCAGATGAAGGCCTGTGGGACATGTTTGTGAAGGACATTCCCCGGAGTGCCACGTCCTACACCGTCAGCCTGGACAAGCTCCGGCAAGGAGTGACCTATGAGTTCCGGGTAGTGGCTGTGAACAAGGCTGGCTATGGGGAGCCCAGCAGTCCCTCCACGGCAGTATCAGGTGGGGACCCCTTCCAGGGAGCCAGAGGGAAAGGAGGAGGAATTGGAACCCCGTGTCCATTGATGACAGGAAGAGGGCAGGCCTGAGCTCCTGGTGGCACCCCACAACCATGTGGCAAAGGTCTATTTTGTCCATCCATGAAAAACTGATGCGGGTCCCTGCCCACAGCTGATGGCTGGCTCTGCCTTCCCTGGGACGTGGGCCTCAGCCTCCTCCGTGGGGGCATGAGGGAGCATTTCTCTGAGATTCCACTGTGTCCAAATGCTGGCCACGGCTGCCCCCTGGCCCACAGTCGGCTAGTGACATGCTTCAGAGAAGCCAGCCTCTGTCAACATGGGGCCTCATCACATCAGGACCCCCGCCATGCCCACAGGGATCCTGCCTGCTGTGAGAACCCCCTGGGCCCCTCTTTCCTGCCTGTGCTGGAGTCAGGCCCACCCTGGCCGCTCTGGGTGGCCCTCTGGGGAGTTGTTGGACTTCTTATGAGGAGCATTGAATGCGCAGCCTGAAAACCTGCTTATAGCTTTTGGATTCAAAATACTATCATTTCCTAAGAAACCCCGTGGTGTCATGTTATCCAGACTCAAGTCCCCTTTATTCCCAGTGCGCACAGCCTTCATTCTCCCGGGAGGTAGTTCATGGGAGGTAGACGTGTGGTCTGTGGATGTGGGCAGCTGAGGCAGACCCTGGGCTCTGCCTGTGAGAGGCTCCCTACTTGAGGGCTCTGGAGGCCTGGACCTACTCCCCTGGAGGGGCTGCTGGAGGGCACCAAGTGGGGCCCTGGGGCCAGCCGGCCCCCCAAGAAGCCAGTTCCCATTTTCCTGATCTTAGCAAACAGTGACACCAAGGAAAGAGGGGTTTCCTTTTCCAAAGCAGATTTTACACAAAAACTTTTCTATTCATTACTCAAAAACAAATCTAAAACTGGAGCTGGTAGTCCAGCTCAGTTTTCCTGAAGGCAATAAATAAATAAAACACAGGGCCAGCCCTTAGGGACGTAGTCCAGCAAAAGCGGCCAAGCTGTAGACAGACAGACAGACGACCTAGTGAGACCCTGTGAGAAAGGTGAGTGCAGGTGTGGGTGAATCCCGAGCTGGGCAGGAGCAGGCTCAAATCTGGAGCTAATGGGGAGCCCCTGAGAATTTGGGGGGACAACTCATTTCCATCTTGGGCAGATCTCTCTGGTGGCAATATAAAGAGTAGATCTGGGACACAGTTGCCTCCATGCTGGGGAGAGACGGTGAGGAACATGTGGGGTAGGGAGGTGGGCTGGTGGGAAAGAAGCCTTACCCAGGAAGGGAAGCAGGGCCTCACCTTAACCCAACTTTTTTTTTTTTTTTTTTTTTTTTTTTGGTGCTAGGGATTGAACCCAGAGGTACTTTACTTCTGAGCTACATTCCCAGTTCTTTGTATTTTTTATTTTAAGGCAGGGTCTCAATAAGTTGGTTAGGGCCTCACTAAATTGCTGATGCCAGCCTTAAACTTGCAATCCTCTGCCTCAGCCTCCTGAGCTGCTGGGATTGCAGGTGTGTACACTGCGCCCAGCTAAGCCAACATTTTTAAGCAGGTGACATTAAGAGGAGAGGCATGATGGTAGTTTTGATGGGCAAGGCAAGGACAGAGGTGTCTCAGGTGGGAGGAGCTGTGAGCCTGACTCCCTCACAGAAAAGGCAGAAAATTGCAGCAGCTTAGGTCCCAAAGCCTGCTGTTGAGGGAGAGGTGCCTGCTGCCTGAGCGGGTCCCACAGGGAAGGGGTCAGTAGCCCACACCAGACAGTGGTCATGTCTTGTCTGTGATTCACATCATCTACAATGTCCTTCTTGCCTGGTTCTGGCAGGACTGCTGCATCCGCGGTTTCCATCACTGTCACTGCGTGTTTGTGTCTTCCCCACAGCTAAAGTGGAAGCCCCATTCTATGAGGAGTGGTGGTTCCTGCTGGTGATGGCTCTCTCCAGCCTGATCATCGTCCTGCTGGTAGTGTTTGCCCTGGTGCTGCACGGACAGAGCAAGAAGTACAAGAACTGCGGCGCAGGTGCGATGTCCCCTCCATCTTCCCCACCCCCAATGTCCCCAGTGCCCTTGAGCCAGGGGGTGACCTCAGGTCTCCTCCTCCGGACCTGCCGTGCCACTGTCCACCTTTCCACTGCACTGGGGCTGTTGTGGACGAGGCAGATGCTGCAGGTCTGCTTTCTGGAGGCAGCAAGTTGAGGCAGGCAATAGCTCCGGACCTGGCCTCCTGCAGATCAGCCATGTGCCTTGGACGCGGTGATGGGGGCATTTGGCTCTCACTTGGTTCCCAGGGTCACAGTTCCCTCCTCTGCAACATTGCTCAAATGCTCTGTGTTTTTAAATGTTTAGAGAGGATGTTCATCAGATGGGTGTTGTAGAGTCCACTATGAAAAGAACAATGAACTGGACATCTCGGCTGTTTGGGGTGTCTTGTGGCTGTTATGGAAACGTTCCCCTGGAATAGCCTTCTCCTGGACTTGAGCTTGGGCCTTGTCTTATGTCCCTTGGTCCTCCTTTGAGCCCTCCAAGGGCCATTTCACTGTGACGCCCCCAGCATGTGCTCCCTGCTGGTGCAGGGCATGCACTTTATCAGAGAAGCCAACAAACGGACACAGTAGGCCAGGCCCAGAGGACACTCTGGGTGGCCCCATTCCTGTGGGGGTGGGAGCATGGGAAGAGTGCATGTCCTTCAGGGCTTCTCTGTGCAGAGGTGCAGACAGGAGAGTGCAGAGGACACTCCTCACAGAGGGTGTTCACACAATGAGAAGACCGCACACCAAACGCTGAAGACTGGGGCACTTTGTGTGTTTACTCTCCTCAGTTTTAAAAAGTTCTCATAATTACTAGTGAGGCCGCTTCTTTGCATCACCAGAAAATGGCTGAGCTTGGTGCCTGTTCCTGTCACAGCCAGCATCCTCCACACTGTGGCTGAGCCCGAGGAGCTGACGGGCCTCTGACACTCAGACTCCAGCTGGACTGGGCCTCTTTCTAAGCCCAGCTCTGTCACTGGAGGTTTCCCATCAGCGGTCCTTCTAGAAGTCCCTGATGAGGTGCTCTTAAAAATAGCCCAACCCGCAGGCCCCTGGGCTGAGGAGGAGCAGGGCCCAGAACATCCTTATCCAGCCATCTGCAGTGTCCATCCTTACTCTGAAGGGGTTAATAGAACTGGGCACCTAGAACATCTTACCATTTGCTTTGGTAAAGTTAAGCAATTCATCCCTCAAAGAAAGGATTTATTTTTTTCTGTATAAATTCACTTCTAACAAGTGTCTGTAAATCAGATTTTATTCCTATGGGATTTACAATGTATGAATGGCATGTCATTTTACTGAGTTAATGCTATTACAGAATCCTATGTGTGGCGCATAGAAAATCTCCCTGCTTTTCACTCTCCTTCTCCATCTGGAAAGCAGACTTAAAAAGACAGATCTGACCTGAAGCTTCTGATACCCAGCCTCACCCTGGAGTATTAATTTAACATCATAATTGAAGCCGAGGAAAAAAGACAAGCTTGTCTCCAGGCCTGTCTACCCTCCCTGCCCAGAAGACACGCAGAACCTAAGCCAAGCCCGCTGGGTGTCACTCACGCTCCTGCCTGTGGGCACTCCCCAAGATGCCACCCGGGGCTGTGTTCCTTTCTGATTCTGGTCCTCTCCTGCCCCCCCACCCCAACCCAAGTCTCCACTCACGGGCAAGTTTGTCTCCATGTGCTGCTCTGCGCTTGTCCTTTTCTCTGTGGCTCACAGAGCAGCATGACAGGTAGAGGATGCCAGGGGCCCAGTGGAGAGGGGCCTGCCAGGGTTAGCAAGTAGCTGCCATGCCCTGGTTTGCACACGGGCTCCACCCTAGGGCCAGCAGTGTGGTGGGGGGGCAGAACAGATGAAGTCTGTGCCTCAGTGCAGTGAGGGAAGGCAGAAGGTGATCTAAGGAACAAGCAAAGTCCCCCGGGCAGGCTAGCATGGGATGGGGTCTGTAGGGATGCAGGTGTGGGGGGAGGAGGGTGCTCTGGGGACTGGGGAGGGAGCCAGCTGGTTTCACGACATCTGTCTCAGTCCGTTTTCTGTTGTTGATTGCACTATACCACAGACTGGGAGAGTTATAAAGAAGAGAGGTTCACTTTGGCTCAGGGTTCTGGTCCAAGGTCCAGAGACACAATCTGGTGACAACTGCCTTTTTGGCAGAGTCCCAAGGTGGTACAGGGTGTCACATAGTGTGAGACAGGGAGCACACAAGAGACCCGGGGAACCTGACTTTCAGAGCACACTCACTCTCAGATAACTCATTAATCCACCCATCAGATGAATGGATTAATCCACTCATAAGGGCAGACTTAATTCCTTCTTAGAGGTCCCACCTGGCCCCACCTCTTAATATCCCATAATGGGGATTAAATTTCATCAAGAGGCTCAGGGAACAAATTATATTCAAACCACGGAAACATTTGCCCCCATCTGGAGGAAGGGGTGAGCAGGCCAGAGGAGGCTGGGGAAGGGACTTCCAGCCCGAGCATTCAGGAGTGCGCGGAGGGGTGAGCCTGCGTAGGATCAGGGCCTCGGAGCTGGGGCAGTGATGAAGGGGACAGGCACAGAACAAGCCAAATTCGTGACAGGCATGAGGACCGGGGCTCCCATGGCCAATGAGAAGGGAGGCCATGTGGTTTGGTTTCCTTCACCCGCATTTATTTCATCTGCTAATATGTTCTGGTGTGTATTAGTAAATTTACTTTTTAAAAAGTATACCGTTGGTTAGCTGATTCAGTGATACACCGCCAGCACTGCTGTCCATCTGGGAGCATTTTTCTTACTTAATTAAAAAAATCCTGTGCCCTTTCTTTAGCTACCATACCCATATACATTTCCCTTTAACTTCCTGTTTTTTTATATGACTGTGCATTTTTTATTTTGAAATTTATTAAGTATTTAACTTCCCTGACTTTAATAAGTTTATGCATTCCAAGTACATTTTCATAAAATATTGGCCAGTAAACTGGTATTTTGGCATCAGGCAAAATAAACGCTGAAATGCTAATATTGTCATTTTGCTGCAGCACAGCATTTGATACATAGTGATGCTCCCCAGCTCAGCTGTACCTGCCTCCAGAGCTAAAGCAGTATGGCTCTGGCTTCTACATCTAGCAGGACTGCAGGCACTCCTGACCTTGACAGTGTGGCTTGGTATGGTGGCCATAGTTAGCAGGCTAGTAAAGCTGTGCTCACTTTCCTTGTGGGGCTTTAGGTAAGAGCATCTCCAACATGGAGGAATCTGTGACCCTGGATAATGGAGGATTTGCTGCCCTGGAGCTCAACAGTCGCCATCTCAATGTCAAGAGCACCTTCTCCAAGAAAAATGGGACCAGGTAAGGAGGCAACAGGTAGGCCTGGGTCAGCCAGGGCTGGGTGCTGGTCCAGGGCATGCCCACAGATTCCCACTGAGTCCCCCTGTGCTGATCCAGAAAGCTGAGCATAACCCCCCAACAGGCATGATTCCAAGACCCCAAGGCACACTGGCTCTGGCAGGGGTACGGTTGCAGAGGGTGAGAGAAGTTTCCAGTGCATTTTCAGGGAAATGAAAAAGGGGTGGGACCTCAGGTGTGGAGGCCCAAGACCTAGGACACCTGAAAGTCACCAGGGTAGCCTTCACCATCACTTAGTGGGAAACTCGGGTCAGGAGTTCCTAGTTCAGGGGAGTCACACGGGCTGCAGCAGGCTCATGCATGTCCTAGAGGGGAAGTGGTTGCTTTTGTCATTTGATGGATTCCACATTTTCCTGCAATGCAAATGGCCATTTCAGATGTGTGTGGGAAAACAGCAGGAGTGACCTCCCACCATGACCTCTTCCCTCTATCCTTTTCCCAGTTTCATCAGGAAGTAAGTTCCCCAGAGATGAGCAGGATAACCTTGACCTGCTTGACTTGCAGAGCCTGGTCTTCTGGTCTTGAGAGTCTGGTAGAAAAAACAAGATACCTGGGGATGCCCTCCTGGAGCAGACTCGCAGGGGTCTTACCCATGCCCGGCAGCATGAGGGGCCTCTTCTTTCTGGGCCTGGCTCCACGGGGATTTGCTTTTATTGCAAAAACATTACATACCATCAGGCAGAGTAAAGGTCTCTATTTCCCTTCACACAGCTGTTTTTCCCTTCTCCAAAGCTCCTGTAGCAAGCATTGCCTACAGGTAGCCTCAGTGGTTCCTGTCCTCTGCCTGTTTGGGACACTCAAATCACTAGAAGGGTGCTGCGGTCAGAGATAACAGAGGCCCTCAGCTTTTGGAGGAGGCAGGCAGACAGTGGGTCTCCCACCTGCCATTGGCTCTTGGCCAGCACCCTGGAGGCCAGTCCAAGCAGAGCAGACTGCCAGCCACCATGTTGCTCTCTTAAGGCAGGAAGGGGAGTGAGCGGTGATGTCTGGTCACATCTTTCACTCCACTTGTCTACTGAGAGGCAAGCTCACAGAATTGTCACAGAATTATGGAAAAGCAATCACATAATTTCAAGACCAAGAGGGACTCGTCACACAGAATTTTAAAATATTACATGCTCTGCTCCTTTGCTGCAATCTGTCTTCAGGCTCCTAAGAGAGGCTCGTAGCTTTGAAGCACAAGGCCCCAGGACAGACAGCAGTCTGGTTTGTTAAGTCCATAGGCTTCCCCCGAAAAAATCGTTTTGTGGTGAAGTGGGAGGGTCTCAACCCACAGAGATTTATTTCCCCGAGGGTTCCTATAACAGGGAGAAGTCAGTCTCGTATTAGAGGAACTAGAGCCTGCAGGTAACTCCAGGGAGGCTGTTGGGATGACTGGATAGCCAGGTCGGAGCTCCCCCGGTTGGTGAGGAAGCCTTGGGCAGAGGGGCACCACTGGCCTCCCAGCCAGGAAGTGTCCCAGAAGCTCGGGACTGTGAGGGCCTCTCATGAGCAGACCTGGGTGGGCCCACGGGCCATGGATTTGGGACAGTGATGGGTTCGGCCACAGAGCATCTCTCTCCAGCATGTGTATGTGGCTATCTCTAAGCTCTAAGGCCACATCTCCAAGGTCACATTTTCATATTTCAATTGATGCTTCTTAGCTCAGACAGTGCCTGGGCACAGCCTCTGGGTGGTCTGATGGGAGCCCAAGCTCTCAGCCCGTTGACCTGCAGCCATGGCATTCCGATGGTACTCACTGGGTTGGCTCATGCATCCATGTCAACTGGCTCCAGGTAGCGTCCTGGACTTCCTGAAAGGGTCCATGCAAATCATCCTGAAGCTTCTGGAAACTAAGGACAAACTAAAACCAAGACAAAAAAAAAAAAAAAAAAGTTTGGCTCTTTACCATCACTTTTCTAGTCTGAAGTCCCAAATGCAACAGAAGGATCCTGGAGGCAGGTCTGCCTGTCCTTGGGGCTCCAAAAGGGTGCAGACCCTTGGACAGGTAGGGCTGCTGGGCCTCAGTCCTCCAGCATCAGGTCCAAGGTACCTTTAAGTGTGGCATGATTAGTTCCCGTCTCTTTGTTTATGTTGTGGTGCCCACTTCTTTGTGAGAAGACACCTTAGATTAAAAGATTTACCCAAATGGAACTAGGCACATTGACATAAGCCTGTGAGTCCTGCTTCTCAGGAGACTGAGGCAGGAGGAACGCAAGTTCAAAGCCAGCCTCAGCAACTTAGTGAGATTCTATCCTCAATTAAAAGATAAAAAGTACTGGGTATGGGGCTGGGGCTGTAGCTCAGTGGTAAAGCACTTGCTTCAAATGTGTGAGGCACTGGGTTCGATCTTCAGCACCACATAAAAATCAATAGAGACACTGTGTGTTCATCTACAACTAAAAAAAGTTTAAAAAAATAAAAAAGGACTGGGTATATAGCACAGTATGAGGGAAAAAATGATTTACCCAAATGGTTATATGACAAATGAAGTCTTTCCAAAAATAAATTATCTTAGAAGTGGAAAGGAAGGAGGCCTTTGGGCCTTCCCTGAGCCTGTTCTGAAAAAAATGAGACATAGCCAACCTGAAGGAGGCAGTAGCTATGCATAAAACCAGGGTCCCCCCACCCCACCCCACCCCACGCCTCATCTTCCCAGCGCCTGGCTTCCTGGACAGTGGCTTCTCCTTGCTTGATCACCAGGGTTACTTTAACCTCTGGGGGACAAAGGTCACCCCATCTGCAACCACCACCTGGCTCTGCACTCTGTCCTCCTAACGTGAGAGTCCTGGACATGAGGACACTCCCCTCAAGGACATGGGCAGTACACCCTGCCTGTCTGGCTGGCCACAAGCTAGCAAGTCCCTGAACAGGCCTGGGGCAGTAGGCTGTGCTCAGCCCTGCTGCATTTAAAGACAGATCGATTTGTGCTCTGAGTTTTCTCCCCAAGTGGTGACTTCTCCATCTGTAGAGCAGTCTGGGCCTTTACTCAGTCACAAGATGATAGTCACCAGGAGGTGAGGGCTGAGGCTGTGTTTGTTTTCTATTGCTGGTGACAAATGTAACTGCTTAAACCAACACTCATTTTACTGCCTCGCAGTTTCTGTGGGGGAGGACTTTGGGCCTGGCTCTCCTGGCCCTCTGCTGGGTTCCCAGGGGCCACAATCCTGGTGTAGCCAGGACGGTGTTCTCATCTGTAGCCTGGGCTAGGCAATATCTTTTCCCCACTCACTCAGACTCTCAGTAGAACGCATTCCAACGGGCCCTGGGACCAAAGGCCCTGGCTTCTTCCTGCCATTGGCTGGTGCGAGGCTAGAAAGACTCTCTATTTCCAGTATCATTTAACCTCATGTGGTCCTGAGAGGGGTTGGAGAGACAGCCCTCACCTTTTCATATTCCATAACCTGATCCCAGCACAACAGCCCTCTCCTTCCACGTATTACACTGGTTAGAAGCACATCACAGGCCCTGCCCATACTTGAGGAGACGGATGACCCAGGGGGCAGGGATGGGGACCACCTTAGAACTCTGCCCACCACAGAGGACAAATGCCATAGCAACCTTCCCTCCACCCTGACCCAGCCCAGAATACCAGCTGGGGCTCACTTCCCGGGCACCTCCAGCTTGGCAGGTCAGACCATTCCCCATGGCTTCCGTCCCCTGCTCGCCACAGCACCAAGCACCTGCTCTGTCTTTGCTCCCAGCCACAGTGTCACCCACTTGAGCATCTTCTGGGACAGAACAGCTCACCCTATGCCCCAGGCCCAGCACAGTCCCTGGGCTGACAGGCACAGGAAGAGAGGCTGCAGATTCACCAGGTGGCCACAATGGTGCACAGGCTGTGGCCTGCCTCCCATTCCATGGTCAAGGCCAGCAGCATCTTGGGAGGCCTTGGGGGAGTGTCTTTGCCCAGGGGTAACTTGCCATGTCCACTTTCATCCTAGGTCCCCACCGCGACCAAGCCCTGGTGGCCTGCACTACTCAGATGAGGACATCTGTGACAAGTACAATGGTGCCGTGCTGACAGAGGGCGGGAGCCTCAAGGGGAAGTCAGCAGATGCATCAGAGTCGGAGGTCAGTGTTGCTTCAGGGCAGAGACCACCACTCCCTCCTTTTGTACTAAGCTTCTGCATCCTCTCCTTCTCTCTCACGCCCACCCCTGAGGCAGGCAGAACACAGGACAAAGCCTCACTTTACAGATGAAGAAAGTGCCAGAGCCCGAGTTCAGATGCCCACGCTGTGGCCCATGGGCACCTCCCATACGGCCTGAGCAGAGCAGATGCCTGGACAGATTCTTGGGGGAGCGGGTTCCCTTCTCAGATCCTGGGGTAAGAGATCAGCAAGGCAGGTATCCCCTCCTCCCGCTCCTCGGGGGCTGCCCTGTGGAGCAAAGCAATGTCAGCTGAGCAGAGCACCACCCAACAGGCCCTGTGCTTGGTGTCTGGACACTCTCACAAGCTCCGTCCTAACTAGGCCTGGAGCTTCTTGGCATTGGACCAGCCCTGGCGAAGAATGAGGCCCAGCAAGGGTCAGTAACTGCCCAAAGTGGGCTTCAGAGCTGGAGGCCTGCTGCCTTCCATTTGCTTTCAGCATGAGCCTATATTTCCCAGGTTTCCACACATCTTGGTGGTCTCTAGACACAGTGCAGGGGGCTGAGCTGCAGCACTGACAGAAAGTGGAGCCCCTGTTCCTGGCCAGACAGTTGCTTCCTGTTCTTCCCTGGTATTAGCAAATCTCCCCATCCTGCCGGAGAAGTTCCCTCTTCCTGCCTCCTTGTGCAGAACAGTAGTTCTGGACCAGGTGACAGGGTGGGTCAGCTCAGACTGGAGACGTGTTCCCGTCCTCACTGAGCACTTGGAACTAACTGAGCTTCAGCCCCGCCCTGGGCCCTTGGCCCATCTCTGGCCTCCTCCGCTTCTGTCTGGGTACCCAGCACTTCTCAAGAAGAGCCTGTCTCCTGTGTGAGGGCTCCCTGGGGCACAAGGGGACTTCAACCTGGGGGGGGGCTGTTGTGGAGGGCTCTGAGAGGGGCTCCATGTACCCCCAGAGGAGTGCACTGCCTCAATCTCTTAAATTAACCAGCCCAGACAACCAAAGCATCAATTAGAGTCTTGAATGAGTCCTACATGCTTTGTTTCAGGTATGCCAAGCCTGGAGAGGGGCGAAAATCAGGGAGCCATTTGCTGCACAGACAGCCTGCCCCACCTCTCAGCATTCCTACTCTAAATCAATATTTAATCTAAAATAAGTCTCACCTTCATTTTGACCTGAATTCAGGCCTTATTGAGCCCCAAGGCTCAATAAAATGGCTTCTTTTAAATGGTTTGTATATGAACCCCATTGAGAGGGCAGCAGGTGGGTGCCGGGGAGGCCTGGCTCGCCTTGACTTTGCATGTTCTGTTTACAAAGGATGCTGGTGTGCATCTGCATCATTGCCTTGGGCTTGGCAAACAGCAAGCAGTGGTACAGATGTCCCAAAAGGTGCATTTGTCTAAATTTGAGGGTCTGTCATGTAAAATCCTACTGAAACTGACCCACTCCACCTCTCCTGCTGAGGACACACAGCTGCTTGTCCCAAAAGCAGCATGTGGGGAAGCAGCAGCACAGCCTTCTAGCAGGACTTCCTGGCACCACTAGAAAGGCACACCTGCGGGCACTGCCTCAGTCTGTTCTGAACTCCTGGCCGGACACTCTCTCTAGTGTGGCACTGTCTGTGACGTCAGTAGCTACCGCGCCAGCTAACGTATGTTGGCTGTCGCTGTGGAACTGCTTATGGTTCACCCGCTCTGGGTGTGCATTGCCCTGAGGGACTGAGCATGGGCTGCGTTTGACCTCCTACAGCTGGTGTTCACACCAGCTCCATGACGGGGGGTGTCCTCCCTGTTTAGATACTAAGGTCATCCAAAGGTAGGAAGTGGAACTGGGTGCTCATAGATCCTTAGTCTCCAGAGCTCAGTCTAACCCTGCCCTTCCATCACCACCCAGCCCAGTGCGGGCAGTGGAGGTGTGTCCTAAAGCAGCCAGAACTGGATTCATGGATTCTGAACTGTTTGTGCATCAAGGTATTCTCAGAATGGGCTCATGGAAGCCTTGGGTCTACTTCTCTCAAATGGGTGGGCTGTTTTGAGATTCAAATTCAGCTGATTTTTATGGAGGATTTCTAAATGCACCCAGGCCCTGAACTAGGCTGCACATCATGCATACGCCACACATGCAAATACATACACACCACATGCACACACACAGTGCTCACATGCATGCCTAAATATATAATCATACCTAAATACATATGTGCACATATACATGCATGCATACCTAAATACATTACATACCTTCACACACACCTAAAATCACATGTGTGCATATACATGTGCATACCTAAATGCACACACATGCACACATATGTGCATGCACATATGCCTACTCACATACTTAAATACTCACTGCACCCATGCATACCTAGACAAATACCCCCAGAGGAGCACACAGCCTCAGTATCTTACATTTCCCAGCATAGACAACCAAAGCAGCAATTAGAGTCTTGAATGAGTTTAGGTAGCATACATACCTAAACAGAAACATGAGCATACAGGTGTGAGCAGGGAGGTGAGTGTGCAGGAAGAGGGAGGGGAAGGAAGAGGGAAGGCATGGGGGAGGGACATGGAATCCACTCTAAATGGAATTCTGCACAGAGGTTGTCATCTCCTTGTAAGCGGGAGGAAGAGCGAGGGCACGAGAGGTCTTGGGATGTTCCCAAGGCACACACTAACGACCTGGGCCCAGCAGTGGGCTCTAAGTTCCGTCTTTCCCACTGCACCTGCCATTCAGAACTGAGCTGCTGAGGCACAGTCATGTGGCAGGGGAGGCCAGGGCCCATGAGGGAACTGCCTACTCCCTTGGCAAGACCTGAGAGGGTTTCCGTATGTTCCACAGATACACCTCTGGGTTCCAAATATCTTTTGGGCATGGGCTTCTTCCAGAAGACAATGAAAGGGGTAGCCATTATCCCCATTTATATATAGAATGTTACCTAGGACCTCCCTGAAGCCTCTCATAGGTCACTTGACCTAAGGTCCCCAAGTCCCAGCTAAGAATACTGGGCCTGAACCACTGGGTAGCTAAAACATGCCCTGCATTTTTGGAGAGTCCTTTGCTAAATAATCTTGTTGACCCCACCTTAAACCTTATGAACTTGGGAGATTTGCAGGCACTGAGTATTCAGGAAATCCCAACATAGGGACTGGGACTTAAATCCATTCTTGAAGTGCCAGTTCAGATGGCGAAGTTCACTTTGAACCATGTTTTAAATGACTGGATTGAGACATGATCCACAGGCCGCATGGCTCACCATTCATGCAGCTCACCACTTGAAGAGCACAGTTCAGTGGTCTGGGTGTATTCACAGAGTGGAGCAGCCATTCCCACAAACTCTAACATTGTTACAACCCCCAAAGACATTCTGTTCCATTACCAGCCTCTCCCATACCCCAACCACCAAGATCCCACCTTTCCCCACCTGCCTGCCCCAGACCTTGGCACCACTCACCAATTTTCTGCCTCCTTAGATTTGCCTCTGATGGACAATTCTTTTTTTTTTTTTTTAATAACTGAAGATATTTAATCTAGAGGAAAAAAAAATACTTGGGAAACACATGATAGCTATTGTTAGATACTTAAAAGGGCAACCACAAGGAAGAATGTCTAGATTTACTAATATCAATACCCATGAGTAAATTAATGGATATATTCTCTGACTTGATATGAAGGAAAACTTTTAAAACACGACTGTGGAGGAGTGTTCAGGTAGGGTCAAATGACCAATGATCAGGAGTGTTTCATAAGCAGGAGCAGGTAGGAACTAAGCCATTGTAGGGTGTTTATGGTGTTTTCCAGTTAAAGAGGTACTATGAACAGCTTCTGTCCAGTAAATTACTGTCACTCCTCTTGGGCTTGAGTGTTGGTTACTCTAAAGAGGAATTTGGGGAAGGTAATAACATTGGCTTCTCAAATTTAGTCAGACAGAAGCCTTCGTGCAGATAATCTTTGTGATTCTCTAAACACCCACTCAACAACTGGTCTCAAAAATACCCTGTACTTACTTAGTTTTACCCACTTCACAATATGCTCAATATGAGCAGTTTGATTCCCAAGCCTTGGTCAGGCACGAGTATTTCTTGTGAGCCATAGTTTTAGGCTTAAGAGCCTTTGTTGGGGGAGAACCCTCTGCCCACAAGGGACTGTGACCATAGAAATCAGTAGAAGGTGAGGGATCTAATGAGTCTTGGGAAGATTTCCTAATACCAATACCCATAAGTATTGGTAAAGGCCTAAAGGTCCCGTCCTGGTACCATCAATGTCTGATGGACATTTCATCTAAATAAATCAGATTGTCTTTTGTGACCAGTTTATTTATTTCAGCATAATGTTTCCATTGAATGGATACACCACATTTTAAAACTAGTTTTATGAAGGTTTGTGACAAGGATCCCCAAGACTACTCCCAAGTCCAGTGATTCGCTAGGACTCAACAGGACTCAGCTGTGCTTATGACTGAGAGATATGACAGAGAGGACAGAGCACAGTCAACTGCAGGCAGCCCTGGGGGTGCTGCTTAGAGGACTCAGCTCCTAGGCTCACAAATGTGCCAAAACTCCATCCCTGGATTATAGGATTGGTTCACTGTGCCTACACTGTATCTCAAAGTATATTCTAATTTTCCTTCTAATTTCTTCTTTGACATGTTGGTTATTTAGGAGCATATTTTTTTAAAGAGAGAGAGAGAGGGAGAGAATTTTTTAATATTTATTTTTTTAGTTTTTGGTGGACACAACATCTTTATTTTATTTTTATGTGGTGCTGAGGATTGAACCCAGCACCCTGCGCATGCCAGGCGAGCGTGCTACCACTTGAGCCACATCCCCAGCCCAATATTTTTAATTTTCTTATATTTTAAATTTTCTACTATTGACTCTTTATTTTTTGGGGGGGGGAGTGGGTTACTGGGAATTGAACTCAGGGGCACTTGATAATTGAGCCACATCCCCAGCCTTATTTTGTATTCTATTTAGAGACAGAGTCTCACTGAGTTGCTTAGCATCTCGCTTTTACGGGAGACTGGCTTTGAGCTCATGATCCTCCTGCCTCAGCCTCCCAAGCTGCTAGAATTACACGTCCAGCTTCTATTGATTATTTCTAATCATATTTTTAATTCTTTTAAATTTGTTGAATCTTCTTTTACAGTCTAGCATGTAGTCTATGCTGGAGAGTGTTTTGCATTCACTTAGAAGAGTATGTTATTCTACTATATTGGATAGAGAGTTCTGTATGTTTGTTTTAATTGATTTACAGTATTATCTTCTGTTTATTTGATCTTATTTGCCATCTCTTAACGTAGTGAAGTCTCCAACCATAGTTGTTGAATTGCACTTTTATATTCCCAGTTCTATCAATTTTAATTTCATGTATTTTGATGCTCTGATTAGGAACAAATGTTTATAATTGCTTTTATCTTCTCCATGGATTGACCCTTATATTCACATAGAAGTCTCCTCTTTGACTCCAGTAGTATTTTGAATATTAGCATAGCTATTTCAATTATCTTTTGGTTACTATTTATATAGTATATAATTTTTATTCTTTTATTTTCAACCTATTTGTGTCTTTGAATTCAAAATGTGTCTTTTATAGAAAGTATATATTTGAATCATGTTATTTTAATTATTATGCCCATCTCTGCCTTTTAATTGGACTTTTTAATCCATCCACATTTAACGTAATGATAACTTAAGTAGAATTTATGTCTGACATTTTAATGTCCTAATTTCTCCATGTTTTTGATCCTACTTTCTTTTTTGTTATGTGGATATCTTCTAATGTGCCACTTTAATTCACTCACTCTTGCTTTTACTACTTTTTAGTTATTTTCACAGTGATTTGCTCCAGAATCATTTTCCACTTCAGATTTATCCTGAATATCAGGATAAATACATGTAGAGAACTATGTTCCCCCTCCCCTTTTTATGATATTATTATACATCATGTGTCCAAGTAAGTTAGAAAATCAAGAATGTGTTTCATAATACTTTACATAATTACATATCTTTTAGAGAAGCTGAGAGAAGGAGAGCAAGTGTGTATTTGGAGAGTTTGTCATTCCCACCATTTCTGGTGCTCTTTGGTTCCTCCTGTGGATTCAGCCTGTCCGTAGGGGTCAGTTTCCTACTCTGCTGCCTCCTTTGTGTTGCTGTTGTTCTGTGTATTACATTTCTATAGGTTTATAGGCCCAGTGGTACAATCATACATATACTGTTTGTGCACCACTGCTTTCTAAATCAGAAAAGAGAAGAAATATGTAATTATTCTGTCTTTTATAATTTTCTATGCAATTACCTTTTTTTTAAAATTTTGTATGTCTATGTTTGATTTACTGTCCGGTGTCAGTTGCTTTCCAATGAACAACCCTCCTATAGTACTTCTTGCAAGGCAGTCTGCTAGCAATGAATTTTTCTCAGTTTCCATATATCTGGAAAGTCTTTATTTCACCTTCATTTTTGAAAATAGGTTTGCTGGATGTAGGATTCCTGACTGGCAGTTTTCTTTCAGAATTGTGAGCATATTACCCTATCCTGCTGTCCACCTTATTTTCTGACTGGAAGTCAATTGTAATATTATTTATGTTCCCTTGTATATGAGGAGTCCTTGTTCTTTTGCTAATTTCAAGAGTTTCTTGTTCTTCAAAATTTTGACTACGCGGTGCCTGGGGTAGATCTCTTTGCGTCCATCTTGTTTGGAGCTTACTGAGCTCATTGGATAGGCAGATGCCTTTAGATGAAATTTGGGAAACTTGAAATCATTGTACTTTCAGTGTTTTGTTTCCTTGCCTCTTTCTCCTGTCCTTCTGCGCTCTCTTTACACCGTGTTGGCGTACTTAGCACTCTCGCATTTAGTGCTCTGTTCGTTTCTTTTTTTTTTTTTTCAGATTGCATAGTCTCCATTTATCTATCTTCAAGTGTTTCCTCTGCTAGCTCAAATCTACTGTTGAGGCCCACTAGTGCATTTTTTTATTTTAGTTATTGTGTTATGTTAACTCTGCAGGTTTCCAGTTGGACCCTTTTTTATAATTTCTATCTCTTCATGGATACTTTCTACCTGCTGTGATATGGTCCTCACTTCTTCCCTTGATTCCTTGGACGTAGCTTCCTAGTTCTTTGACCCTCATTGTCACAGACACTCTGGGAGTCTCTGCCTGGTTAGTCCAACCTTGGGCCCCTCCAGGGCTGGGGCTCCCCCTAAGTGTGCCTTGCATCTCCCTGGGGTCTGTAGCAGGTGATTTGGGATGGCATCTTGTGGCAACTCTAAATGCTGATGTCCATCCCTTGAGGACTGTCATTGTTTATCTCTTGTTAGTCTACTGGCTGGACCAGCTCAGTGAGGTGCTTCCTCTCAGTGTGCATGCTCTGGTGTCACTCCTCAGCGGGGGTGGCTGTGCAGTCTCCCTGGCCACCAAGGATGACATGGTTTTATTTGGGCTCTCCTTGTTCCCTTTTCTCACCTCCCATGAATGTTCTGCAGGGTCCATCTCCAGTGGCATCACACTCAGTGACTCCCCTTTACTCCCCACTAGTTATGTTATTGTGACAGCATCTTGAAGCATAATCATTCCATACACGGATCCAGTTAATGTCCAGCCCTTTGCAGTGGCCAGAGGATGTCAATATCTGAAGCTGGCTCTGTCCAGAGACCTCTTAGTCCCAGTGTCTCTCTCCCTGTTGAGCTGCTGGCTGGTTTACAGCTTCACTTGTCACCATGGTGGAGTCACCAGCTCTTATGGCCCCACCCCAGTCTCCTCTGTCTTCACCCACGCCCTTAGGCAGGCTCCATTCTCTATTCCTATGTGTTATCTCCCCCACACACCGATGACCCCATGTCACTGCACCAGAGCGGGGGTGGGGACAGTGACCCTCTTCTCCCATGACACACCTGCCACACAAGTGGCACTGGTTGAGATGGTTGCCCCCTGTTCTAGGCTTGCTCCTTCCCATGTGGAGTTTCTTCCTACAAACAAGTTAGGTGGGGGCAGCTGGGCCCAGTGCTCTCAGTCTGGCACAGCTGGTGCAGACCCTGCAGCCTAAGAGGGAAGGCTGGCAAGGGGACAGAGCCCAGTCTCCTGGCCACACCTGCCTGGAATAGGGCCTCTTGAACAGGCGGCTGGCTTGGGGAGAGAGGAAGTTGAACAAGAGTTGCTGGCAGCTCGCCCACACTCCATCCAGGTTAGACCAAGTTCCTAGACCAGCAGTTCTGTCTTCCTGGCCACATCTGCCCTACGTAGTTTCTGTCACACTAAGCCGGGAGCTGGATAAAGGGCAGAGAGCATCTGTGGCTCAAACACCACTGACTGTCACTGTCCTTAGAGATATTTAGCAGGTTTTCTTGTATGAATCTTTTCCCATTTGCTATCTGCTCAGGTGGTTGTTTATCAAATAAGTTTCACCAGTTATCATTCCCCTGAGGAGAGGGTCCTCAAGCTCCTCATGCCACGGTTCTGGAAGTATCTTTTGCCGTCATGATTGATCATTCCCACACTTGGAGGGGCCTAGAAAGAAACATGTGCTGAGTGCTGCTGTTTATTTTCCTAATGTAGCGTTGACTTCTGGTCAGGTCCTTTAACTCCAAACAGAAACGGAGCTTTAGATGAGGCCCACAGAGAGACAGGAGGAGTCACAGGAAGTAGGCTGAGGGCTGATCAGCAATAGAACCAGCCCCAAAGCTGCGGCCCTCATTTACATGCAGTACTCTCCACCAAGAGACTGGGGTTTAGATTTCAGGTGGTTATCCTTCCTGCTGGAGGCAGCGTATAGATTCAAACACAATGAACCAAACTCTAGGGATAAAGAGTCATGACACTCTTTGCCCCAGGCTCAAGTCAGTGGCTTCGTGTGGACTCAGGTTAAATCCTCAGACAGGGCTGGTATCCCTACTCCCCCTCTTCTCCAGAGCTCAGGGGAAGAGGAGTTAGAAACCTCTCTGGTCTCTGCTGGAAGAATTCTGAGAAGCTAATATTTCACTAAGAAAATAACGGTGCCATGCTTTTCTCCCCAGGGCATTTAAAAACCATTTTCAAAAATATTGTCAAAGTGGAAATTCTATGAGCAAGCTCGCAGGTGCACAGGACCAGCCTGGTCACATGACATGCTCTGGGGCTCTTTCTGTTGCTCTGGTTAGAAATGAGAGGATTTGTCACCTTTCCTCACACGACTGCTTGTGAATGTTATCAGAATGGCTGTTGGAATCACATGTGAAAACTGATTTTGAAATCCAAAGAAACCGTTTTCAAAATCCCTCCAGCTCCGGCCAACTTAGACCAGCCTCTTGTACCTGGTGAACTCCCTAAGTGCTTGCCAGAGTAGAACCCCAAGGGCTGGGAAGGTCTCAGAGGTGCTGCCAGGCCTCTGTGCACCCTTGGGGACTCTCACAGTCAGTTGGACACTGCATCCAATCACATTTCGTTCTCCTGTGGTTTCCTGGGAAACCAACACACACTGCAACTTCACATCACACAGGAAACTTTGAAAAAAAAGAAAAAGGCCCTGCAGCATTTCCTCTTTGTCAATAATTTTCACTCACTAAAATACATCCCCATTAAAAAATAATAATGTCATATAAACAATAAACAGAGCCAGTGACAGGAGGAGGGATGGCATTTTAATGCTGTCCTTTATCGGGGACCCAACAACACAGTCTGAGCAAGAGCCAAAAGCTCTGCTGACATCTCCTTTTCACTTAACCCTGGGGACCTTCTCCTGACTCTTCCCTATGAAGAGCAAGAAGCAAAGAAGTCCCTCTTAGTCTCTCCTCTGAGTTCCTTTCCGCATGATGGTTTTGATGCCAGACACTGGGAACTTTGACTCAATGACAACAGAAATGAAACCAAGTCCCACAAATACAAACATGCAGACAAATCCTTTACTAGAGCCTCCACTGGAAGTGAGACCCAGCTCCCACATCAAAGTGTCAGGTCGGCTCCCTAGAACTGAAGAAAGGAGACAGGTTCATCATCTGCTAGCAGGTGGTGCTGAAGAACATGGCCCTGAGGAGCCATGTTGTGACAGCCCCTGGCTGTAGTGATGTGCCTGGCACTGTCTCACACATTTAGTACTTGAAGTAAGGCAGGACCTATCTGTGGCTGTCAGGTATGAGCCAAGGCCCAGGGGTGCACTTGTCCTTTGGTCCTACTGTCTCAGTTTTGCTCTCTCAGATGGATTTTGGAATCCCTTGCCTGAGTGAGTCCATGGGCGAGGCCTGCGCCAGGCTCCAGCCTCCAGCTTTGTCCTCACACCAAGAGCCCCTCCCTCCCAGATGCTCTATGGAAACCCAGAGGCCCGAGTCTGCCTGGCTCAGCCTACGTTACGTGCCCACCCAGGTTCCAGCTACTGTCCTCTGAGAGGCAAGAGCCATTCATCCCAGGGGATGGGGAAGGATGGCTTCCTTCCAAGAACAGGTCAAGGCCAATACCAATGCTGGACATCCTGTGTGATGGACAGTCACCCCCAGTACGTGTCTCCTGCCAAGACCCCTTCTTAGCAGCCACATTTATCACAGACCCCTCTTTTGGCACCATAGCATGTTTAGACCTTTGGTTGGTGCCGTGCAACATGATGCATATAAGAAGTCTTCAATAAAAGGCATTTTATTAATCATGGAAACAGGAACCTGTGTGGAACAGGGTACGTTCATCCTCTAAGTGGGTCTCGATGATGTACTCTTGTTAACCCAGGCTCCTGGGAGGATGCAGTGGCCCATTCCAGATCCCACCTGCTTCCCCTACAGCACAGGAAGTGGGGTGGGCAAGGGCACCAGGAGGGCAGAGGGAAGCCCCAGGTGGGTGAGTGACAGGTTTACTGAAGCAGAATTAATGGCTCATGTTCCCACTGAGCGCCATGGTTCCTCCACCACTAGGAGACTTGATCCAAAATACGCCCACAGAGAGGGTGTCTGTCTACCTTGTATTGGACAAGTAAATGACCCCTACCCGTTCCTAGCAAGGCTTCATTCCTGCTGACTTTGAAATACCTTCAGTGTGGCCTGGCCAGTGTGACCTGAGGTCACTTGAATTTGTCAATCTCGATTCTTTCAGACAAAACGAGGAACCTGTATCCAGTCACTGCCTCTCCCCTTCCCTCCAGCCTTCTTGTGGTAGGGGGTGGAAGAGGGAGGCCATGGGGCACTGAAGATGTGGCCTGCAGGGGTAATAACCAGCTGTAACGTCCATCTTCAGATGACCATGACTTTAACCCTAGTGTGCAAAACATGGAACAAAATTGCCATCGCCTATGCCTAAATTTTCTGTGAGTTTCTCGTGAGAACAGTGATGTCATTAAGGCCTTTCCAACACCCCTCTCTCCCCTAAGCTTCAGGAAATTCAGAATTGAAGTTGGCATCTGAAGACGGGACAACTCAATTCAGGGCTGACAATGTAGAGTCCTTATGCTTCTGTGGGGTGATCGGTTCCCTCTTCTCCAGTCTTAATGTCCACAGAACCTTCTCAACCACCTGGAGTCTTCTAGAAAACAGATGGAAAGTGCATCTAGACAGCAGCCACAGTGTAGGTCCTTGATCTCCTACCAGGAAGGCCAAACATACTTGGTAACTCCACATTAGTGGACGAGGACCAACCCTGTGTTCAGTGACACCCAGTACAGTGAACAGTCACTGCGCCATCACACACACCCATATTTCCCCAGCAAGAGTTCAGGATCAACTGCCCACATTAGTTCAGCTCTGCAGCAGCTGTCTTCAGGCAGGGCAGCCTTCCACCAGATGAGTTTAAAAAGTTTTGGATTTCAGAGCACTGTGGGTTTGGGGTTGTGGGGTAGCATGAGGGAGTTGGGGTCGGTTGAGCTGGTGGGAAGGAGATGTCAGGAGCTGGGAGTAAGTTCCTGTCCATGGAGGCACAAAACCCTTGGCTTAGGCACTCAGGCGTGGACTCCTATTTGGCTGGTCTCTCCGAGCCTCATTGTTCATCCGTGAAATGGGATTAACCGCACAGCACAAGCCAGCAGGCAGTTGTAGATTCTGCAAGTGGATTAATCTGGTATGTGATAAGTGGTCACGAAAACGGAACCGCTGCACTGTTTGTCATCAGGATTAGATTACAGAGAAGCTGATGCGCTCAGCATCCCGGGATGCAGTGTCAGGCTGCGTTACAGGAGCTTTAACAAGTAAGAAGCAGATGAAGCAAAGTATAGCTGCACTCAGCTGCCACTTGACGGGCTGTTTGCATTCAGTGCCCCAATTCTGCAGCTTGCTTCATGTGAATATCCTACTTAAAGCCCAAAATTCAGTCTGTATCTGAACATTCTGGGACACTCGGGCTCCACCCTGTGTGTCCGAGGGATTCCTGTGTGCTCCGGGTCAGCAGCAGCAATGGCACTCACAACACTCAGATGTTATATTCCCCCGAGTCTCAGCGTGGACTCCAGTGGGATGTGCCAAGTGGGAAGCAGCAGCTGCCCCTCCCCACCCACCCCAGCTGAGAGGATTCGGGTCCTACCCCCGAGGAGAGCTGGGTTAGTGCTTCTCCTTTTTAAGAGTATTTATAGTCTGGAGGAGGCTCTGAGACTAGGGCACAACCTCCCCAGCCTCACACCCTTGGAATGCCACCACTGGCCAGCATCTCCCAGCCTCGCACTTACCAGACTCTTCTGGGAGCTTCTAAAACATAAGCATCCCAGACCTCCAGGGCCCTGAGTCCCACCCAGGAATCTGCTCTCTTAGGGCTGCACTGACTATTCTGAGACAGCCTGGGTTTGCTCGCTCATTCCAAGTCTACTGGGGAGAGACAACGGGCAGATGTGACTGGCCCCTTGAGAGGTCAGATCTAGAGCAGAGTGGAGATGTTGGGAGCCTAAGGGACAGGGCAAGACAGCACATGTCCCAAAGCCAGGGTCCCCACATCCTGTCAGGACCTTGAAGAAGAAACTCTGCCCTTCTCCCTTCTTGAGCTTGAAAGGCTACCTGGCCACCATGGGGACAGAACCAGAACCATGTGGGCATGTCTAGGTGTGGGTGGCCTCCTATACTGGAGACGTGAGGGTCCTGTGGGGTCCCCAGGGTCTTAGAGCCCAGATGGGCCTGGTGGGCTCTGGCCCCTCCACATGGCTCCCTGAGGGGCTCAGGAAGCTCTCAGGACCTCTGGAGAGAGGCCCAGGAGGGGACAGTGTCTGGCAGGATCCTCTACCCTGCCTTGGCCTCCATCTTTTTAGCAATCCTTCCAATGACTTATGTCAACCCAGAAGACCACAGAATAGCTTGCTTGAAGACAGTGAACACAGAAAACATGGGGTAAATGTTCTTACGGAAGCTGCTGCCTTGTTTTATAAAGATAACAGTCACCCCTCAAGAGGACTGAGCCTCAGACTTCTTGGGATGCAGGGTTAGGGGGTGGCCAGGTCTTCACCGCTGGGGGAGGGTACATGGAGATGTTGGGCAAATACGCTGTGGTGCAGCGGCAGTTCTGGCACCCCCACAGTTCTGCCAGTGGCCCCAGTGGCCTCCCTCTGAGCCTCTCCGGGGCTCAAGGCTCCCTTCTCCCTGGTCCTTTCTCTTTGGTCCACGGCAGCCTACATCTTTGACGCACAAAGGCCAAGGCTTGGGGACTTTCCTGCCCTATTGCACCTCTGTGTTCTGCACCCTAAGGTCACAGGCAGATCCCAGTGGGGTCTTGTGGGTGGCCATGTGGACCTCTTCCATGGTGATACCTTGCCCAGGGCAGTGGGAGGAAGTGGAGAGGGCAGGAAGGAGGGACACCGCCCCACACACTCCAGTGGTGTTGCTATCCCTCCTCCTGGTCTCTGCCTGCTTCCTCCAAGCCCCTCTGCAGCCATCACCCCCACCCCACGTGGCTGTCCATCCCTGCTGCATCCCCTGTCCCCTCTCACACTGTCCCTCTCCCCCAGGCCTCCGACTCAGACTACGAGGACCCGCTGCCCAAGCACTCCTTTGTCAACCACTACATGAGCGACCCCACCTACTACAACTCCTGGAAGCGGAGGCCCCCAGCGGCGCCACACAGGTACGAGGCAGTGGCGGGGGCCGAGGCGGGCCCGCACCTCCACACGGTCATCACCACGCAGAGCGCAGGCGGCGTGTACACGCCCGCAGGCCCCAGCGCCCGGGCCCCGCTCACCGGCTTCTCCTCCTTCGTGTGACACGGGCGCCTCCATCAGGGTAGAACCACCGCGGACCTTCCGGAGTCTATTTTTGTTAAGACAATCAACTCTGATAACTGAGCTGAAGTTTTTGTTTAAAAAAAAAAAAATTCTGAGAAGCGATGATTTTACCTACAAGTGAACACTAGGTTCCACTTAGGAAGGTTTTTTTATGGCTTTTTGTAACATCGCTGCAGGAAGCAGGTTTCTTTGTTTTCTTTTCTTTTTAAGAGAAGGTATATCTCCCTGGTGCCCTGGTGTGGCACCGCCAGCCCCAGGCGTCTCCATCCTCCAGGTCACCTGGGGAGGTGGGTCAGGGGCAGAAGAGCCGAGGGCCAGGGGAACAGAGCTCAGGCCTCTGTCTCTCTCTACCTCCTCTCCCAAGAACCAGCCAGCTCACGTTCTCCGTGTTAGGACACCTTCGGCCTCCTTGCTCACTCCTGGGGTGTGGAGAGCAAACCTGGGCTCCAGCTTGGTGACCCGCCCCCCACCCGTGTCTGAAATGCTCTCATTCTGCAGATTCTAGGCGACGAATCAGCTTTAAGGTCTCAGCAATGGGCAGGTGATTGGGAGGTGGTGTCCCCTGGCCCCATTGTGGCTCAGCTGGGCACTCCGTCACTCCGGTGGTAAATTATTCTGGGGCTTTCCTTTCTCCCCTCCTTTCTTTCAAGCTGATAGTGCAGGAACAAGAAGCCCTTCCCCCCACCCCAGGCTCTGGAAGCCCCTGAAGCCGGTGCAACTGGGTCTTTCCCGTGAACACACAGCACACGGCCAACCCTGCTGACCAAGAGTGAGGTGGCGTTTGCAGAATTGCTTGTCGTGTAGGAAGTGTGCATTGTTAACCAGAGTATTTTTTAAATCTTTTTATCTTTTTTTAAAATATGTCACATGAAATGAATGCGTCTTTGCTGTCTCCGGGTGCCTTTTTATTAATATGTTCTGCTTTGTACATGGGAAAGACAAGAAGCGACAGTGTCTCCAAATAAAGCAAACCCGCTCTGAGAAACCAGGCCCCGAGTCGCCCCGTGTACCCCAGGCCACTCCAGGCACGTGGGAACAGTCCTTCCGTTCGTCCTCCTGCCACCGCAGGCTGCCCCCTGCTTCTGACCACCGGTGCTGCTGCCCTCCCCATCCAAGGCCAGCTTTAAGCCTTAACAGGTTTTTCTGAGAATTTTTTTTCTTTAATTGTCACTCGTTTGTTCTAATTTTTTTAAGCTAAATGAAAATAGTCTGAACTACTTTGGAAAATATAGAGTCCAGACCTCAGCTGTGCCTCCAGCCAAACTTTGACTTTTCCAACAGCTAGCTCCGTTGCAGGTGGCCTCTCTCAGCCTGGGGACCTGTCTGGGTGTGACCAGAGCGCTACTGGTTCCAACTGGCATGTGTGTCCCGGGGCTCCTGAGGGCCCCACATCCTCACTCCTGGGCAGAGTGCAGCGTACACAGTATTAGAGGCTCTTCCTTCCACACCCCCCATGAACAGCAGGACAAGGTGGGGCACTGTCCTCCCAGGGACCTCAGTGTGCTGAGAGTGCTAACCAGCTGGGTAGGTCCCTGGCCGGCGCCACAGGAAGTCAGTCTCATGGCCAAGTATAGAAAACATGGTCCCCACGTGGCCGTTTTCTCTCTGCCCCTCTGTGGGGCAGGGTGTAGATGTTGTCTTGATCCTCTGCTTTGAAGGTTGCTGGGTGTGGCCCAGGAGACCAAGGAAAGTTTTGTGTGGGGTGAGAAACCCATTTCAGTTTTTCCAAAATTGAGAGTGTGGAAAGTTCTCCCTCTCTCCTCTGCTTTCTCCCTGCCTTCCTCCCTCCGCCCTCCCTTCCTCCCTCCCTTCCTTCCTTCCCTGCGCGGAAGGGGGAATATTCTAAACCAAAAATCCTAGATGCTCTGCCCAAAGCCACTTCTGCGTGAGAATCACCGCCCCTAGTCCACTGGAGGGGCCACCTCGGTGGACAGAGCCACCTCCTTCCTCTTGCCCCAGAGAGGGTGAAGTGGACGGAGATCACATTCAACCACTTGAACTTCTTGGGAGAGAATGCTCCAGAGAACCACCCCCTCGCTGCGCACTTTGCTTCCTTAAGCCATAAGGACATTGCTTTAATTAACAGGAAAAGGGTTGAGGACAATTTGGTCTGAGATGTGGCTTTGCTCTTGGGTTTTGTGACAACATGACACTTGTTTTAGGCTCATCTTTCCTGTATCCCCTCTACTTTCAGTGAAGTTTAAGGCTGCACTGACTCTGGGGCTGCTGATGGACAGTGGTCAGTTGCCACAGTCACGCCTGTCACCACCAGGGACTGTGTCTCATGTGAGCCACCTGCCCCAAAAAAGCAGGGTCTGACCTCCCAGAGCAACCTGTGCATTGAGAACTATCCATTCCTAATCGCTCATCTTTAGGGAGGGGAAAAAATTCACACAAGAGGAAAATGGACATTGGATCTAAATCTCAGTTCTGAGAATAAGCAAAAATTGTAACCAAGGGGCACAGCGGTTGTTCTCTGTCCTGTGGTGCTGAAAGGTGCATTTCGCAGGTGCCTTGGTGGCAGTAGTGCTGTCTCCCCACAGAAGTCTCCAGTGCCCTTCCCTGTGTGGATGGTGCACTTGGCACGGGAGGGGCTGTGCTCTGGTTGAGATGCATGGTTTGCACACAGGATCCCCTCTCCACCTCGGGTGCCAGGGCATAGGAGTCTGGAGAGGGACCCAGGGCTGAGCTGTAGTCTCCTCAGCCTCCTGTAGGGCACACTCTGAACCAGCTGGTCTGGACAGCCCTTCCTGCCCACCTTCCCTTCCTTATCTTTCCCCCATTCACTCAAGGCGCACTTCATTCGATGCCCCAGTGAAAGAAGATGTGGGGCAGCAGGGTCTTTCCCACCGTGAGCCCCAGGGGGAGACAGAATCGCAGTGGCCGCCACATCAGGCACCCTGCAGCCTGCAAGGGTGGTGCTCATTCTGCTAACTTCTTTGACTGCTGTGCTTGTCTGGATCACGACTGGCCCAAAGCATGGTGTGGTGCCTGCATAGCGGTTGCTAGCATGGTTTTTCGTTTGTACGTGTTCCTGCGCACTGTGAAGAGCACCTGGGTGCCCTCGATCCGCCAGCACAGGGCCCAACCCGAGGTGAGGACGTGTGGAAACTTGTGAATGGAGCTGGTCTGCGCGGCTGCCTCCTTGCAGACTCACCTTCTGGCTTGAGAAGAGCCTGGGGCAGTCCTGAGATTTTCCCTACAGCATTACCAGAAGTTGTGCTGAAAACCAGACCTCATTAAAAGAAAGAGAAATAACCCAACAACATGTAGGAAGGCAGAGAGAGGTGCTATGGGTACAATTTTTAATAAAAACGTTATTTTGTTCCTTAAGTGCTTGTGATTTTCTTCAAGTATTGATGAAATGACCCCTGGGCTCCTTAGGAATATCCCTGAGGTCTAAGGTTGTAAATTTGACCACTGAAGTTCAACCCAGGTGCTGTTCTGAACCACACACATGCGCACACATGCTCACTTCCAGGACCCACCCCTGCTGAGAAGCAGGTGTGCAAGGGCCGAGGGCAGTGAGACTCCCCCAGCCGGATGAGGTCAGAGGAAGGCCTCAGAGCTCATGGGAGCAACCTGACCTGTGGCAGCCAGAGCCTGTTCCCTGAGCCACCCCTGAATGGACCAGAAGCCACCTAACTCAAACACCCTGTGGTTGTGTCCCCAAAGACTTCAACAGGTGGCGGGGGGGAGGGGAGAGAACAGCTTCCGACCCATCTTGGCCTTGTTGGGTGAAGGGAGCTTGAGAAAGATGGCTTCCTTGCAGCATCCAATCTCCCAAGAGGGCCTCACGGGCTCAGGGCTGCTCTGAGGGAAACAGACAAGCGAGGCCATTTCTCTTCTCTACAGAAATGGGATTTCAAAGACATCTGCCACCCCGGGACTTCTGGAAGCCACTGTGCCGGGGCCAACAGGAGAGGGTGCAGCTTCACAGCGTGTCCCTCACCTGCCCGACTTAGGACCAGTTGGTTCTTAGCCCTGGTGTGTTTTAGCATGACCAGGGAGCAGTTGGAACTCCCAAGGCCCAGGCCCCGCCCAGACCAAGTGAGTCAGAATCTCTGGGCTTGGCCCCCTGGTGACTTCACTGCAGCTCAGGAAGCCAGGGGTTCAGAACAGGCAGCCAACTGCAGGGAGGAGGGGTCGCTGGAGGAAGAGGGTCCCCAGTTCCTGTCTTACCAGCCCTGCCCAGTAGCTCCAGACGCAGTCACTGCCACAGAGGAGCCGAGGTAAGAACCCTTCATTTCTCTCTCTTTTCCCTACCACTGTCTGCCCGCACCATCCCCCATCATGCGAAATTAAAATTTGCCCATTTTCCAGCATCTTCAGCATTTCAGAATTTGTAGCTGTCGTGTAAAAGGCAGATGACAGTATTGAACTCGTGCCACATCCCGTGTTCTTTGCAGCTGTTAATCCATAAGTTTCCCAGCAGGGTGCCGTGAGGTAGGTGGGGCTGGGGGGCCCATTTTATAGATGAGGAAACCTACCCAAAGAGGGGATGCCACTGATCTCAGGGGGGCCAGCTGCAAGGGGCAGATCCAGACCCAAACCTGGGCAGGCGGGAGGGAGCTGCAGAGCCTGGTCCCTGGGTCCCTAACTGCCCCTCTACGTTGTCCAAGAAGTTGTGGCTTTTGCCTAAGAGTTCCTCAGACACACAGACAGTTGCCCTGGAGAAGCCACGGGGAGAGGAATGCATGATTGTGCAGAGCCTTGTAGCTATTATTATTATTATCATTATTATTATGTATTTTTATGGGAAACCTTGGAAGTGCAGCCATTTGTTAGAGAGAAAGCCAGACCCCATTGTCTTGTTGGATGGCAGTTAGACCAGAGGACCTCCAGGAGAGGAACTTGACTTAGGTGAGCACTCCAGCAGGGCTGGGGGAAGCATTGCAGGTGGGGTCTTAGTGTAGCCTCTGGGACTGACCAGAATGTGTCTGTTTAAGATTCAGGAAGGGCACGGGAACAGGAGGCGCAGAAGCCTTCAGCTTCAGACCTTGTGGGGAGCGTTTGGATTCTTGGACTTGGGCCCTGCAGAGCCCTTGGTCCTCTAGCCCCCAGTGTCTACACTGGACATCCCGTGGCCTGGACCTGTGGACCTCCATCTCCATGAGTTTGGGCTTCCTCTGGAAGGGACCCAGGCTCTGGCTGTCTCTCCCTTGCAGAGAACCTGATCACAGCATAGTAAAGACCTAGGTTCCTCAGGATTCTTGGCCGGAAGGGCACAGCTGTACTTAGCAGAGCACCCTGAGTCCAGCTTGGCTCCAGGGGCCAAATTTGTGACAGGGAAGGAGCTCATTTGTGCATGGGCTGCCCACTACCCATTTCTCTTGACCAATGGCACCCTCAGTACCTCTGAGGAACTCCTCCCCCCCCCCACAGTTGACGTTTTTAGGGGACATTCTTCCAGCCTAGGAAGCAGCAGCTGACTCAAGGTGGGCTGATGGAGCAAGTGGTGCCCCTCCTTGGACTCTTAGGGGAACAATAAGGCAGAGGCTGCATTGAGGTGTCCCCCCAGCTTCCCAGAGTGGCCTTTCCTTCTTCCACTTTCCAAGCTCAGATTCTATACCCTCAAGAAATCCCTTTTGCTGGACTTAGCCAAGACTGTCCACCTGCTTGTAACCAGAGGTCCTGCTTCTTGCACTTCAAGGAGGCCCCACCCAGCCTGGGCTGTGAGCACAGCTGGGTCCTGCCCCTCAATTGGGGAAGGCCATAAGGACTGTCCTCAGGCACTGGGACAATCCCTAGGAAGGCCTGTCAGCCCTGGAGCAGCATCCATGCCCCCTTTCCTTGGACCTAGAAGAACAATATAATACAGTGAGCATGCTCCCCAACAGAGCACGTGTCCCCCATGAAAGGGAAGATTGAGCAGCCCAGCAGCAGCCTCCTCCATCGTTTGCTGAGGGCCAGCCTGGCACCTCTTCCACAGAGTGAGCATTTCCAGAGCAAAAACACACTCCATAAAAATCAAGCTGTTTTGAGTGGCCCCAGCCAATCAGATGCTCAGCCTCTGTGGGCCAGCACATTCTGTGCCCACCAACAACGATCTTTGGGGTTGGCTCTGGTAAATGATAGCAGAGCAGTTACCCTCTTGCTATCCATGCCCCCTCCTCCACCACGACCTCTTCCTCCAACCCCACAGGAGACACACTTGGTGATCCCCTGTGTCCCCAGTGGATGCAGGATCTCAGGATCCCTGCTGTACTGCACATGGGCCATGGAGGACGTCTCTTTGCCCTGAGGAGCGGGCAACCCCATAACCCTCCTTATTTACCCTTGCTCATACCACAGCTAGGGGAGGCCCAGGGCCCCAAGAAAATGGCAGAGTGAGATGTGGTTTTGAGGTGGGAGGCAAGGTCTTACTACATTTGCTAAGAAAATAAAAATGCAAGTGGCTATTGCTAGTGTGTTGAATTCACACCTTGGTTCCAGAGTTAGTCCATTGGGCAGCAGAACACTATTCTTAGACTTTATTCGGAAGCCGCAGAAGCTTTTGCAAACCTCCTGATTAAACAGCCTATTTTTCGAAATAGTTGGCTCACCAGACAATTTATTTCAAAATGATTTGAACATGCCCATGGCTTGGCTTGTATGAGGATCTCAGGATTTGCCAAAAATTCTCTCCCTTTAATGGCTTAAGTCAATTAACAGCCAGCATGGTGAAAATTCCAAGCTGTTAATTCCAGGCTCTGTGGTCTTAAAATGTCCTGCTTCTCCTCAGATAAGACAATATTCTGCAGTCATTAAGCAAATCACTACATTATGGGGTTGAATGGAATCCAGACTCAAATATTTTTATTTTAAAAATCATATTCTGAAGCAACCTGAAAGTGCTTTTGTTTAGGGGGGGGGCTCTCCAGCTGCCGTCCTGCACTGTGGCCGGCAGACTCAGTGGGTCCCCAGTGGGACTGATATCCACTCAGCAGGTGCAGCCCCAAGGTGTGTGAGGGAGGGCCCTCACCCCTTCCTGTCTTAGGGAACATTTTGCAAGAGTATTGATAATTGGAGAATAAGATCATCAGACTGCGGCAGAGATGAGGAACGAGAGAAGCGGGATGGGAATCCCAAGCACCCTCTGGGAAGGTCTCCAGAGCATCTCTAATGAGGAGCCCAGGGAAGGGAGTCCCCTTTGATCATCTCCCTCAGTGCCCACCTCATGCCCTCAGTGTGAGCAGGCCCCACTGAGAACCCAGATGCTCCTTGTCCTCTCCGACCCTAGCCTGGACCTGGCCCAGGTCCCTCCCCATGTTGACCTTCCCCACCCCATTGCTCTGCTCTCAATTCTTTCCTCACTCAGGACACTCATGCCTCTCCTGTCCCAGGAAGCACCTCCAACTGCTCCAGCCAACC
The DNA here is from genome assembly GCF_045843805.1 of Urocitellus parryii. Lineage (NCBI taxonomy): Eukaryota > Metazoa > Chordata > Mammalia > Rodentia > Sciuridae > Urocitellus > Urocitellus parryii. The sequence continues at coordinate 35,257,923 of NC_135539.1, forward strand.
TGCTGCTCCAGGCCCTGAATGCCCCATGTCCCAGGCAGGTCAGACAGTTCAGCCCTTGTTCCTCAGTATTTCCTTGCACCTTCATACCAATAGACCATTAGCCCTCTGAGACACGTTGTCTTTTCTTCTAGCTTCTTGCTCTCCAACACTGCCTATGTCACCCAGTCCCCACACTGGGTGCTTTAGGGGAGACAAGGATGCACAAGAGGCCACCTGCCATGCAGGCTGCATATAACCAAATACCAGACTCATTGTGGGGGACACCACAAGCCAGACCAAATAGAATTCCATAGTGGACACGGATGTGCACCTTCATGTCCCCCAACATACACCCCAATGAGAAAAGACTCTGTGCCATAGTCACAGGGAGGCTTCCAGTGCCTCCAGGGTCAGCTGTAAGCACAACCTTATTCAAAGGCCCACCCACCCTTCCCAGGAAGCTGCAATCCCAGCTGATGGAGGGGGCTTATCAAGGTGTGACCATTTCAACCAGACACAGAATGACATTGGCAATTGTAATCAGCTGGTGCAAGAAAAGGGAGGGGCAACTGCCCCTGGATTCTGGCAAAAAAACAGAATTTTAGCTCCTGAAAAAGCATAAACTGGGAAGCAAGCCATTGAAAGACTGAGCCTCTCTGTGACAGTGTTGCAGTCACACAGCCCTCTCAGTCCCAATGAAGTCATTGTTCCTCTGTAGCTGTCTCCTGCTCTTTCTTAAGCCCTGGCTTGATAAGCCTGTCTTCCCATTGAGTGCAGGGAAGCAGGACATCGAGGGAGGTAGACAGATTGCCTGTAGGTAGGATTAGCAAAATAATTCTCTGAGAGCAGATATGGCCATCAGGAGTTGTGACCACCTTAACCTCCACTAACATGCACTGAATCTGTAGATCAATTTGGGAAGTATTGCCAGTTTAACAGTATTAAGACTTCTGGTCCATGAACATGGGATGTCTTTTCATTTACTTGTATCTTTTTAGTTTCTTTACAGTAAACTGGAAACCACCACCCCAGTCAGATGACCCAGGCTGACAGCAGCAATGAGCTGTGTAGACAGCACACACCTGGGCTCTGATGCACAATCACTTCCCCTTTGTACCCTTCCTCCCCAACCAATAACCAGTCTAATCACCAGGGAAAAACAAACCAAAATTGAGGGTCAATCCACAAAACCTATAATCAGCACTCCTCAAAAAATGTCAGGTTCATCAAAAACATTAAAATTCTGAAAAACTGATGACCACATATAATGTGGAATCCTGGATGGTATTCTGGAACCAAAAATAGACATTAGGTAAAAATGGTGACATCAAAATAAGCTGCTGAATTTGGTAACTAGTAATTTATTAATATTGATTTCTTAGTTACGACAAATACATCAGAATAATTATAATGTTAACAATGGTAGGGGAAAGGCATGGCATATACTGTAATTCCCTGCACTATCTTTGCAAATTTTCTACAAATTTTAAACTACTCTAACATAAAAATCTTAGTTAAATAAAAAGTTTAATTAAAAATTAAAATTTTCTAGATAACAATACACTTTAAAATCAGAGGTTAAAGTAACAGCTGGGAAGAAATAAGTGCAACTATAAAAAAGAAATGAATACTATCAAGTACATAGGAAGAACACCTGCAAATTAATAAGAAAAAAGCCCCCAATATAAACATTTTATAGAAAATGGGCAAGTGATCCAGACAGGAGAGTCACAAAAGAAACACAAATGACCAAAATTACTAAAAGAATGTTCAGACCCACTAGTAATCAATCACATGCAAAGAAGATAAAAATGAGAATATTTTCACACGCTGACTTGTAATAAATTAAACTATTCATAATAAGAATCACTAGAGAATATGTAGGAGTGGGTATCTATTAACTACTTTGAGAGATGTGAACTGGAGCTAGAGTAGTTATTAAGCAGTGAGTTAAAATGTTAGTAAAAATTAAAATATGTGAACACAATTAATTATCTAATGTGTCCTTCCCAGAAAAGCAATCTTACATGTACTCAGACAGGAGTGACAATATTAATAGCACCCATTTTTGTAAGAGTAAAAATTTGTACATGCCCTAAATATCTCCAGTTGTAGGTTGTAGACTAGTTCAACACACTGCACTCTTATGGTATGGAACACAATTCACTTTAGCAGCAGCTAAAACAAATGCTGTCAATCCTGGGTCATGGCATAGAGCAATGCCTGGCATACTAAATGGATAGAGCAAATAACAGACAATATTTTACATTTGACTATTTATAGAAAGGAAAGCTATATATTTCTACATGTGTGTAGATAGATATGGGGAAGTCCTATTAGAAAACACTAAATCAATAATTAGCTTTAGGGAAGGATTGGAATGGGAACCAAAGGGATCAAGAATTCCCCAAAAAGAGTTTGTTCTTGTGGTTGAATTAACAGAAAATGTAGAGAAAGGATTTAGTTTTCCAGAAAGGTAAAGTTGATATACTCCCCCACTTCTATCATTCCCACTAAGTGCAGGTAAAATCCTATAAAACAGAAGACGACTCCTTTGAGAGTTTGGCAAATGAAAGCAAGACTAGCAAAGGACTTCTGTAGCCAGAATGACATGATAGTAGATTCTCTAAGTTTTGGTCTCAGAAAACCCCAACTTAGTGCTGGAGAGGTCAATACCTTCAAACACCAATAGACACAAAGAATCCCCCAAGAATATCAATACATGACCGGTATAGTGCCACATCAAGTTCAACCATAAGAATGGGATCAAAACTGACAGGTTGCACCCAATTTTATGTATACTATGTTGGAGTACGTTCAATGTCATGTCATGCATATCTAAAAACAACAAAATAAACACATAAATAAATAAATAGAAAAGCTTGTTTTTCATATCAAGACAGAAAAAAAATAGATAATAACTGCTCTACTCTGACCAAACATCACAGAAAAAATAGTGAGTTCCCCACCCCTGCCAATGAAGACTGAGAGCTTAAACTCCCACCCTTGCCAGGCTGCAATGTCACCTCCCTCCTTCCTATTGCCACTGGGGTGATTTCAGAGAAGTCCATTTCGGAGAAGCCAGGAGTGCAGATCACACGAGACCTGGATTTACACCACCACCCACAGGTCGCAAAGCATCCCCCAGCCTTCCCAAGAGAAGAGTGGTGTCCAAGGAGTCCTAGTGGACAGTCAGGACTCTGTCACCACCTTCTCACCCTAGCATCAGTGAGGGCCACTTGGGGAGCAGTGATGAGGTGGCTCCATCCTTCCTTCTAGGATGATGTATCAGGGAGCCTGAAAACACATCCCTGCTCAAGTGTGATAAGAAACACCTGCACAACCAGGTGACCGTGGAAGTCAAGTGTAGAACCTGGACTTCCATCCCTACCTGGCAGTAAAAGGCAACCCTCCCCCTCCCTGTTTGGGGCAGTGTCAGAGGAAAATTCCAGAGCAATGACTAAAAAGTTTTGAACCCAAAGAGAAGATTTAAATAAGATCAAGTCCTATAACATAGTATCCCCACTATCCAGGTTTCAATTGAGAATCATTCGCTATACCAAGAACCAGCAGAGTATTAAGCTGAATGAGAAAAGACCATTGACAGGTGCCAACACAGCAGTTGGAGCTGTCTGACGTGGATTTAAAGCAACCATTCTTAAAATTCTTCAATGAGTGATTATGAATAGAAAAAAAAATGAAAGAATTGGGAGTTTCAGCAAAGAAATAGAAGATACATAAAGAACAACCAAATAGAAAGTTTAGAACCGACACAACATTTTTCAAGTGCTAAAGAGAATTATTACCTATATCCAGCAAAAATATCCTTCAGGAATTCGTGAGAGAGAAGGTGGTCTCAGCTTAAGAAAAACTAGAAAAAAAATGTGTAGCTAGATTTCAAAAATAATTGCTAAAGGAAGCTCATTGGATGAGAGGAAAATGATACTAGAAAAATACCTTGTAAGCCTGGGATTGTGGCTCAGCAGCAGAGCATTCGTCTAGCACATTAGGGGCCCTGGGTTTGATCCTCAGCACCACATATAAATAAATAAAATAAAGGTATTGTTTCCAACTGCAACTAAAATTTTTTTTAAAAAAAGAAAAGAAAAATACCTTGGAATATCAAAAAAAGGAAGAAAGAAGAACAGAAAGCACAGAAACATGAGTCAATTCTATGGATTTTCCTTCTTCTATGAATTTTCTAAATTATGTTTGAAGGTTAAAGTAAAAGTTATAACACTTTAATGTGTTCTCAACTTAAGTAAAGGAAATACTTTGGACAATTATTCTATAAACAAGGGAGGGTAGGGGATGAGAATGATGTAAGGTTTTTACATTTCATTTGAATTTGAAAAGTGCCAACACAAATTGTCTGTTATAAGTTGTGTGCCAATAACATAATCCCAGGGCAATGACTAAAAAATTTTGAAAGAGGTATACCCCAAAACACTGCAGACAAAGAGAGAATTCTAAAAATAAAAAAAAAAAAGTGACCATGTAACCGTGGGAAAACAAAGCAGAAACAAAATAAAACATAAAGAAAACAAACAGCAAACAACAACAAAAAGTCAGTGCTATTGTCTTGACAATTACATTAAATGTAAATGGTCTAAATACACCAAGTATAATGCAGAGATTGACAGGGAGGCCCAAATGACCCAATTAAGCACTATCTACTGTAATATTACTTCAAAATAATGAGACTAAAAGACTCAAAAACATTAATCAAAAGGAAGGAGGAATGGCTCTATTTAAAAAAATCAGATAAAGTAGAGAAAAGAAAATTTCTAGATATAGAGAGAGGTGTAACATAATGGTAAAAGGGTCAGTCTACCAAAAAGACATAACAAATCCTAAATGTGTACACACCAAAGGGGAAAAACCTCACCTGGAAATATGTCTAGCAAACACTGATAGAACTGAAAAAAGAAACAGGCAAATCTACAATTGCATTTGTAGATTTCAATACCTCTCCCTATCATTGATAGACTGACAATCCCCCCAAATTAGTAAGGTTTTACAAAAGCTCAACAAACCACCAACCAAGAGGATTAATTGTCATTAATAGAAAATTCCACCCAGCAACAGCAGAAGGGACATTCTTTCCAAATGCCTATGAACCATTATCCAAGACAGATCATATGTTTAAAGGAGTTGAAATTATGCAGAATGTGTTCTCTGCACACAATGGAATAAAAATAGAAATCAAAACCAGAAAAATAACAGGAAATTCTCCAAACATCTGTGATCTAAAAAAAACATATTTTAAATATTACATGGATCCAAGCAAAAGTCTTGGGGAAAAATTTTAAAATATACATAACACTAAACTAAAACAAAAACACACATCAATTGGTGGGTTGTAGCTAAGAGTTTTGAGAGGTAAATTTATAGGACTCAATACATTTAAGAGAGGAAAAATCACAGATCAATCATCTCAGCTTCCACTCAAGAAATTAGAAGACCAAACTAAAATCTAAGCAAGGAGAAGGACATAAATAATAAACATTAGAGCAAAAATCAGTGAAATTAAAAACACGAAAATAGAGAAAAGTCAATACAGCAGAAATCTTATCCTTTTAAAAGGTTAGTAAAATTGATAAACTTGTAGCAAAATTAACAAACAAAACAAATAAAAAATACCCATATTGTCAACACTATAAATGAGATGGGGAAATGGCTATAACTTCTGAAGCCATCAAAAGGGTAATGAGGGAACACCCCAGTCGGCTCTCAGATGAAGTAGGTCTTGCAGTGTGGATATGGTGAACATGTCCACCGAGGCTTCACGTGTTAAGATTTAATACCTCTAGGGGCTGGGGATGTGGCTCAAGCAGTAGCGCGCTCGCCTGGCATGCGTGTGGCCCGGGTTCGATCCTCAGCACCACATACCAACAAAGATGTTGTGTCCGCTGAGAACTAAAAAATAAATATTAAAAATTCTCTCTCTCTCTCTCTCTCTCTCTCTCTCTCTCTCTCTCTCTCTCACTCTCTCTTTAAAAAAAAAAGATTTAATACCTCTAGTATTTCACTGTAGTAATGAAAAATAGACTAATGCATGCATAGACTCCTAGAAAAGCGCCAAGTACCACCCCCTATGAAATAGATAAGTTGAGCATATTAAAGAAATGAAAATTATAAGTTTAAACCCTCTGAAAAAAGAAATCTCCAGATGGATTCACCACAGAACCCCATCATCCATTTAAAGAATTACACTGATTTAACATACTCTATTCCAGAAAATGAAAGATACAGACCCACTTCCCCACAAATTTTATGAAGCCAATATCAGCCCGATGCTAACATTGCACAAACACATTGAAAACAAGAAAATTGCAGGTCAATGTCTTGCGTGCACCTAGAGATGACAATTTATTAACAAAATATCAGCAAATAACAATTCAATATATAAAAAATTAGACACCAGGACCAAGTGAGGTCTGTTCTAGACATGTTTGAATCTTCCAGCTTCAATCAATGCTATCTACCATATGAACAAGCTAAAAATAAAAGAATTATCATCATGTCAATCAATGCAGAAAAGGGATTTCCTAAAAATGTCACATTTATTCATGATGCAAACTCTCAGGAAACTGAGACTGGACAGGAAGTGTTGGAACTTAAAGAAAATCTACCAAAAGCCTACCCACAGCTGCCTGAACGTGCCACCTCCCCCCCAAGCTGGGGACAAGGCAAGGGGTGTCCACTCTTGCCACTACTGTCCCTCACAGTTCTGGAAGTGCTGTGCAGAGAATGAATAGCATATGCTAGAAACGAAGAAGTCAGACTGTCCTTATTTACAGAAAGTACCATGGTCCATGGAGGGAATCCAAGGAATCTACCAAAAAATAGGTAGAACTGAGTTCAGCAAGGTCTCAGTATAGACAATTACATTATAAATATCAGCCCCGAACTCAACCCCTCCATGTAGCCAGATTTGCTCTCTGTACTTGCCTTTCAGGCCAAAGGAGACAGATAATCACAGAATAAATTTATAGAAGGATTTAAAAAAATAAAAAAGATCTTCCTGGAGAGGCGAACTGAGCCGTGAACTGGAGTGTGTCTGACCACTTGCTAGAGGGGGCTGGTGGTGCACGCATGTCTTGGCGTCACACACGGGGATGGGTCATTAGTAGCTGGAAGCTGGCCTTGGGTGAGTACTTCCACCATGGGCATTGGTAAAAGCGCAGGTCAGCACTCTTTCCCTGAAACATCCCTGGGCAAATGTAACCACGGCTCCCCAAGTTTCCTCCATCTAGAATTTGAGCCAGTGATCTTTTTCCTGCATGGTCATTGCTCAAACTAAGAGAATCCATAAGTTCTAGAAAGAGTTATATTCCATATTGGACTTAGGAGAACAGGAAAGTCAGTTGGAGCTGCAGAAACCTTTTAAGAATATAAGAATTTTAGGGTGCAAAAGAGTCTTTTTCCTTGCTCAATTTAAATCTTGGAGCATCTCATTCCTCTTTTAATTAACCGACTCCCCTTTGGCTCAACAGATCTGGTGAGTAGAGTTTTTGTGTTAGATTCACCAAGAGTTTGTGTGTGTGTGCGTGTGTGTGTGTGTGTGTGTGTGTGTGTGTGTGTGTGTGTTGCGCACATGCTGTGGTCCCTGTGGACGCAGTAACAACACGGTGTAGAAGGACCATCTTGTGCCCTGGACGTTTTCCCTGCATCAAACACGCAGAGACCTTCTAAGGCTGGGATGAGGCTGTGAACATGAAGGAGAGCGTGTGGCTCTCATGGAGGACCAGAGAGCAGCTGGCTCTTTAGGGCTTCTGGGAATTGCAGCAAGAGGCATTTGGGGGATTTGTCTGTCTGGAGCCCAGGCATGAATATTCAGGACTTTCTTCTCCTGTGGATGGTAGGATGAAGCCAGCCACATCCATTTGCCTTTTTCCAGTCCTGCATGTTTATTATCGTGAACTAACGGGCCCAGAGCACAAGTGAATTTAGAACAGGTATTAAAAAAAATATGTGACGATTTTACTAGAAGAAGAAATCATGAGCCGAGGCCCTGATCATCTACTGGCCTGGTGCACCTGTAGTCGTTCGGGCCTGGAGCATGGCTGCAGATCATCCTGCTTAGCTTCCCAAAGCTGGGCTGAAGTCTCAGCAGGCGGAAGCGGCTCCAGGGTTGGTCCTATTAAAATGCAAATCTCCCTCCTGTCAACCTGTCAGCCCTTTCCCCACCCAAGCTTAGCATTCCATCAGGAATAAATTTAAGCCCTTCTCTGAGAGAGCAGAGTGGGGAGGGATGAGAGGAAGGCAGGGTGCTTCCACAGGGGCAGGTGGGGTGTCTCGAAAGGAAGCAGAGTGTGCAGAACTGGAAGGCCAGGCGGGAGCGACAAGTCCTCCACTTGGGACAGCGTGTCCAGGACTGTCCCCCTGGAAAACTTAGACACAGACTTTGAATACTATCTGCTTCATCTCCTTCTACTCAGTCAACATCTGAGTGGTCTCTAGGGGCCTCCCTTGGGCCTCAGATTTGATGCCAACTCACACAGCCCCTCTGGAGCCCATGATTCTCTCTCTTCTGTGTAAAACGGGAATGGACCCTGTGGGTCCTCAGCTTGGAGCTGTCAGTGGATCCCCGCCCCTAGGCTCTGCAGACACCTGACGGCGGCCAGTGGGCGCCTCTGCCCTGGTTTTCTGAATGTTAATACTGCGGTAACCGTGTCCCAGGGGGACTGGCTCAGCGGTCCTCAGGCAGTCCCCAGAACACATCTTGTTCCATGAGGCTGCGAGGAGAGGACAGGTTGCTTTGGAACACTGATGCCTTCCAGAGCCTTCCCCGCAGCCCAGGACAGGGGGCCACGCTGAAGCCTGGAGGGAATGACAGGGAGGCCGGTGGGGAAGCAAAGACACATGTTTTGCAAACTTGCATGTTTCTGCCTCAGAAGGCCGAGGGAAGGATAAGAAGACCTCAAAGGGGAAGACTTTCCCCAGTAAATTACGGTCATGCAATTGCTACGGTCTAGGTCTTCAATATCCCCCAGAGGCCCTTGGGTTGAAGGCTTTGTCACTAGTCTGTGGCACTTTGGGGAGGTGATGGAACACTTAAGAAATGGGGGAGGAAGTTAGGCCACTGGGGTCAGGCCCCGGAATGGGATATGGGGTTCCCTGTCTCCTTCCCGTCTCTCTTTTTACTTCCTGTCCACCATGACGTAAATAGCCTGCTCCGTCTCATGCTCCCCACCATGATGTTCTGTGCCACCACAGGCCCAAAGCAATAGGGCCAAATGACCGTGGACTGAAATCACATAAACCTTTCTTTCTATTAAATTGATGATCTCAGGGATTTTGTTACAGTAACTGAAATAGTTGAGGTCATTATTAGAATTGCCATTTTCTTTTCCATTTGATGATAGTCTGGGTTGGTTTGTTGTTTGTTTGTTTGTTAATTTCATTGAGGGAAAACTCATAGAGTCAACCATACACATGTTAAGTGTACAACTCAGCAAATTTTTCCATTTATTCTCCCCATGTGCTGCTAACCAAATCAAGATGTAGACTACTTCTAGCTTCTAGAAGTTTCCCTCCTGTTTCCTTCCACCTTTTCCCCACCCCCCCCCCAGCAGGTCACCATTCCTCTCCCACCATCACCATAGTAAGTTGTGCCTCTTTTTGAGTTTTACATGCATGTAATCCTATGTGAGTCATTTTTGTTTTCTGGGTCCCTTTTTGGGGTGATGTGTTTGCTCACCTGCATTATGTGTCATCGTAACTAATTCATTTTCATTATTGTTCGAACTTCATGCTCTGACTGTTCCAGAATCTATTTGCCCATTCATTGTCGATGAATATCTGAGTGCTTCCAGTTTGGAACTATTAGGTTTAAAACAGCTACAAACACTCTTGTGCGTGTCTTTTTGTGGACGTAGCCACCGTTATTCTTGGACTTGTACACTCAGGACACCACTGGGTCATAGGGGAGGTGTGTGCTCAGTGATGTCACAGTTTTCCAGAGTCCCGAGTGCCATTTTACCTTCCACAGAATGTGTGTGAGTGCCAGCTGCTCTTCCTCTTGTCGGGGGTCCCAGCTGCGGGCTCTGGGGTGCGTGAGCCGGTACCGGGGCCTTAGTTTGCATTTCCCTAATAAGTCACGGTGCCATCCCACTCTCTTGTTCTGCTTATTGAAAGTCGCTCCTTTCCTAGGTCCAGCTCCCGTCTCCCCCATCCCGTGAGGCCCCCACCGCTGACCTTCAGGAGCCCCTCCTTCACTGTCCACCTGGTGAGAAAGCAGCCAGCCAGCTCCCGAGGTGAGCCCCTGTTTGCCCCCCACTTGCCCTGTCCTTGTCCTAGCACTGCTCTCCGGGCCCTCGGGTCCTCCCGTGGTGCCCCAGGACCTGCATCTCAGGCACTGCATGGTGGGGGGTCTGGTCTGTTCTCTGACACCTGCTGGCCTCAGGGGGCTCAGGAGATGGCTCCCCCACAGCACCTCCTTTGGTGTGGACACTGGCTGCGTGGCTCACGCTGGTGAAGTCCCCCCCCACCGTGTCAGGCAGCTGATGGCCGTCAGTTTCCCAGGCCCTCTGGGCATGCTCAGAGACGCAAGATGCTCCTCCCGGTCCACCAGCAAACTTTCACATCCAGTGTTGGCCCATGGCCACCTCTGAGTCACATGGTGTTCCCAGGTCACCTGGCCCTCATCATGACCCCCGCCCTGGTGAAAAACCAAGAAGCCAGCTACTGTTGGGTGCTGTGGTGAACACCCAGGGACACTCAGTGTGGGAAAGATACGGGTAAGCTTAGGGCAAAGGAACGAGAGGACCCATGTTACAGAAGGACGCCCCACGTAGCACACTGGGGTTTTGAAGCAGCCGGTTAACACAGAGCAAGTCCTTAATGTCCAAGCCCATCTCGTCCAGGCCTCGGGGCTCTTTGGATCGTAGACCCAAGTGGGCAGCAATTTTTCAAATGTGCATCCCAAATATATGTGCACTTATTTATTGATGAAGCACACTGTGTACCACTGTGCGAATGGACTACAGACATCATAAAACACTCCCCAAATAAGTCTTTTTCACCAGATAAAATAAAAATAAAATAAGGGCACGATTTCAAGACCTTCTTCTGTGCTCTGTGGATTGTTCTGCACATCCCAGATGGAGCCCGTCAGGCTGTTCACGGGAGGTTCTTTGGTGGAAGATGAAGTTCTTGGAGACGGCATTTCCATCTGCTGCTGCTTTCTGTTCTTCCAGAACATTTGCACCCCGACTCTGAGCCTCCCAACTTCAGCGCAGGTGTCTTGTCCTGGACGTGGGGCTGTCTGTCGCGCAGCACACCCAGCACACCCCAGGGGGCTCTGCCGCAGACTGGGATGCTCTCAGTCGCTGAGCGGTTTCTCACCTCTGTTTCCTCATCTCTAAGTGGGGGAGAAGAGCCACGCGTGAGCCTTAAACAGGGTGATACCATGCCAGCCGCCCCGCCTAGGCCCTGAACCCCTGCCAGCCGACCCCTCTCAGAACTCTCACATCCCCAACACGCCACCTGCTCTGCTTGAATGTGTCCCCTCTAAGTTCATGGGTTGGAAACTCAATCCGCAAATCTATGTTAACGGATTTGAAGGCAGGGCTTCTGAGAAGTCATTAGGGCCAGATGAGGTCATGAGGACCCCATGATGACAGTAGTGGCTTTAGAAGAAGAGGAAGAGAGACCTGAATGAGCCCACTTACTCTCCCTTCCTGGCCACGCGATACCCTTTCTCACCAGGATGTAGCCGGAAGGCCCTTGACAGATGCAGGCACCCCATTCTTGACATCACTGCCTCCGGAGAGCCAAATAAACCTTTGCTATTTATAAATTACCCTGTCTGTGGTACTCAGTTACAGCCACAGAAAACAGACTAAGACACCTGCCATCCAAGACCTCAGGGGGGACCAGCTCTGGGTGGCCACATCATGCAGAAAGTCTCCCAATCATTCCCCCCGCCAACCCGTTCCTTTCAGTGACGTCTTCTGGCCTTGGGTCATTAATGGAAAGAAGGAAAGGGATTAGACTTCTTTGTGAATGACACCCAGCATCTTGGGAAGAGTGACAAGGTCATGCTAAGCTTCATGCTCTACCCCCTGCCTGCCTCCCCCAGCAGTGTTATCCAGATGCCACCTGGGGTGAGCAGAGCCCTGTGGTTCCTGAGTCTGCCTGGCACTCCAAGCATCTCGTGGGGAGCTAGCCCTAGGGCTGGGCTGGCCACGTGGGGCTGGCCATTCTCAGGAGCTACTGAGTAGACACTGAGTATTCCCATGCATGAAGGCACAGGCTATTCTGAGAAAGGGAACATTGCACCACCCCTAGAGAACATGGGCAGTGGGCTACCATCTCCCCACACCACCCCGCCCAGTGGAGGAGACTCCAGTGGACATAAATGATACCTTGAAGTAGGGGACAGTACAATCCCATCTTGCCTGCGCCCACAGCATCTACTCTGAGGACAATTGTTTTATTGGCTCTGAGCAAGCAAAAGTGCCCTAGCAGAATTCCTGAGTCACAGAAGTCACAGTCACATAAGGCAAATTCAGAGCCACCTAATAAACACCTTCTTCTCCCTTAGGTGGACCCAAAGTATGAGGTCCTCCTCCATATGGAGCATCTGCACGTGGCAGTGGCTCTATCCCAAGGGGACATCTGTGGAGGACCCCAGGAAGACCACAGAGATCAGTGGGTGACTATCTTGATTCCCCAAAGGGAATACCAGTGATGATCCCCAACTGTGTTCTGCACCATGATTCTGAGCTCTGACCTGAGCCCCGAGATGTGTCTTGGAAGACAAGTGGGATAGACACTCTAATGGCCAGTAACTTTCCAGTTGTGTTGCAATGGAACTTTCTTTTTATGATAAGGGAATGTTGACAGACCGTGAAACACGCAGGTTTCCAGCACACATGCTGATGAGCTATGGCAAACATATCCAGTAGTGCATCCACCGTGTTAGTCAAGATAGATTTTCATCATTCTAGAATGTTCTTTTGTGCTCCCTCCATCCCACCATAGGGAACGGCTGTTCTGATTTCTATGACTACAGATTAGTCTTGCTGGTTACAGAACTTGAAGAAATGGAATTCTCCAGGATGGACTTGTTGTGTTACGTTCCTTCACATTGCTGAGTGGTCCATGTAGGAAGCTACCGCCATCTTCTTCTTCATTCTCCTGGTTACAGATGCCTGGGTCGTCTCCAGTTTGGGACCAAAACCAACAAGGCTGCCATGATCATTCTCATGTGAGTGGTTTTATGGACTGGTGTCTTCATTTCTCTTGGGTAGAATTTTTAAAAGAAACTTAGAATTGTGACCTCTCACCCCATCCCAGATGCCATCCATCCATTCTGTGTCAGCGCCATTGTTGCAAGACAATTCCACTTTTGACCAGATGCCGGTCAAGAGCATCCAACCCACTCTCTCTGGCCAAAGAGCTTTATAATCTCCATTTGCACACTGGGCTCGGGATTTAATTAACTGTCTTGAGGAACGTGACACCAGGACCCGCTTATGGCAGCTGTAACATTGAGGGGTTTATGGCCAGATATTAAAACCAAAGCCACAGGGAGACTGGCTTGGATCCAGGCAGATCAGCAGCAAGAAGGGTAAAGATGGGTTGAAAATAAAATTTAATTTTCCAGCTGTGGTTAGGAGCAAGTCATATCCTAGCTTCACGGTGGGGTCACAGCCTAACAAATGAGGCGGGCATGGAGGAGAGCTCGGGAAGCCCCAGCAAGCAGCGAACCGAGGAAGATTTAGCGGCCCCATGTGTGGGTTGGAGCAGAAACAGGAGCAACCTCAAGGAAGGGTTGTAAGTCCCCACTTTTTTTTTTTTTTTGCATAAATCCTCATGGTCACAATCAAGGGAATCACCTGGCACCTATTTAACTAAATTGCTTTTCACAACAGGTCAGGCACAGCCGGAATTAATTCTGCATCCACCAAGAGTAAGAAAGTCACAGTCCAGCCAGGCCCAGGAGTGAAGGCAAAGCCAGTCCCCAGTTGGATCTGTGGCCACTGCAAGGCTCAACTGAACCGATTTAGGCTGGCCCCTGGGCCCATCCTCCCTGCTCCTATTGGTGGCCTCAGCATGGCCATCTTCTCCAGATGTGCCTCAACCCAGGCTCCCAGTGGCCCCTCCTCCCTCTCTGCTTGCTGAAACATCACCATCCTTGGAGATGGTGTCCATTCAGCTTGGCATGACTGCCGCCATCTTGTTACTGCCATGACTAGCCAGAGTCACCCTGGCCAGTTCCTCCCGCATAGTTTCCCAGCAAACTCTGACCAGACAACACCATTAGAGTGGTGTGCAGGGCCTCGATTGGACCCTAGTTCCAGGAAGCATCTGACTATGAAGTCATTGTAAGGTAAACCAGGTCATTCCAGCCAGGACAAAGCCACTTTTCTACAGGACAAAGTCCTAATCTATAACAGACCCCTCTTTTTGACCCATATGGCAGGGATCCCACTGGTCTTGCTGTTACCCAGGACCACACTTCCATAGTGAGCCCCCAGTAAGTGGCCCTCCATGCCATCCTGGGTCTGCCTGCCTTTCTTTAGTCTCAGGTCACCCTGGGCCTGGCCCTTGGACCCTAGAACTGAGTTGTTCCAGAAGAGAGGTGACAGGCCAGTGCTTCCCAGATCTGCCCCTCGCCCAGGGCACTCACCGCTCCTCCTGCCCACACACCTTCTGCAGGGGGCAGCTGTAGGTTCCTCACCTCTAAGCCCTGTGCCAGCGGCTGGGGATGGAGCAGCGAGAGGTTATTCCTCTAGATTCTGGGGGACAAATGCCAGGTGTCTGCGGGTGCATGGGAGGGTCTGTCCCAGCCCCTCTCTGGGTCCTGCTGGACCTCCCTTGACCCACAGTGGCACCCTCCCTCATGGCGTCTGCCTGAGCGTGCTGGCTTCCCACAGGGCACCATTATACAAGGACACTAGTTATATGGGATTAGGGGTGCCCTACTCCAGGTGACCCTGCTTTAATTTCACTAATTACATCTGCAATCACCCTATTTCCAAATAAGGTTGTGTTCTGAGGTCCTGGGGATCGGGACTTGGACATATGAAGTTGGGAGTTGGGGACAAGTCTAACCCAGGACACTTGACACTGTGCCAGGCCACGAGGATTGATGGTGGGCAAAGCGTCAGGTCTGTTCCTCTGTCATTGGAGGTCATGTGAGGGCCCAGAACACAGAGGTTTTTATTATCTCGCCTTTTGATATTCTCGTCATCTGGAACTAGGCTCGGTGAGGAGAGGGGAGAGGCTGGCCCCTGGGAGCGCCTCCTCTGTGGCACTGAGCTCCCAAGGGCACCTGGATGTGGTTTGCTCTCTTCTCTCTAAAACCTCCCTTCAGCCTCCTGCAGAATTTCTCCGGGGAGACTTGCAGAGACCTGTGAGACCACACTTGGTGTTTTTAATGGAATCTCTTTATTCAAAAGTCCCTGTGGCCTTTGGGTTGTGTCTGCAAGAAGCAGGTTGGCTTGCAGAGTGCTGTGTGGGGCTGATCTGCAAGGCCACCCTCACTTTTGCCACCAAGTGCAAGTTCAGGGTCCCCGAGACCCCTTGTAGCATCAGTGAGTCTCTAGGGTTCACATTCTCGGGTGTCCTTACTGCTCTGGTTTATTACAGAGAAAGATGCAGATCAAAATCAGTCAAGGGCCAGGCACAGTGGTGCATAGCAGCTCGGGAGGCTGAGGTAGGAGGATCGTGAGTTCAAATCCAGCCTCGGCAACTTAGTGAGGCCCTAAGCCGCTTAGCAAGACCCTGTCTCAAAATTTAAAAAATTAAAAGGGACTGGGGATGTGGCTCAGTGTTTAAGTGCCCCTGGGTTCAGTCTCTGGTTTAAAAAAAAAAAATCAGTGAAGGGAAGAGATCTGCACAGAGGCAGAGGGCAGAGTCCAAGAGGGCTCCACCACGGAGCCGCTGGTTGTCCCCTCCCTGTGGACTGGGCTGCCTTCCTCACCACAATGTGAGGAGCCAAGAAGCTCCTCCCAGCCAGGGTTTTCTGGGGCTCCATGACACAGGCACAGCGCCCTCCTGAGCGGGTGGCTCATCCTCCATCCTCTGAGCTGATACCACGCTACTGTTTGTCATGAACCAAAGACCCCAGGAAAAAGAAACATTCCTGGGAGGCTGGACACTCCCAGGGCTTAGAGTCACCTCCTGAATGTGAGGGCAAAGGTCTTGGGCCAAGTTAAGTATTTCACTACACACTCACCAGCAGTTAACCCAGAGGTCTCTCGTTTCACACTCTGGCTTACAGTCAACCTGTTTCAATTGTGGTCCAGAATCCAGGCACATCCCTCCCCAAAGTGCAGGAAACTGTTTCAGCCGGGGGGGGGGGGGCAGCGAGCTGATCCTTGCTTGGAACCACAGGTGGAGTGACCAAGGGCTCTCTCTGCTTGGCCAAGGGAGCTGCAGGCCGGGAGCCGCCTGTTGCCTGCTTAGTCTGTGCTGGGCACCTTTCAGCCTTGAGGGTGAATCTCCCTCAAAGTCCTCTCCACCTTTCCTCTAGGTCCCCTTAGAATTGGAAAGTGGGCTTCACCCTGCACAAGAAGCCCAGAGGCTGACACTGACGCCCAGGGGGAGCTTTGATTCCAAGAGAAACAAGCCCTGTGGCACAGAAGTCCCCTGCCCTGCACACAGAAAGCATGGCCCAGGGAGGAATGGACCTCCTAGACAGAGGCCCAGAGGCACCCCGTCCTCCCCCAGCCCCAGGTTCAAGACCTGGACAACTCTGTCTCCCAGTGACCACAAATAGAGGCAGCTTGAGCTGGATTTTGAGGCTGGGCTTCTTTAAAGCCAGGCCCTCTACCTGCCCCCCCCCAAGACCTGCAATGTCAACCCCTCAGCTTCTTTGTTGGCCTAGGGGTGGGGGCTTCAGCCAGCTCAGTGCTTAGCAGAATCTTCCCCTTCCTGGGACCCCAGACTCTGTGGCATAGAATGCAGCTTCAGTTAAACCAGGATGAAAGAATTTAGGGGGCCAGATGCAGTGGTGCATACCCCTAATCCCAGCTACTTGGGAGGCCGAGGCAGGAGGATGGCAATTTTGAGGACAGTCTTGGCAAGTTAGCAAGATCGTCAGCAACTTAGTGAGACTCTGTCTCAAAATAAAAAATAAAAAGGACAAGGGACGCAGTTCAGAGGCAGAGCACCCCTGGGTTTGATCCCCAGTACCCACCCCACCCCCAACACACAGGGCACAGGGGTTATGGAGGCTGGAGACTCAGCCCAGCCCTGAAGCCAGCACTGTCCCTTCAGGGCTTCCTGTTTCGGGTCAGTTCTGGCCTTATTTTCTAACTGCCTCCACTCCTGAGGCGTAGGCCCC
Organism: Urocitellus parryii; assembly: GCF_045843805.1. Taxonomy (NCBI): domain Eukaryota; kingdom Metazoa; phylum Chordata; class Mammalia; order Rodentia; family Sciuridae; genus Urocitellus; species Urocitellus parryii. Next base: position 35,275,207 of record NC_135539.1, read on the forward strand.
CATCTGCTGTAGTTTTCTCCACTCAAATACATCTGTCTGGAAAACCCAGTTCTATTCCCAGTGAACTAGGACAGGCCCCCAAGGTGGCGTGAGCCCAAAGAAAGGGACGGACAGATCCAGGATGACACAGAGTGCAACTTACCGGAACTCACTGACAGAAGCGTGGGTCTAGGCAGCAGCACACCCAGGTGGGCCCCTGGGATTTGGGTAGGAAGGAGGGGTATATGTAATGGTCAGGACAAAAGTGACCACATGCAAACCAGAATGCAGCTGGTGTATCTCAAGTTCATATCAAAAAAGACTCGGCAAGTTCCCGGCACTGGGTCCAGTCACAATGCTCCAGGTGCCACTCTGGTTGTACCTCGTTGTAGTATGTTGGAAAATCACACAGGGAAACTAGCTGGGGTTACTCCAGGGTGATCATGGTGGTTACCACTCAAAAGGGCTGTGGTCATGTCGTCTTTCAGTAGGGATCAAGAGTATAGATGAGGACCACTGGCCCAACCTGTACTTGATGGGATTTTAAGAGCTTCCCATTAGAATACAATGGCCATATCAACATAATTCTGGAATTCCTAATTCCAAAAAGTAGGAATAACTCAAATGTCCACCAACTGATGGATAGATAAACGTGGCATTGAGATGCAGTGGAATATTATTCTGTAATAAAAAAGGAATGGGTACTGACACATGCTACAGTGTGGACGAACCTTGAAAACATTGTGCCCAGTGAAAGCAGCCAGACACCAGGGACCACTACTGTCAGATCCCATGTATATGAAATGCCCAGAACAGGCAACTCCACAGGGAAAGGAAGTCGACTATGGTGGCCTGGGTGTGAGATGCTGGGGGAATTGAAGGTGAAGGCCAACGGATGTGGGGTTTCTTTTCCAGGTAATGAAAATGTTCTAAGATTGATTATGGTGACAGGTGCACAATTATGTGAATATGCTAAGACTTGGGGTTATATTTAGGGATGGAGGAACCTCAGCACTGAGAAGTGAAGAGCTGTGGAGCCGGGTCCAGCTCTAGGCTTCCATTTCATTATTTCTGTATCTGCTGGAATTTTCACACCACCCCCTAGTCACTGAGGGACTACAGCCAATCATTAACTAATTGGATAAAAATCAAGTTAATTTCTTTCCTTGCATCATGACATCTCAAAATAAGTTTCAAGTGGTTTAGAGTTAAACACACAAACCATCCACTAGAAAGAAATGGAAGGGGGGTCAACTAGAAAGGACTTTCTGAGCATAAAAACGTGAACAAAATGGCAACAGGGACCCATGAAGCTGCCCAGAGTCACAGAGGCTAGGGGTGGGGGGACATAGACTCTGGCGGTGGGGGGACACAGAAGCTGGGGAGCGGGGGGTGGGGGGGATGGGAATGAACAAGTTAAAAAGGGTTAGACAAACTCAGAAAAAATGTGTGCAATATGCATGGGAGGTGACGGCTCTGCAGGCAAGTTCTAAAGCTAGAAAAAGAAATAGCCAGCCTAGAACTAAGGCTTGGCTCTTACATGCCTCCCAAGGTCCGCACACCCAAGGCTTGGTCACCAGCCTGAGGCCCTACCGGAGGAGGTGCGACCCCCCGACCCCGCATGTGGGGCCTAAGAGAAGGAAGCTCGGTCCCTGGGCTGTGCCCTTACAGGGCACTTTGGGACTCTGATCCTTCCCTCTCTCCTTTCTTGCTCCTAGGCCACCAGGAGGTGAGCGGTGTCACCTTGCTCTCCCACCATGCTCGTCTGCCTCACCAACAGAGCTGAGCGACTGTGGACCGAACCCTCCGGAATCTGCACCCAAACAAACATCCCCCCCCTTTTAAGTTGTTTATCTCAGGCACTTTACACCAATATGTAAAATATTGATTAATGATCAAAAATACCAATTAATGCAAGAAACGAGGCGTTAAAGCATCAAATTGTTGAGGCTTTCACAGAAAAGTAGCACCCAGTGAGCACTTTGGGAGGACTCCGCCGTCCCTTGGCCACAGGAAAGCCCCAGCCTATTCCCAGAGCACATTTGGAAGTTCTCACCCGAAGCTCCCAAAGCTTCCCACTTTTGACGGAGGAGCCTCATTTTCCAATTTATCTTCCAATAGCAGCTAAATGAGCGCACGCAGACTTCAATCCAGACAGCAATTTATATCAGCCAGAAATGAGGCCAACTCCTACGTATGTAAAAATAAGTAAACAGTTAAACCGACCAGGATGGATTTCTAGGATGAATTGTGTGTATCAATTAAAACACCACCAACGGGATGGGGGCATGTAAGAGATGAAACTTTAGCATATTATAAAATTAAAAATGCAGTGGATCCTAGCTCAGGAACAAATAAATAAATTCACACAGACCCACAGACCTAGGAAACATAATGCAGTGTGTGACATGCAGCAGGTACCCAATTAATATTATGAGATGTCTTAAGATCAGTATGAACCTTACCCTGAGACCGGGAGTGATTTGGGATAATATTTGGGATAATATTTGCTTAGCCTTTTTTTTTTTTTTTTTTTTGGTACTAGGGATGAACCCAGGGGGCACTTAACCACTGAGTCACATCCCTAGCTCTTTAAAAAAAAAAAAAAATTTTTTTAATTTGGAGACAGAGTCTTGCTGAGTTGCTCAGGGCCTCACTAAGTTGCTGAGGCTGGTTTTGAACTCACAATTCCTCCTGCCTCTGCCTCCCAAGCTGCTGGGATTACAGTGCCTTGCCTTTGGTGGTGGGCATTTTCTGACTTTCCTACAGTTAGCATGAATTGCGATCAGAGAGGAACGTAATTAAACTTCAAAATGCCTTAGCGATGCCGGGTAAGATCAAGGCGGGAAACTGCCCATCATTTTTAACAAGTGAGTGAAGACAGGCAGAAAAATCAAACTGAACACCTGGGGACAAATAGGAGTCAGGAGCCTGACCCGTGAAACAATCTGTTTGTATTTATAAGTATCCTTTAGATTTATCATGAAGGAGGTTGGAGTTAATTTTCAGTTCATTGTGGGAAATAAAAACCAGCATCATTATCCGCACGGAAAGCATTTTAGTGGGTTTTCTTTATTTTTTGATGCTCAGTCAGTAATCTACCACCCCTCTACCACCCCTCTCATCAGAGCAGGTTACCACTCCTGGCTTGTAACAGGTGGAAAACTGCAATTGTTTTGCTAAAAAATACAAGAACAATTCAGAGGCAAACAAGCCCCCAGGGAACCATGGGGCAGGTGCGGGCACTACTGGGTCCCTGCCTCCGCACCAAGCCCTGGGCCTCCACATTGGCATTTGGCAACCTCCTGGATCACTTTGTACCCTTTGGCCGCCAATATCATCACGGCAAATGAACCTGGACTGTGAAAGTCCTTAATAAGGCACAAAATAACCAAATTTGGGGAGAGCGGGGCTATAAAAATGGAGCATTGAAAGCCCAAAACCCCCTTAGTTAGGTGAGCCAGCCTGTCTCATCATCCACCCACAAGATAGCTAGAATGTTCCTGGGGAGCAGCTGAGGCGCGGTAATAAAGAAGATTTGGGATCACTTCTGAGCCAAGCAAAATAGTGCGATTCATATTAACCAGCTGCATCATGAACCCAGAGTCATTCTCTCTGGCTCATCCCGACACCTACTCCAGAATTTTTTCCCCATTGTTCAGATTTACATTTATGGTCCTAAAACTCGGGTTTGGAATTCTAGGTATTTGGAGATGTGCAAAATGGTATGGAGACGCGGCATCTCTCCTGTGAATGAATCTGCAAAGAGATGGGCTGATGGGACGCATCTTCCATCTGCCTTTCATCCCCTCTAAGGCTCCCGTGGCCACTCCCAAAGAGCTTGCCCCTGCGTTGTGTCCCCTTTGCAAGTGGCACTTTGCTACCACTCCAGATGTTGGTTTGTGGCCCTGAATATCAGGACCTGCAACCAAATTGAACACACACAAAAAATATTGGAGGGCCACCTGAAGGCTGTTGCTCCAGATCCCTGACAGTGACAGGATGCTGCTCCTGCAATGGGAGATGTCCTCAGGACACTCTCATTATTTGTGAAGATGAGGAGGCTCTATGCAGGGGCCAGAGTGCTGCAGGGTGACGGTCCCCTGAGGATACAGGCGTCTCATACATGGGAAACGTTTACTGAGCTTAGAGAATCGCATCTCCCTTTTTCAAATTGGAAGGGCCACAGAAATGTCAGGGATAAATAAATGTCCCCCGTTGCAAGTGTCTACCGTAACAGTTTGTGGATAGGGTGTAGAGGGGAGCTTATGAGTTCTGTGCCTCGCGCCACTCCACAGGAGGCCACCCTCTCCATACATCACAATGAAACAGCGCCCCCTAGAGTCGAGCACCAAGACAGCCCAAGACATGACCATCCAGTGGGCATCTGTTCCCATGGTCACCTCTGCGGATGGCACCTCTAACCAGGATAAGGTGTGGAGTTGTTTGTGGGTTTTAGAATATGTGTCATGGACCTACTGAATCTTGCTCAAATTAATGCAGCCTTCCATTGTGATGAACGTGGGGTCAAAGTCAAGATTACATACGCCAAAAGGTGACCTCACCCCAGAATTCCACGACTCCTCCTTATTCACAAACTCTGATGTGATACCTGTCCTGGCTGAACTTTTCACAGCAATATTCATTGACTACATCAGGGGCTGATGCCATACAGAGATGTCAGAGGTGAAGAGGTCAGAGGTCAGAGATCAGAGGTGGCCACAGCAGAGATTATGTGAACAGCCAGAGTCATTTGCTTTATTGTGATATAAAAACATGCTTTATTGAGATATAACTAAGTTGCTATATAATTCACCATTTAAAGTGTACAGTGTAGTGGTTTTTAGTTCATTCACAGTTTTGCAACCATTGACAAAATCTAATTCCAGAACATTCCATCACCCAGGAAAGAGACCCCGTATCCGTTAAGTATTACTCTTTGCTTCCCTCCCACACCCAGTGCCAGGTAATCTCTTATCTACCTTCTGTCTCTGTAGATTTGCTTGTCCTGGGCTTTCCATATAAATGGAATCATGCAACATGTGGGGGGTTTTTTTGTGTGTGTGTATGTGTGACTGGCTTTTTCATTTAGCAAAATGTATTTGAGGTTCCTCCGTATTGTTAGCATGTTTTAGTACCTCATTCCATTTTATTGCTGGAAAATATTCCACGGCATGGATGTAGCACATACTGTTTACCATTTCATCAGTTGGTGTACACGTGGGTTGCTTCCACCTCTAGCTGTTAGAACAAAGCTGCTCTGAGCGTCCGTGTACAAATTTTTGTGTTTTCCTTTTGGCTGGGTCTCTGTCTAGGAGCTGAACGGGGGCCCCGTGGGGTGACTCCGCATTTAGCATTTTGCGGAACTGTGTTTTACCAAGTGGCTGGGCCCTTTTATACTTTCACCAGCAACACACAAGAGTTTGAATTTCTTTACATCTTGGCCAACATTTTTTTCTTGTCTGCCATTTTGGTTAAGGCTTCAACCGAAGCCTCCGAGGGTGGGACGTGCTATCTCACTGTGGCTTGGGTTGACATTTCCCTGGTGATAATGAGAATCTTTTCATGTGGTTTTGACTCCTTATTGTATTTTCTCTGGAGAAATGTCTATTCAGATCCTTTGCCCATTTTTTTTTCAATTCAGGTTAATTTTTAAGTTATTGATATTGAGTTATAAGAACTTTTATATAATGGACAAAATCAGATGAAAGTTTATAAACACTTTCTCTTGGTTTGTAAGTCGTCTTTTCACTTTCTTGGCAATATTATTTGAAGTACAAAGACGTTTAGTTTTGACAAAAACCAAGTTGGTCTATTTTTCTTTCTATTGCTTGTGCTTTGGGTATTATCCGAGAAAATGTCGCCTGACCTAAAGTCATGAAGATTTACTCCTGCATTTTATTCTAGGAGTTTCGTTATAGTTTATCTCTTGCCTTTAGGGCTACAGACTATGGTCCATTTAAATAAACTTTTCTTGAGGGATGTGAGGACGGGACCTACTCCATTCTGTCACAAGTGGCTATTTATTTGGGCCAGGCCCATTCATTGAAGAGACTGTTCTTTCCCACTGAGTTGTCTTGGTACCCTTTTAAAAAAATCTATTGATCATATATCTTTATTTCTAGCCTCTCCTATTCTATTCCATTGGTCTTTATATCTATCTCCATTCTAGGAGAACAAGAATTTGATGACTGTAGCTTTATACGAAGCTTTGAAATCAGGAAGTGTTGATATTCACTTTTATTTTTTCCTTTTCAAGAGTGGTTTAGTTATCCTGAGTCCCTGGCATTTCCTTCAGAATTTTAGTGTCAATATATTAATTTCTGGAAAAACGGGTAACTGGGATTTGGTAAATATTACATTAAATCTATAGATCAAGTGGAAGAGGATTGCCATCCTAACGATATGAAGTCTTCCTGTCCATGAATATGGGATGCTCTCCTGTTTATTTCAACCTTTAAATTCTCTCAATAATGTTTGGTAAAGTGTAGAAGCTTTGTACTTCTTTTGTTGACCTGATTCAACATTTTATGTTTCCAGCTGCTACTGGACTAGGTTGAATAAGTGAATAAGTGACTCTTAGGGGCTTTCCCACTTTCTAAAGATGTTTTATAACCTCCATATTCCAGGGTTCTCTGATTTCCACAGCGGAGGGTCTTCAGGGATTCTCATCTCCCACAACCTTGAAAATGGACTTCTACTCTAGATGAGAAAGTTGGCAGAAGTGTCAACTCCAAAAAAACATGAATTGAAAGACACTAGAGCACACTCCTGAGATGCCTGTTGCTGGTTCTTTAAGAGCTGGCCACACGACAATCAGGGCACCCCAGTCCTCAGTTCATGCAAATGTAGGACTCACCCCAACACCAGAGAATGGCATTTGAAATATTTCTGTCCTTTCAATGCTTTGTTCCCCCTAACCTCTAAAGTGACGGTACTAGGCTGTGGGACCTTTAAGGAGACTGGGCCGTGAGGATGGGTAGGAGTGGCTCCCCTTCAAAAGAGGCCCCAAGAGACCCCTTATCTCTCCTCCTGTGAGGATGCAGTGACCAGGTGCCCTGTGTGGAACAGGAGGTGGCCCCAGCAGACAGAATCAGCCAGCATCTCCGTGCTGGACTCCCCGCATGGACTCCCCGCATGGACTCCCCACATGCAGCTGTGAGAAACGAGTTCTTGTTGCTGATAAGCCGCCCAGTGTAGGGTGCTTGTTATGCCACCCAGAATGGAATTACGCAGCTCTGCTTTGCTTTCTCCTGTGCCTGCTCCTCCCCTTCCCCTGTTGAAGCTGTTGGCCTCAGAAGAGATGCAGCAGGTCATGTCTGCCAATCCTTCCTTTCCCCACCTGGTTTAGTCTCCAAAGCTTCAGCTCTTGTGACACCAGAGCCTGAAAGAGAGGTGGGCCTCTGAATCAAGAACAGAGACACGGGACAGCTCTTCCCGGGTAAAAGATGAGCTCTCCTGTTATAGCTCCCCTCAACCACAGAGACCCTCATGCCCCAAAGTTGTGCCTGGACCTCAGAGACAGTGGCCTCTGATTGTCCCAGGGTATGGATCTCAGATCAGCCTCTCAGCTTCAGCAAAGATTTTAGGGCACCAAACTGGTTTAGAATCAGCAAAGAGAGTCTTAGACTTCAAGGGTACACAGGGACCACCGCTGGGCACCTCTGTCCTCACCCATCTTTGACCCAAGGCTGCCTTGGCCCTGCCTGGAACCCCAAAACCTCAGCCCACTTTCTAGAAGAGGGAGAGGAGCATAATAAAAATATGAAGTCGTATTCCACGAGCCAGGCAGAATGGGGACTCAGAGATAAGATTAATTTGACTTAAGGATATTAAAGATGTGGGACATTTCTGGCACACTAGATTACGGGCAGAGATTCTCCAACCCTCAGGCCACCCGTGCTCAACAATAAAAAGTAAACAGGGACAGAACCCTCGTAAAAAGAAAATATTTTTACCAAATATAGGAGACTGCCAAAGCCAGGGAGTCTTATTCAGCCCGATGATTACAGCTGGAGTTTTATTTCTAAGCGTCTTTTTAGCATTATGTTGTCACCTATAATAAGTAGCATTTCTTGCGCAAGTGGAAGAAGATCCTAATTGGCCCTGGAGAAAGGATTTTTCATCCGTTTCAGGAGGGGAAGGATGAGCAGCATATGCAGTTACACTAATGGTTTCATTTTTTAAGACACTGAATGTTGTTTATGTGCTGTTCTTACTTTACTGCGCGCAGGCCGACCATCGCTCATCCCAAGTAGTGAGCCACGTTGGGGGCGGGGGTGCCTTTCATTTGCTGGCTGTTTGAGCCTCTCTGATTGGTTTTTCTCTCTCCTGCTGAGGTCAATAACCAGCTCTGATGTGATTTCTGCTGAATCAGTTTGCTGCGAAGTGTCTTGTCCTCCCTCCCCACGTTAATTATATCTCCCAACGAATGCTGGGCTAAAATGCAGAACTTATTTCAATAGTGGGGGAAAAAATGGATTATTCCCTCCTGGATGGTCATTGGTCCTGAGTCTGCTTTTCCTCCTGGCCTGGTCTGGCCTGGTCTGGCCTGACCTGTCTGCCATCAATAGTCATGTGGCTCTAGAATGTCCTGGTTGGGGGGAGGGTGTGGGGACTTTGGAACCCAGAGTTAATGTAAGGATGGAAGAAATTTATCTTCTCCCCTTCCCAGTGTACTCTCTTGTTATCCAGTTATCCCCGTGGGGACCTCTCTCTCTCCCCATCTTCTGGGGTTTTGCTTTTAGCAGGAGTGTGGCCCACTGAGAGGCTCCCCAAGAGCCCCAACCAAAGCAGTGTCCTCCTGATCCCAAGTCCAGGGGAACTTTATCTTGTTTTATTTCTGACATATAATTAATAATCAGGATCTGAAGTTATCTTGGGGAAAAAAAAAGAATTGTGAGAGAAAATGCCAACAGGTGTGTGTGGCTGTCTCTCTGATGAGACTGTGTAGGGCTCGATTTCCGTGGTCTTTCTGCTCAACACAGCTTCTGCACTTACCGTGTATCATTATTTTTAAAAAATATATATATTTTAATTAGTTGTTGATGAAATTTTTTATTTTATTTAGAACCCAATGCCTCACACATGCTAGGCCAGCGCCCTACCACGGAGCCACAATCAATCCCAGTCCCGTGTGTCTTATTTTCTAATCAGAAAAGAGCCAATAGAAATGGATACGGGTGCCGTGGCGCACGCCTGTCATCCCAGTGGCTCGGGAGGCGGAGGCAAGAGGATCACCAAGTTCAAAGCCAGCCTCAGCAACTTGGTTTTTCCAGGTCAAGATTGGATCCCATCACATGACTTTGCTAACTGCAGGAGAGGCTGGGGAGTTGGAAACAGCTCTGTGGTGAATATCTTAGACAATCCCAATCATCATTTGGGTCTGGGGGCATTATAGCTCTCAACAAGGAAGTGAGGTGATGGGGTTTAGGTACCTAGGTGGCGCTTTCCACCTTGGCCATTGACCAGCCTGTGGCTTGGGGATGTCAAGCTGATCCCTTCACCCTGCTAACCCCAGGGACATTCTCTCCTAAAATGGAATGACATCATGTCCTCTGTGTCTGGCTCCCTCTGGGTGTCCCCAGTGGGGGAATTCCAGGAAGGAAGACAGGCTCAGAGTCCAGGGATCAGAGTCCAGGGCTCTGCTTTCTAAAGGGAAGAGCCCGGGAGGCTGCAGGAGTCTCTTTAGCCTCCTAACCAGCAGCCGCTCAAGCCAGCTCAAGCCAGCGGGTGGGTCAGAGCTACTGCCCCAGCCACACTGTCAGGGGCCGCTCTGTCTTCATTTCTGCTGGTGGTTGCTGTGCCTTGCAGGGGATGTCAGTGCCACCGAGAGGCTCTTGGCCTTGGCTTGGTGGCTCTTTCACATTCATTTCCTTGAATTCTCTACATTTTTTGTGGGGTCATTACCTGTCTGCAAGGTACATAGGAGCGAATTTCAGTGGTAGAAAGTGGTCTTGTCCTGGGCAAGGTCACCAGGGCTGTTCTGAGATGGAGGACAACAGGCATCTTCTGTCCCTGCACCAGAGGCAGCCCCCCTCTCCCTCCTCCCCTCCCCTCCCCCTCCCCTCTTCCTCCTCCCCTCTCCCTCCTCCCCTCTCCCTCCTCCCCTCCCCCTCCTCCCCCTCCTCCCCCACCCCTCCTCCTCCATCTGGCCTGTGCTGTTCATCAAGGGGATTTTCTGTCACCACCTAAATTGATACTTGCTGCAGTCCCTTCAGCCGACACCACTAAACTGAGGGGCCACGTTGTCCTTGGCTCTTTCTACCGGGAATAAAGTGACTCGTTAAGCTAGTCCATCGGCTTTCGGGCCCAGCAAAGCTTGGGAGGACATTTTTCTCTGTCCCCTCCTGGAGATCTACATAAGGAACAAGTGGGATTTAAACATCCCATAAACTCTGCTTTCGGGGAAGCCAGGAAATAGAGTCCTCAGACTCCGACATCGTGTGGAGACGACCAAGCCGCAGGATGGAGCAGAACTGTCCACAGCAGCCGGCCGGGCAGCACAGGGCTGCAGGGGCCACACCCGGTTGCCTGGGAGCCGGCGCTGGAGGAAACCCTTGGGGGAGGCCCTAGAGGCTGGGCAGTGAGAATGGCCACCCATGCACCAGGAGGAGCTGACCCTACCGGAGGAGAGGAGGACCTCGTGGACTGGGAAGACGACCACAGTGCCGTGCGTGGCCTCCTGCCTCCCCCCACCGCGTCCCCCCAGTGACCGCTCCCCAGATTCACTCCTTTTCCATGCCCGGGTTGATGCTGGGTGTGCACCCACCTCCCCTATGGAGTCCAGGCCTCCCGGCGCTTTCTGCTACCATCACCTACCTCCCCTACTGTGTATCCTTAATGCAAAATTGCAGCTGGGCACCGTGGTGCACGCCTGTAATCCCGGCTGCTTGGGAGGCTAAGGCAGGAGGATTGCAAGCTCGAGGCCAGCCTCAGCAATTTAGCCAGGCCCTAAACAACTTAGTGAGAACCTGTCTCAAAATAGAATGTTAGAGAGAGAGAGAGAGAGAGAGAGAGAGAGAAAGAGAGAGAGAGAGAGAGAGTGCGAGCGTGTGCTGGAGATATGGCTCAGTGGTTGAGCACCCATGGGTTCCATCCCCAATCCCAAAACAAAACAAAACAAAATTGCACAGGAGAAGAGAGATGGGGTCATAACAAACCCAGTGTCCTTTGTTGAGTGGTCTGGGAGGGGCTCCTTGGGTATGGAGTGAGCCCCAGTCCTCATTCTGCCCTTTGGCATGTAAACCCACTCTCCTGGAGCTGAGATGCCCGATGTCTCCAAGGGCCCCAGGCTAGTCCTCTCTCTGTGGTCAAGGGACTGACTCTCTGGCTTCTCTGCTGTCTATTCAGTTGCCAGCCCCCTCCTCCAGCTTACTCTCCTTCCAGTATCCTGAGTTCAATCAGGTTGGTCCAGAAACCCCAGGTACACACACACACACACACACACACACACACACACGCGTGTCTTAGGGCAGTTCCCAGGAAGCATATCCCCCCAGCTCAGCTCTGGTCTCCTCTTTCCTCGTTTGCAGGGCTTGAGGAGGGAGGGCTTTGGGGCCTTTCCAAACTCCCTGAGCCCTGAGCCCAACTTGCAGGGGAATCGCAGCCAGTGCTGGGGATAAGCCTCTCCAGCCCATCTCACCAGCGAGACCTCGAAGCCCTGCGGCCGTCGGCTCTGGGGCCTGCAGAACCTTCCAGTCCCACACACTTCTGCGCCTGGGCAGGGCAGCCGGATGTTTGTTCACTGACTTTCTAAGAACTCCAGACTCTTCTCTGTGACGTGTCCCTGCTGGAAGACATGCTCAGCCCGGGAGACCAGGGCCTCAGGTCACCTGGGCTGCCCACTCATCTCAAGGCTCATTTAGAAAAAAATATTTTCTTTTTGTCCCCCAAATCTGAGCCAGAGTCCCAATATATAAAGAGATGAAGTGGATCTGACTGGGGGCAGCTTGGAGGGCAGATGCCCTCTGCTCTGTCTTCTAGGCTCATCCGAACCCTGTTCTCCCTTTCTCCCTCGTTTGGTGATCAGAAGCAGCTTGTGTTGTACAAAAGCGATCCCTTCCACAGCTCCTGCGATCCTCCCGTCCCCCTTCCCCCTGCCACACAGAATGGAAATCGCAAACCAACCGCTAATGCATCCAACGGCGTGGAAGGACGAATCCCTTTCAAACATTTTGCTTAAAGAAAGAAGCTGGAGACAGCCAAGTACATATTATTTTTTTTCCATGAATATAAAATATAACAGACAGAAAAGTACCTGTAATCACAGAAAGCACGGGTCAGGGATTGTTCCTGGGGAGGGGAGGAGTTGGGGACAGACTGGGGAGGGCAGGAGGGTGCTGATGAGTTCTCCTCCACCTTGGAGGGGGCTCGGTGACACAGGTGTGTGCCCAGGTCCACGTGCATCAGACTGTCTCACCTAAGACTGGTGCCTCTCACTGCACCTCCCCTTATAAAAGGAAGCTTGAGCCTCCTGTGAGCACTGGCTCAGGAGAGGCCTGCTGACGTGTGCAGGGAGGAAATGGATTGGTGACTGTCACTTCCTGTGACATGCACCAAAATGAAGATGGATGGATGGGTTGATGGACAGATATGTGGCCACTCAAATATGGCAGAATGTTCATCATCAAATCCAGGTCGGGGTGGACAGCTGTTCAAGCAGCAGTTCTCTAAACTATGCTAGAAGGTTTTTGTAATATGGGGGGAGGAGAAATTCCGAAGAATTTTGTAGTTTGGGAAGGAGGAAAAGGGCTGCCAGTTTGGCTTCCTGTTCAGGAATGAGTGTTTTTTTTTTTTTTTTTTTAATTTAATCTCTTCTAAATACTTTCCCAGCCTTTCATTTTTCTGCCAACTCACTCGGAACATCTGTCTCCATTTTCTTCCTCTTTTTAAAGAGGTCAAGGTTATTTGAGGTAAATTCCCCCCTTTGTAGTGTCAGTTCTGAGCCTGACAAATGTATACAGTTGTGTCACCACCACCATCTCCTCCAACAATGCCCTGGGGGACCCGTATGGACCATCCTGCCCCCGCCCAGCTCCTGGGAAACACTGGTCTAGTGTTGATCCCCACCCCACCCCGTTGCCTTTGGGAGATTGTCACGTAAGTGAAGCCACAGGGGGTGGAGCCTTCCGCTTGCCCTCTTTCCCTGAGCACAACTCACCTGAGATGCATCTGGGTTTTTATGTGTATCAGTAGCTCATTCCTTTTGACTTTCCTAATCGCAGTGGCTCAGGAGGCTGAGGCAGGAGGATTGCAAGTTGAAGGCCAGCCTCCACAACTTAGCGAGGCCCTAAACAACTTAGCGAGACCCTGTCTCAAAAGAAAAAATAAAATAGACGGGGGATGTGGCTTGGTGGTAAAGCACCTCTGGGTTCTATCCCCAGGACAAACACACACACACCCAACATGAAAGTGAGCATCTTGTCCATTTTCTTGGGATAGTTCTTGGGTGGTTTTAAACACCTTCATAACATTGAACCACCTCCCACCAGCCTCCTCCAGGGCTCTTCTCATCTTGTAAAACAGGGACTCTGCACCCTTCAAGCCCTGAGTGCCCCTGCCCCTCCCGAGCCCTGGCACCCATCCTCCTGTCTCGGACTTTAACTGCTTGGGGGACCGCATAGAAATGGAACCAAGAAGCACTTGCCCCTCACTGGGCATCCCATCCCCACGGGCCACCCAGCAGGGCTCAGAACGTCCTTCCTTTCCAAGGCTGAATAACAGGCCACCTGCCACTTACCTTTGCCTGTCCATGAGCACCGGGGTTTCTTCCACCTTTGGGCTCCTGAGAATAGAGCCACCAAATAGAGCCACCATGGGTGTGACGGTGCAGATATCTGCTTTCAGAGCTTTGGGGACACCCCGAGGTGGAGCCGCTGGATTGGATGGTCACCCTACGTCTGTGATTTTTGAGGAGCTGCTGGGCTGTGGGTGCTGCATCCTGTCACAGCCCAGCAACAGTCCCCAGCACACGGGTCCCTGCTTCCTACAGCCCCCCACCCCAGTGCTATTAGCTCTCCCTTCTTTAGTAGCCTTCCTAAGGGGTGCCAGGTGACGATCTCATTGTAGTGTTGATTCCCAGTCCCGGCCATGAGCACGCTTCCTGGGCTTCTTGGCCACTGACTTGTCTTCTAGAAACTTGCCTACGAGGTCAGCCTTGGACCCATTTTAAGTGGAGTCACTTGTGGATGTGCTTTGGATTCTATTGATCCCTTATCAGATATGTGACTAGCAGCTATTTCCTCCCATCCCTGAATGTGGGTCACCTCTCACTCCATTGACGTGTCTTTGATTGACAGGTAACCGAGGTCCCTCTCTGGGGGCCGCGTTGGAGTGTGGTGGTACGCGGGCACCCTGGTGTTGACGGACTCAGGATACCCAGGTCACCGGCCGTCTCAAACGTCTTTCAATGTGCAACATTTTTGTGGTTTCGATGAGTCTGGTTTGTCTGACTTTTCTCCTTCTGCCTGTGCTTTTAGTGCCACATCCAAGAAGTCATGGCCAAGGCCAATGTTGTGGAGTGTCACTCTGAGGTTTTCTCTTCTTTTCCTTTTTGGTAGAGGTGGTTGAACCCAGGTGTGCTCTACCACACCCCCAGTCCTTTTTGTTTTTATTTAGAGACAGAGACTTGCTAAGTGTTTTAGGGGCTTTCGAAGTTGCCAAGACTGGCCTCCAACTTGTGATCCTCCTGCCTCAGCCTCCAGAGCCACTGGGATCACAGGTGTGCAGTACAGGTGTGCAGCCTCCCTATGCCTTTTTCTAGAGGTTCTACAGGTTTGGGTCTTGTGTTTAGGTCTTTGATCCACTTTGGGTGAGGTTGTGTGTGGTTTTAGGAAGGTGTACTGTCCCCCTGGTCCGTGATTGTCCTTCCCCGTCCTGAATGGTCTTGTCAAAACTCATTTGAAAAAAAAAAACTCATTTGACCTTATGTGGGAAGGTTTCTTTCTGGGATCTCTACTTTGGTCCTTTGCTGTGTATGTTACGTTGTGTAAAATGCTCTTATTGCATCGATTAAGGTGATCATGTGGGGGTTGCTCTTTCTTGCTACTTCCTTGCTATATTGATTTCTCATATATTGAACCATCCTTGCCTTAAGATAATTAAGATTCCGTGAGGTCATTGGGTGAATCCTAATCCCATCTAACTGGAGCCTTATAAGAAGAGGAGATCAGGGCAGAGACACACACGGAGGGACAACCACATGCAGACCCAGGGAGAAGACAGCATCTATAAGCCATTGAGGGTGGTCTCAAGAGGAACCAGCCCCACCCGCACCTTGATCCTGGACTTCCAGCCTCCAGATGATCAGAAAATACATTTCCAATGTTTAAGCCACTCAGACTGTGGTGCTTTGTTACAGCAGCACTACCAAACTCATACAGTGCTTCACTCCTTTTTTGATGACTGAATATTATTCCATTGTGTCTGACTATAATTTCTTTATCCATTCATCTGCCAATGGACATTTGGGTTGGTCTCCACCTTCTGGGTATTGTGAGCAATGCTGCTATAGACATGGCTGTATGTCACCTACTGGAGTGCTGGTTTGCATTCCTCTTGGGTGTCCACCCAGTAGTGGAATTGCTGGGACACACAGTAATTCTGTTTCACTTTTTGAGGAAGTATCCAATTGTTTCCCCAAGTGGCCATAATATTTTACACCTGAGCCAGCAAGATCTAGGTGTTGCAATTTCTCCAAACCCTTGCCAATACTTAACTTACCAGTTTAAAATTATAGCCACCTGCTGCCTGCAGTACACACTTATAATCCCAGAAGCTTGGGAGGCTGAGGCAGGAGGATTGAAGGTTAGAAGTCAGCCTCAGAAACTTAGTGAGGTCCTAAGCCACCTAGTGAGATCCTGTCTCAAAATTAAAAAAAAAAAATGAAGGGCTGGAGATGTGGCTCAGGGGTTAAGCCCTGCGGGGTTCAATCCCTGGTACAACAACAACAAAAAATTATAGCCACCCCAATGGGCATGAAGTGGCATCTGATACTACATTACAAAGGTACATTTGTTGATTGGTGTCTCCTGTAGAATGTAAGTTCCCTGAAGGCCAGAGGTCTCCCTCACTATTTATGCCCCTAGAGGGTGCTCAGTTAACATGCTTTCATGAAGGGGTGCAAGCTTTTGTGGCTATTTAGTCTTGAGCATGAACACAGGGGCAGGAGCAGGATTTTGACTCAAGAATCAGAAACAGCTTCATCATTAAGGAAATATTTTTGTCTGCACCTTGAGCAAATTGGGTGAGGCTGACTGTACTCAGGACTCTCAGAGGCCATCAGCCTGGCTCCCGGAAGAGCAGGGCATGACCACAGGTGGGCACAGAGGGTGGGCAGGGCGGGTGGCCTGGTGAGGCGGTGTGCAGGGGGCAGGTTACCGTGAGAGTCCAGCCTGGAGGGATGGGCTGGAGCTGACCCCGGATCCAGGGTGAGGCGACCGCCTTTGTTTTGCCCTTTCACTGAGGCACTGAAAATTTTAGGGTAAGAAGGTGACCTGACCCCATTTGCATTTTAGGAACACGGTCGTACGGTCACCATTTCCAGCGGGCACAGCCCAGCTTCTTGCTGGGAACATGGCTAACGCTGGGCGTCCTGCAGCTGAGCTTCAGTGTGAGTTTGGGGACCTGTCACCTCCCAGACGGGCTGGAAAGTGGCCCAGCCTGGCTTTCCTACCTGTCGGGCAGCTGGGCATGGACTTAGGTCCTGGGTCACTCCTCCCTATTGGCAGCAGCCCAGCCTGGGGTCCCGACGGCCCGTGTCTGTCAAGCAAACTTACAATAAAAAATTTGAGGATGTAACCCAGCACTGATCTTTAAAAAAAAGAAAAGTCAGTTCAGAAATTACTAGAGAATTCCCTGCCTCAGGTCACACGAGGAACGCAAGGGGCTGTGGTTTTTGGTGATTGAACCCGAGAGCAGGGAGGGGAGGAGTCACAGAGTGAGAAGAGGTGAGAAGCCAGGGGATGGGTGGGAGGCAGGAGGGAGCATCAGCAGAGATTCAACCAGGGGCATTTCTCCCTGGGCATCTGCAGGGAGCCGGCTCCAGGAACCCTGTGCATAGCAAAATCCAAGAATGCTGAAGTCCTTAAATAAAGCGGTGTCGTATTTGCATATAACCTATGCAAACTCCAAGCCATTTCTAGACGGCTTAAGATACCAGACATAATGTCAACCCTGTGTAAATAGTTGTCACACTGTATAGTTTAGGGCATCATGACAAGGAAATGACTGTGCGTGTTCCCTAGAGATGCCTTTATTTTGACCCATGGTTACTTGAATCTGTGGATGCAGAACCCACGGACATGGAGGCTGACTGTACTCATGACTCTCAGAGGCCATCGGCCTCCTTTATTTGGGGGCAGGGGTGGAAGGAGGTACTGGAGATTGAACTCAGAGGCACTCAGCCACTGAGCCACACCCCCAGCCTTATTTTGTATTTTATTTAGAGACAGGTCTCAACTGAGTTGCTTAGTGCCTCACTAAGTTGCTGAGGTTGGCTTTGAACTTGCAATCCTCCTGCCTCAGCCTCCAGAGCCGCTGGGATTACAGGCTGGGTTCCTCCTGCCCAAGGACACAGTGACATGCCAACTGGGGGGACCAACTCCTCTAACTCGGTGTCTGCACTGCACTCAGGTGTCGGCACTGGGTTGATGGGGAACGACATCTTCTCCCTGCTGCAGCCTCTTATGCTGATGGAGTCCGGAGACCATCTGGAGAAGCAATGTCCAGCCACACAGACACCCCGGGACTAGCTCCAGGGGGCAAAGCAATTGCTTATTAGACAACAACCATGTCTCAAAACTCACTTCCATGCCTCGCCTCACTGGGTCCCCTGAACTCTGACTGTAACATCAAGAAGTTCGTGCCACCCCGGTGGAACCCACCGGAAGACAGGCTGAGTCACTGGAGACTTATACTGGGCTCCCAAAGCAAAGAGTTACATCCATGTCCTCATGCCAGGAACCTGTGACGGTGGCTGTATTTGGGGACAGGGTCTTTGCTGATGTTACTAAAGATCTTGCAACACAGAGCTCATCCTGAATTATCCCAATGGGCCCTAAATCCAACACTGAGTCCTTACTGGGGACACTGTGATGGAAGGAGGCAGAGATGGGGGTGCACCCTCAAGCCCAGGGTGTTCAAGCTGCCAGAACCTGCAAGAGGCGAGAGCAGATTCTCCCGAGAGCCCCCAGAGGGGACTTGGTCCTGCCAGATTGCAGCCCTCCTGCCTCCAGAACTGTCCCTGATAGGGTTTAAATATTTTTGTGCCCCCAGAATCCTGCAGGAGTCTACATCTCAAAGCCATAATTTGATAGAGGGTGGAAACTTTTCTCCAACACTCATGTTTAGAGGTGGAACTTTGGGGAACTGATTGGATTGGATTAGATCATTCTGGCGGAGTCCCTGCGACTCAATTCTGATGGTTTTATAAGGAGAGAGAGAGAGAGAGAGAGAGAGAGAGAGAGAGAGAGAGAGAGAGCGCGACCACATGATATAGCCAACAGGGGCCCTCTCCAGAGCCTGCTCAAAGCTGATTGAACTGCTGGCCTCCAAAACTGTGAATGAAAAAAACCTCTTTTCTTTTTAAAATAACCTGCCTCAGGCATTTTGTTATACTAACAAAAAATGGACTAATACACTACCAGGGAATAAATGCTGCTGTTTAAAGACACCCCATTTACAGTTACTGGTTACAAGAACCTCAGGACACTAATGCAGTGGCAAACTGCCAATGGATAGTCCATATGCCCCAAGCGGATCCCCCAGTCTCCCTCCCCAAGCCTGTCGCTCTCAAGTCGGCTGAGTCAACAGTGTCTCCATCCCCCCAGGTGCTCTGGCGGATGCCTCTAAGGCGTCCTGACTCTTTCTCTCATATTCCACAGTCAAACCAGGAAAAAAAAATCTGGTTGCCTGTAGCTTCCACCCTGAAAGTCTGAACCCAGAAAAGGAGGGGACCCCCACCTCCCCTGCTCTGGGTGTGGATCACGGTGGGGCCCTCACGTGGCCTCTGCGTCTTGGTCCTCCACATCTCTCCATGTGGCAAAAGGGCCTGTTACAGTCCCCAGGGCAGTCACGGCGCTGCTGGGCCCCGGGTCTCTGGGTCACCTGGACACACACGCTCCTCCTCTTCTCTCACACAGTCTCCTCTGCTGCATCCCCGGGCCTCCCTGACACCCTCACTGACACACAGGACCGTCCCCTCCTTGGGGCTTTTGCACAGGGAACGTGGTGCCCACGGACGGCCACTCCCCTCTCTGCTCCTCCATTCTTGCTCAAGTGTCGCTTTCCGGCTCGGCCTCTCCTGACCCCTCAGCACCTACTCTGACCTTCCCGATCCTTCTCCTGCCCCCTCATTCCCCCCACCCCCACCCCGTCACCTCCTGTCATGCCGTGCCACGTACTTATGTGCTGTGCCCGCTGTTGATTGTCTTTGTCTCCCTAGAATGTAAACTCCGGGGGGAATTTTCATTTCCTTCATTCCCACGTAGATCATCCAGAGAAGGGCCCGATGCACAATAGGTGCTCAATAAATATTTGTGGAACAAATAAGAGGAATTAAAAATAAAAAAAATAGAAAAGGGTTGACAGCCTCTTCCATAATAGAGTGATTTTTTTGAGATCACAAAATAAATGAAATCCTGTGGTCATTCAAGCTCACTGTCCGTGGGGTGGCATTTTGAAATACGAAGGTAGTCAGCTTTGCTAAAGTGGTTGTCATTCTTTTTTTTTCCTTATCAGTTACATTTAGAAACCTTCGCACTTTGGAGGATGCAGTTGATCAGCGACCACTGAGAACAGCAGTATTTTTCTTCCCCCTCTGGACCATGATAATAGTTGTGAAAGGCCACCCTTGAGAACATTTGTATCCTCCACTCTCCCAAAGATAAGCAAAGTTATGCTGCAGTAACAAATGACCCCAAGATTTCATGGGGAAACGGCTTCCCACAAAAAAATTACCTGATAAAGCTCAGGGACTCTTGGGCCGGCTGCTCTCTGGGTAACAGCTCAGCTCTGCACCTTGATATCAAATATGCTGCCAGGATCACCTGGGCAGGGCAGAATCCCAGAGCCCCTTCTGCAGCATGGAAGTGTTGCCACCTGCAGGTGACATGGTTCACTTCTGCTTTGCCTCATTGGCACAAGTAGTCACCAAGCCACACCTGACCCCAAAGGACTGTGGGTGAGAAAATGGGGCCAGAGACACTGATGCACCTCAGACATATCAACCACCTCCATGAAACTAAGCATCTCTTATGTTTTTCAAACTCGTTATTCACATCTCGTGTCCATTTTTCCAACAAAGAGTTGCTTCTTTCTTGTTGATTTCTAAAAACTCTTTATATAATTAGAGTAAACCGTTGCTTCTAAGTTGCCAACATTGTGTTGTCATCTGTCTTTTGATTTTGTTGTAGTATTTTAGGCCATCAGAGTTTAACTTGTTTGTCAACCTTTTTATTGTAAAATGAGATGTGGGGATGAAAACACAAAAGAGGTGTACTGCTTGAGGAGCAATTGTACAGCGGGCCCTCCTGTAAACAATGCCCAGGTTAATAATGGACACCCAGAAACGCTCTTGCCTTTCTATTTATTCCAATCTTGATCCCTTCTTTTCTCCTCACCAAGTAGCAACTCAGCTCACACAGTCATGACTTTCTTTATTTCTTAATACAATTACCCAGTGTGCAGTCCTAGGATACAATGGTTGGCCCTCACTCTCCTGCCCACCTGCCATGTGACCCAGCACATAAAACCATGCTCTGTCTTATAAGTCTCATTTAATCTCACGGTTTCCCTTTCATTCCTTTCATTGTCCTTGAAATTTGTCTGTTGAAAAAAAATCTGGGACATTTATTTTTGCTGATTGCAAATTCAGCAAGTCCCCGCAGTCTCTGTGTTACCTGCAAATTGGCAAGTGGATTCCGAGTGCTCGACCCCTTTGACAAGACTTGAGGTAGTGTCTCCTGTCTGCCCACCGGGGCTGGAACTTCCTGTGCAATGTCAAACGACAGCAGTGAGAACAGACCTTATTGTCATGCTACTGATTTTAGTAGAAATGCACCATGAAGTGTTGTTGTTAAGAGTGACGCTGGGTACTAGGCCAGGGTAGGCGCACTCGATCACGTACCCATAGTGAACAAGGCAGTGTCCATCTGCCAGTGTCTCTGTGAGTGTTTTTATCATTAATATGGATGTTGAAATTTTTCCAGTGCCTTTCAGCATAAAATGGAGATGATTTTTTAACTACCCTGTGAATTGGAATATTTATTAGAATCTTCAAGTTGAATGTTCTTTATTTTAAATATTTTTTTTCCTTGTAGATGGACACCATATCTTTATTTATTCATTTTTATGTGGTGCTGAGGATCGAACCCAGGGCCTCACATGTGCAAGGCAAGCGCTCTACCGCTGAGCCGCAGCCCCAGCCCAAGTTGAATATCCTTATATTCCTCACATAATAACTGGCTCTGTCTTGACATATTGAAATGTTACTAGATTCATTCACTAACACAATATTTTATTTAGAAATTTTGCATCTATATTCATGAGTGAGAATGTTTTTTATTATTATTACTATTACCACTAATAGAAGGAAGAAGATTAACATTTCTACTATTACCACCATCTCCCGGGGATTGCTATCAGGGTTCTGCTGTCTTCAAAAAAAATTGTTTTTCTTTTTCTGCTCATGTCCTGCTTGACTGGAGTTGACCCTCTGATAAATACCCCAGGGAGGATTCACGAGCACCAGACTCTCTTGTTCTTTCAGGTCAAATGCATGTTTGTGGGAGTCTTGGTACTTTAGGACAGTTTAGCTGGGTATCAAATCAAGCCTCACACGGTTTCCATGAGAAATTATGAGTATATCCCCCAACTTGGATTTTTTTTTTTTTTACTTTTATATTACTGAGTACCTGAATATCTGATAAGTGCTGGAATTTTATTTCTTGTCTTCCTTTTTTTCTGCCTAACTACCCCAAGGATTTTTTTTGTCTTTATCTTTGAAGTTAAGTTATCAATTAGAAATATTTAATTGTTTTTTAAAATATTTTTTTAGTTGTTGATAGACCTTCATTTTATTTATTTATATGCAGTGCTGAGAATTGAACCCAGTGCCTCACACATGCTAGGCAAGTGCACTACTGCTGAGCCCCAGCCCCAGCCCCTAGAAATATTTCATTGTTAACTGCTCTGAGCCACATTCTGTGATCTTTCATTGCACTGGGCCAAAGCCTGTATTTTGAATAAGTTTTATTAAAGTTGGATCTTCACATATTCTGTTCTGGTCTGGTTTTCTTCAGAGACAGACTCAATCCCATGCCCATAGGCTCTCCTTTCAGACCTTTCAAATAATTTACTCTATTCTCCATTTTAAAACTCTGTGTTGGTGGGGGGACAGGCCATTATTGCTTATTGGGGACACGGTTTCTATTTTACTCTTTTAAAAGAGTTCTGGACATTGGACACACAGCCTGAATATACTTAGTACGACTGAACTTCACACTTGAAAAGGGTTCAAATCAAATGTGAAATTTTGTGTTATGTCTATTTTACCAAAATGTTCTTAAAAGTAGACGACTATGTCCAACTCTCTCACAGCATGAGAAACAGTCTTTGTTTATTAGTATCATGAATCAACTTCTCCTTAGTTCTTTGGTTTTTATTTGTTGGTTTTGGTTGGTTTGTTTGTGAGACAGGCTCTCACTAGGTTGCCTGAGATGGTCTCAAACCTCTGGGCTCAAGCAATCGTCCTGCCTCGGCCTCCTGAGTGGCTGGGACCACAGCGGTGCCCGCCGTGCCTGGCTCTGATTCAGTCCTTCAACATGGGCAGCTCATCTGTGTTGTACCAGTGTCCGTGCCCTGGGCTCCCCAAATGCTGAGGGCTAGGCTCAAATTGACTTAGACAATAAGCTAATGTGCCCTAGTGACAAGACAGTCCCTACCATGGAAGTGAAGGAGGGTGGGTTTTCTTTGCTTTTGATTCAAGTATCACTCAAAAATCACTCAATACTGGTGTCCCTAGTCTGGGCAGGGTCATACAGTTATCCCTGGGCACCCCAGAGACTGCTCCCCAAGAACACCAACCAAAACCCATGGAGGTTTATGTCCCTCATGTAAAATGGTGTGGTTTATCCAACAGCCTCTTCCCATTCTCCCTTATATTTTAAATCATCCTTAGATCACTTACGATATCTGATACCAGGCCAACCCATTTCATTCACATGGATTTGGTGTAGCACTTGGTGCACAGCAAGTTCAAGTCTTGTCTTTTGGAACTTTCTGGAATATATATATATATATATATATATATATATATATATATAATATTTTGATCTGCAGTTGGTTCAACCCATGGGTCAGAATCTGTGGGTGTAGAGGGTAGACCCCACATGCTTGGGTCCTCCCTGAGGTCATGGGTTATTTCCACAGAGCTCTGACTTGGGAAGCATCTGTGGAAGCCCCAGCCCCAGCACTTGGAGATGTGACCATATTTAGAGAGCAGCCTGCATGAGGTGAGGGACCACTAGTGTGGGCCTTAATCCAATCTTCCCGGTGTCCTTCTAAGAAGACATCAGGCCACAGACACACTCAGAGGGACACCCATGTGAAGACTCAGGGAGAGAGGACCCAGCAGGAGCAGCCCTGCCCAGATCAATCTGACTAATCTTGGATTTTTAACCTCCGAAAGGCAAGAAAATCAAGGTCTGTGGTTGGAGCCCAGTCTGTGTCATGGGGCTGGGGCTGAAAGCGAGGACCCCTTCAGAGCCCCCCACCAATGGGCATCGCCTCTCTTGGTCCTTGAACAACCTGTCCCCTGAGTGGAAACCTGTGACAGGTTAATGGGAGATTCTAGAGTCCCACCCTGAGGCAGTGAACATTCCAGGTTTTGCCTGGGTCCCCATGGAGTCTCTGACCTGACCGCACACCCTCCTTCCTCCCTACCCAACTCGAGGTCCCTATAGACTAAAAGGTCACTGGAGACTCAGCGTCTGCTCCCCTTGATTTCCCCCTCCAAGATGGGCAATTATGAAATTTCTCTCCGCGATAAGAAAAGCCATTAGAATGATCTTCACATGCATTTGGAGAATACTGATGCATGCCCCCAGGTGTGTGGGAGCAAATTAGCATTTCCATGAAAATTAGTTAATGGTATTAATATTTATGGAGCACCCTTCCGTGCCCGGCGCTGCGCTGGGTGCTGCCGATCTCAGGTTGGCACAGAGAGACGCGGTGCCCAGCTCAGCGGAATTCGGAGTCTCCTGAGAGCCAGAGGCTAATGAAGCAAAGCTGTCCCAGGCAGGCAGGGGGCTCTGGGAGGGAGGGGCAGGGACCTGCACCCAGCAGATGTGAGAAGGACACAGGGGGCATCCAATGCCGGGCTCTATGGGCTGCTGCTCAGACCCCGAAGTTGATGATAAAAGCTGTGGACAGCCCTTGGGTGTTCTAAAAAGCAGCTCTGTTGATACACAGCTCATTCCTAGATAACATGCAATGCTCATCATGGTCAATTCCAGGATTTTTTTTTTTTGAGGGTGTGGGGATTGGATTCAGGGGCACTCGACCCCTGAGCCCCACCCCCAGCCCTTTTTTTGTATTTTATTTAGAGTCAAGGTCTCACTGAGTTGCTTGGCCTCTCACTTTTTGCTGAGGCCGGCTTTAAACTCACAATCCTCCTGCCTCAGCCTCCCGAGCTGCTGGGATTACAAGCAAGCGCCACTGTACCCAGCTCTAAGATGTTTTTGTCACCTGTAGCTGTCACCCCTTTATTCTCCATGCTCATCCTCCCCCTAAGCAACCACTACTCCAATTTCTGTCTCTATGGATTTTCTTGTTTGGGAAATTTTACATAAATAGAATTTTACAAGGTAGATCCTCCGTGAAAGCTTTGTACCTTGGTGTGTTATCAGGGCTTCCTGACGTCCTCACCGTCACCTCACGTCCCATTGTAAGAATGGACCACATTCTGCTTATTCAGGTGCCCGCTGGTGGACATCTGGGCTGTTTCTACCTTTTGGTGGTTCTGAATAATGCTGCCGTGACCCTGGGTGTTGGAGGTTTTGTGTGATGTGTGTTTTCATTCCTTGTGGACACGTTCGGAGCTGTGGGACCATGGGTCAGATCCCTGGATCCCGCCACGCTGGTTTTCCACAGTGGTGACACCATGGACAGGCCACCAGCTGGAGGTGAGGGCCCCAGTGGACCCAGGAACTCACCCGTGCTTGTTATTGTCTGACTTTTTCACTCCTGCTGTGTGGTGGGTGGCAGGAGGTCTCTCTTGGTCTTTGAGTGGACTTTGCCATGGGGGAAGCTGAACGGGGCATTCTGTGGTCCTCGCACCGGAGCACACACCGGCCTCCAGGGTTGTCAGCACAGAGGCCAGCGCCCTGCCTCCTTTTCTGACTCCGTGGCCTGCTGTGGCCGAGAATTTGCCTTTTCAGAATTCGTAGGTGAAGCTGATTCTGCTGGTCCGGGGACCACACTTTGAGAAGTACTGGGCTGAACGTCTGGGAGAGAACATAAGGTTGGGCTGAGTCAAGGGGCAAGTGAGAGGTGAGGAATGAGAGGTGGGGAGGGAAAGTGGAAAGGAATTGTAGGGTGGGGGAAACCGAGTCAAGACCTGCTCAGGTTAAAATGCGACAGGACAGATCCACACACAGGAGCTGACTTCATTCCTGCCCAACACTGAAAGCAACCAAGATGCTCCTCAACAGGTAAGTGAACCGACTAACAGTGGTACAACCCAGGCAAAGGGGTATAATTTTGTAGAAAAAAATCCCAAAAAAATATGGAACCATGAAAACACATGGAGGGACCTTAAATGTACATGGCTAAGTGAAAGATCCCCATTTGGAAAGGCTACATGTCCTCTGGTGACACCTATATGACATTCTGGAAAAGGAAAAACTTGGGTTACAGCCAAAGACCCATGGTGTCCAGGTTGGGGGGCAGGGGGCATGACCAGATGGAACACAGGGGACTTTTAGGGCAGTGAATCTCTTCCAAGTGACCCTGGAGTGGCCGACACATGGCGTGGGTGTTTGTCAAACCCTGTAGAAATACAACCCCAAGAGTGAATGCCGGACTTCAGTCACGATGACGTGTCAAGATTGGCTCATTGGTCAAAAGCCGTGTGCCCCTGGTGCCAGGTGTTGATGATGGGGAGTCCGAGGGTGGGAAGGGGGTCTACAAGAACTCTCTGCACTTTCCATCCAATTTCCCCCCCACCCCCAAATCTCTTCTTGTTAAAAAGCCACAGGAAGATGGCAGAGGTCGGAAGACCAGGATTTGGGGGTGGCATGCTCGCTAAGGGCTGCAATTCTCCAGGGCACAAGGAGGGGGGTTGGCCTTGGCATAGAGAGAGCCCACCTAAGGGGGAAGCCAGTGAGCAGGAGGCTGGACAGTCCAGACCCGGGGTGGGGGGCACACACAGGGGACCCCAATCTGAAAATCGAAGGAATTTTGAACTGGTGGTTTCTTCCCCTTCTCTCAGGGAAGAAGGAGGCAAAGTCATTTTCTTAAAATGAGGGTGGGAGCAGGGATGGGGTGGACAGAAGAAGCTGCTGTTCCGAGGAACTGAACAGGTGCCCTGTGAGCGTGGACCCCCACCTGTGCCTTGCACACCTGACCCTGGAAACCTGTCACTACCACCCACCACCACCAGAGGGCGTGCCGAGAGGCCCCGGGGCCAACTAGTCCCCACCACCCAGGTTCCCAGGCAAACCCAGGGTCCAGGGTGTCAGGTGGAACCCTTTCCCCTCTGCCCAAGGGGCAGGCCTCCTCAGGCACAATTTGTCCACTGATCACATCGTTTTTATTTTCACAACGTTTTCTCCTCTTAGAGGCCCCGGAGGATGGGGGTCAAGGCCTTGATAATTTTCTACCAACTGTTTGGTAGAAGCTGTTGGAATTGTTTCCTTGGTGTTTTGTCAGGAATCCACGTATTTGACTTTCATTAATTAATAGGGTGCAATTCTTCCTTGACAGCAAATTTGCACTTTGGAAGAGCTTCTCTGTTGGGGAAGAGTTCGTTGTTTGTTTTTGAATTTATTTTTATCAAAGTGAAATTCAATAGAATGATAGAATCAACCGTTTCAAGGTGAATGATTCGGGGGCATTCAGCCCATTAATAAGTGGTGCAGCCACCACCTCTGTTCCATTGCAGAACTTTCTTAGCTCCCCCACAGGGAAACCCATGCTTGTGAGAAACCCATTCTTCACCCCCTCCCTCCTGCGGAGAACCCTTTCTGTCTATAAGGATTTAGCCATCGGAGATACATCAGACCGTCACGTGTGGTGACATGGGGCTTTTCATGTCTGGTGAGTTTCCTTCTGTATCACATTTTCAAGATCTGTTCATGTTCTTGCAAGTATCAGTATTCTGTTCTTTTCATGCCTGCGTGGTATTCCACTGTATGGATGGACCACATTTTGTTTATCCATTCGTCTGTTGCCAGGCACCCAACCTGGTTCTGCCTCTCCATCCTTGGGAATGGTGCTGCTGCTAGCCTGAATTTGGGGTGCCCTATTTGTCAAGTGCATATCCCCACTCCCTCTGCTTCCTAAATGTCTGCTGTGGCTGTGAAAAGCAGGTCTCTCAAAGCCCCTACTCCCCCGACCCCCCCCCCCCGCCAGCCTAACCCCGTCCACCTGCCCCACCCAGCAAGTTCCCACGGAAGCCCTCTCTGACCCCTGAGCAGAAGGAGACAGCATCAGAGATGCCCGCCCCTCTCAGGGAAATATTTCCAGATCCTTCTCTGTGTATCCCTATTTGCATGCACACCCGTGCGACCAAAGAAAGTCTCTTACCTGCGTGTGTGTGTGGGGGGGGGGGGTAGCATGAGCAAAATTATTCTTTGCACAACCGTCACTCAGTAATTTGCTTTTTCTTAATGCCACCTCTGGGTATTCTGTCCACACGGGGACACACAGATGTGCTTAATATTTTTTTTCTGCTGCAAAGCAGTCCCCAGTCTATCTTCGCCACATCACGTTGAGGGCAACCCGGTTTTCCATTGACACCGCATAATTTTGCAAAGAACATCATTTAAATGCTTCCTCATGGAAAAGTGCTTCTGTTTCCCCTGGGCTGGTGCTGAGAAGCTGTCCCCACCGCTGGATCTGTGCATCTGTACTTTTAATAGAAACCACTGATGGTTCCCCGGAACACCTTGTCCAACACGGTGCCCGCTTGCTCCAACGGCTGCGCTACACTTTTGCCAACAGTCTCCATTACCGCTGCATTTTTGCAGAGCTAATGGGGGGAACAGTATTTAATTCTTGTTCTCATTTGCATTTCCCTGATTACCGACCACATAATTGTTTTTAGATTGGGCTCAAACAGCGGCTGACGACGAGGATCGATTCCCCCCTCCAGGGACGTGTTGGCGAGGTCTAAGGACGGGAGGCTTCGTTGTCACGGGGGGTGAACGGCACCACTGGCGGCTGTGGGGAGAAGCCACAGATGTTGCCCAGTGTCTCCAGGGGCACCCGAGAGCCCCCAGGCAAAGGATGTCAATAGTGCCAACGTTGAAGAGGGAAAAATTAAAAAAAAAAAAATAAAGTGTCATGCTGCCCCGTCTCTCCACCAAGGGAGTGGGGTGTGCTGCCCCGACATAAAGAACCTGGTTTCTACAGGGAAAGGGGGCCATGAGGCACTGCTCAGCACAGACTCCCCTCTTCCTATGTGCATTGGAAGGCTGTCCCCAGGGTGGAGGACTTAAGCCACACTGCAGAGAATAGCTTCTTGGTGGTAATGAGCAACAGGATTGTCTGCATGTGATTTTTAGTTCCTCGGGCCACAGGAATTGGTGAGTCTCCAGGTCGCCCCATGCAGCTGCTCCAGAGACTCTCCTGCCGCTTCCCATCCCTCTCCACCTTCTCCCACCATCAGGCAGGTTTCCAGATCTGGATCATCCCCAATAACCCCCCTGGCTTCCCGGGCCCCGCCTCTCCGTCGCAGTCAGGTATTCTAAAATGCCAGCTCAATTATTCAACGTTTTCTGCTAGGTAATGAAAATCTATTCCCCTCAAATTTCCCTAAATCATTTTAAGAGTAAGAATTAACTGTTCGGGAAATAAATATTTATGCATATTACTGCCGACCTCTGCCTCCCTGCAAATTACAAAGGGAGGTACTGAACCAACTCGACCAAAAAGAAAAAAAAAAAAACCAAACCTTAAAAGCAAATTTCATTGCATAAAATCCCTAGGATTAACATCAATGAGCAGGAACTTGGAAAGGGCCCATCTTTCTCGTTTCCTTTAATAGAATTCCACAAATAATCAAAAGAACAAACATTAATAAAGGAACAATAATGAACCAAACTATTTGTTCCTTCATAAGCTTTGTTAAAAATTCCCATCCATATGCCAAGACTCATTTTACAGTGATGGGCTAATAAAATGAGATGGCCTACAAGGATTCGGTATGGTTTCAGCCTTTCATTCCCTCCTGGAACACAAGCATCAGTTGAGGGAGAGAGAGGGAGGTATGCCTACCGGAATGTTGCTGTGTTCTATCATCCCCTGTGCAACTAAACGAAGGCTAGTGTCTCTCTATGCCATCAAGCCCTGGGTTCTGATCCTCTGGCTTGCTATAAGACTCACAGTACTTCTTCTTTGAGAAATGCAAGCCTGGGTGGGGTGATGCTGAAGAGGCAGTAGCCTCCCTGTATTGGTCTGTTTTCTGTTGCTATCACAAAATACCCAAAGCTGGTTATCTTATAAAGTAAAGAAGCTGGTTGAGCTCATGATTTTGGAAGCTGAAAGTCCAGTATCACTTTGGCCTCTGGTGAACGCCCCATGGCTGCCTCATGACATGGTAGAGAAGCAGGAAGGGAAATGGTGGCATGCAGGAGGAGTCAGGCACATGAGGTAGACTTGCTCTACAACAACTCACTCTCCAGAGAGCTAACCAGAATCCTAAGAGGACTACACGGATCCTTTCCAGAGGCGCCCCCCCCCCCCGCCCCGTGACATAATCACCTACCACTAGTCCCAGGCTCTTGAAGATCTCACCACCTCCTAACACTGCTAGGCTGGGACCACACCTCCAGCACAGGAACCCTTGGGAGAGCCACCACCAACCACCAACAGACCACTGTACTCCTGAGGCTCGTCTCACCTGTGTGTTAACTACCCAGTCACTGAGGAACCTTCCGGAATCTCTCGAGTGTCTCTTATTTGTTGATTCCTCAGATATCCAAGTGACCTGGGTAGAATGTGAACTCTTGGTTTCCTTGTGGTTCGACTGTCCTGCCACCCACCTGCTCTGGTTTCCAGATGAGCAGGCCCTTTCTCCACCACTCACCTGGACTAGACTGTGGGTCACATTCTGGCCAGTGGGACCTTACGGGTGAGCTGGGAAGGCTGGACATGTGTCCCTCAGGTGGGCTTGCATTCTGCACTTGGGTCATTTCCACAAGAAGAACACACCTCAGGCATCACACTGATTCTGGAAGAAGAAGGCACAGAAAGCAGACCTGAGCTAAACCCAGCCTGGGGACAGACAGGCTCAGCCTGTGTCAGCCTATGTCAGTCAGACTGCAGCTAACAGGCAGCCATGGGAGCTCCAAGCAGATGCTTGGTGTTATACGCAAATGAGTTCCATGTGACTCGTTATGCAGCATGACCATGGCATTAACTGACTAATGCACGTTCACTGTATGCTCAAAATAGGAGTCAAAGGTGAAAAGATTTAATAAAACTGTGCCAGGAGCTCCTAGTTGAGCAAGGGACAGACTTGCAAACACCTGAAGAACATGGAGAGAGGTGCTGTTACGAAGGCACTGAGACAAAACACCTGAGGTAAGGTTTATTTTGGCTCATGGTTATGGAGATTTCAGACCATGATGGGTTTGGGCCTGTAGTGAGGCAGACCATCATGGCAGGAGAGCATGGTGGAACCAATCTTCTCATCTCACGACGGACAGGAAACAAAGAGGGAGACAGGAAGGAGCTGGAGTACCCATATCCACTTCAAGGGTGCACCCTCAATGACCTTACTTTCTCCTACTAGTTCCCATCTCCTAAAGGTTCCACAGACTCCCAACCACCAAGGGCTGGGACCTTCAACATGTGGGCCTTTGGGGGACATTTCAGATTCAAGGCTCTGTCTCTGTGTTTTTTCCCTCAGGACCCAGCATAGAGGAACCAGAGACACTCTGGAGCTTCTAATGTTTCCTGCTCTGACCCCTTGTGTACCTCTTCCATAGCTTCAGAAAGCTTGGCCTGGTTCTATCTTTAGGGCAAAAGCTTTGGATTTGGGGTAAAAATCTAGCAAGTTTTGAAATCCTGCCTTGGTGGGATCACACACCTCTGGGTTTGAATGGAAGATTTCCAACTGCTGGCAGGAAAGATTTAGTCTCTCTGGATCTTAAACTTGACATGTGAAATGTGGGGTGTTTTTTTGACATCATAAAATTGAATTAGTTAATGACTTTTTAACACTTTTTAACTGAATGATTTCCCATTCACATCCTGACATCTGACCCCTCTAAAATCAATTAGAAGATTCGATATCATTGGTTCTCGGCCTCCTCACCCACAGATGGCCCAGAGACTTGAGTTACAGCTGTGAATCTGTAAAGCGGGCCCCAGTCTCCACCACACCCTATTGTCTGCACCTCAGACCAACACCTGCCTGCTCACTCCAGGGGATGCTGAAGTTTGAAGCCCCAGGTTGGTCTGTACCCAGGTCCGTCCCTGTGTCCACCCTCCCAGGCAGCCATGCCCACACACAGCAGTAACTTGGCCACCCTTCCCCAGCAGCCATGTCCCTCCACAGTCCTGCTGCCTTCCCACTGGCTGAACAGAACTTTACCTTGAGTCCACAGACCTTCCATTGATTTGGTCTGGGTGACCCGGTCCCTCCTTCCTGTACTCCTCTTCTTCTTTCCAATTCTCTGCTGACTCTTGGGTGTTGTCCATCTGGATGATATGATCTGCCTCCTCCATCCCTGGTCCATCTCTCCCTGCATGGTCTCTAAGTCAAGTCTCCTCAGACAGTTCTAGCATTTTCTATGTTGTGATTTCATTTGCAGTTGTCCCTGATTTGGGCCTGAATTTTCCTTCTGCTACTTCAAAGTCTCCAAGTCGTTTTCAGGGTTTGATTCAGTGAAGTTTTTGCTTCCAGAGTAACGGGGTGCAGGGTGGGATGAGCTCCAACTCTAGCTCCATTCCTCAGCCACCTGCCCCTAGTCTCGGTGTTTCAGTCAGACCGAATGCCGAGCAGACCCCCTGGCCCTCGAACTGTCTTTGTTTAAGCCTCCCTCAATGCCCAGTGACTCTATTCATTCTCAGCTCAGGTCATCTCTCCTGGGAAGAGTCCCCTAGTCCTAGAAAGCACCGACCACTCTGCCCTCTCTGGGTTTTCATGCACGTATTTTTATCACAGTGACGAAAAAGCTGATTAACACGCATGACCATAGCCTTCTCAAAATTTGTGGGCTGTGAGGATTTGTAGATTTTTCATTTGTTGAAGAAAAATCATACAAAGGAATAAAACTAAATTGCATTTAGCTCTCCATGTACCTGAGGGTCTCCTCAGAGTTCTGATTCATTAGCCCCTTTCCCAGCCATATGGAATCACAGGCACCATTTTGGGAATTGTAGCACGTTGCAAATTTTTCTTGGTGCATCCTCAGGGTTTAGTCAGGGAGCAAGCAGAGTGACTGTGAGCATGATGGGGTAAGGGAGTTATTGTTGATATTGGTCTTTACACAAAGGAGGAGTGAGCTGGGGAAATGAATGGTTGGAAGACAGAGCTGGGAGGTCATAGAAAAGCCATGCCTCTGTTCCCTCTCCCCTCCCCCAACCCCTCCCTCTCCCCTCCCCCAACCCCTCCCTCTCCCCTCCCCAACCCCTCCCTCTCCCCTCCCCAACCCCTCCCTCTCCCCTCCCCAACCCCTCCCCCTCTCCCCTCCCCCCTCCCCCGGAAGTCCGTGTCCTGCAGGCTAATTCAGAGATTAGGCCCCAGTTATAATGGTAGGGCACTCCCCCCACCCCGTCTATGGGCACCTGCGCCTCATGTGGCTGCTGACTTTCTGGACCCACAATCAAGAGTCTGCAAAAGGGCAGGGGGTGCTGTGGCATGGAGCCCAAGGCATGTGACCACCTGGCTGGGTGGAGGAGGGTGAGGAAGCACCTCAGGTCCGCCCACCCCTACAGCAGACCATGATGACTTTCCAACACGCCCCTTCCTCTTCCCACCAACTCTGACCGGAAGTTCCTCGGGCAGGGGCCTCTGGGACATGTAGTTCTCAGCCTCAGCCAAGAAGGGCCACTCAGCCCGGCACATGCTGGGTATGATGAAGAGGGATTTTAAGGTAAAGTACTTCAAAATTGACTATATGAGCATTTATTTCATGAAATATGCGGAAAATATTGGGGCTTCCCAATTAGCTGTCCAAAAAGCTTAATTCACTTACAGAAAGTGTAAAAATAAACATTAAATATTGAAATACAACTATTCATTCTACCCTTGAGGGTGGGCAAAAATTGGTTTGATGTTTGGAATTCTTGAAACCAAACTTAAAAGTAATCAAGATCGTATACACACACGTGTGTGTGTGTGTGTGTGTGTGTGTATCGGTATACATGAAATTAGTTGATTTAACTTATATTTAAAATTCAGAGTTCCATGTGTTGTCCATATTTGAACAATGGTCCCACATTATTAGTTATAATATATATTTATATAATAGTATATATTATACTATATATAGTACAGTATACATTATACTATATATTCTTATATATTATATATATGGGACCACACACACACACACACACACACATATAAATATGCTGTAAAATTTTTTAAATGTTTAAATGAAATATTTAGAGGTCCCAGTCTGAGAAATGGTAAAACTTAATAAAAATAGTTGCCATCTGTTTTACATCTTTTTTACATGGACACTCCTATGACCTCAGGCACATTCACATTGTTTGCAGCTGTCACCACCATCCCCCTCCAGAACTTTCTCCATCTCGCAGAACACAGCTCTCAACGCCGCCCCCTCCCAGCCCCTGCCCCTGGCCACACCAGTCTACCTTCTGTCCCTGGGGATGACTGCTCCAGGGGCCTCACCGGAGTGGAATTCTACACTAGGTGTCCTTTGTGGCTGGCCTTGAATGATCGCCAGGATGTGGCCTGTGTGTTCGAATTTCCCTTCTTTTCAAGGCTGGTTGATATTCCATTTTAGGTACACATCCCATTTTATTTCTCCACAACAAAAAAGTACCAGTGGACATCTGGGCTCCTGCCACCTTTTATGGGAATGCAATCATCTGTTCCCATTCCAGTGTTCAGCCCTTCAGAGCTGGCACCCCGACACGGAGTTCTTGGACCAGAGAAGAGGAACTCCCACGCCTGTCTCCATGGTGGCTGCCCCCTCCCACATTCCAAACTGTGGTGCACAATCAACTGTTGTTGGTGTGGGGGTTTTTTTAATTTTTTTTTTAATAAACATTGAGTTTTATTTCTAAGTGAAGAGCTAAGTGCAGGGGCTGTGGGCTGCCCTTTCCTAGCGTTCCTGCAAAACTGCGCGCTGCAGAGACAGACGTGTGAAGACGATTCCCTAAAGACAGTGAGTCACCCGAGGTGGCATCCTGGCTGTACTTTCTGTAACGCCAGTTTTTAAATTACAAGGAAATCTCAGGGTGCCATTTTTTATAAAACGACTGTAATTTATGGCTCTAGTAAAGAGCTGCTGGAGACGAATTTGAAGACTCCTGATTTCTTTTTATTATCCTATTTAACTTATATTTAAAATTCAGAGTTCCATATGTTTCCCATGTTTGAACAATGGTCCCACATTAAGCCACGGCCAAGGATGGCAACCATCTAAAATGATACAATTAAAAACCACTTTAAACTGCATAATGGTCCATTATGCCTCAGTGGCCTAAGTAATCCCACAAGGGACAAAATGGACGGAGGAGAGGTGGCCACAGGCACCCAGGTCCCACGAGCTCATAGGCGAGCTCACTCCCTGGACACTCAGAGGCTCTAAATGGCTCTAATTGAAAGTAATAAAAACACACTGAAATAGTAAGCTTAATGTTCATTTTTATCACTGAAAAGGAAATATATGCTGTGTTCATTTTTAGCCATTTATACTCCCACACGTATTTTTGAGCCCCTGTGGGTTTATGGAAACTGATGGGGAAATTCTGATTTAATCTTAAATCTTTATCCATAAAAGTGATGTTGAAACTGTTCTGGAACAATTCTTTAGTACAGACCACGATTCCTTCTGCAGAATCAGATGAGAAGAAAGGTTCGGGAGACTTCCTGGCTATGGATTCTGCATCTACAGTTTCAACCTACTGCAGATTGAAAATATGACCTAAACAGTAGAGTAGGTGTGATATGCTAGCTTCCCTGGGACGCTCCTGGGACACGCCTGGGCTGAGCACTTCCTCTGTGGGAGGGGTCAGAGCTGGTCATGGAGATTTCTGGATGCTGGAGTCCTAGGGCTGATGGTGCTTGCACTCCAGATCATTCATGCATTTGACTCTGCAAACTCCTCTTCCTGCCGCAGTCTGGCTGCAGCAAAATAACATCTTGTGTACATTGATACAGCAGGAGTGGGAGCCATTTTTTGTAGGACAGCAGAGGTATTTATACATTCCACACAGCTTATCTTAATTAACATAAACTAGATACAGCAGTCAACCAATAAGGAATCTCCACACTTAATGGCTCTCTGGCGCCACCTCATAAACCACTCCCCCTGGCAAAATGCCAGGCGCCATCCTGATTTGTTTACAGACTCTAACATCTTCCCATAAATGTCAAAAAACCTCATAGGGACTCTGAGGTCCTCAGCTCCCACCCTCCCCAGAGCTGAGTGAGTGAGTCACATGGATTTCAAGACTAGATCACCTTTGGCCATGCATGTCCATCACAACCCTCTGGTCCTTCAGTGACCACTCACAGAGTTTGGTTCACATTTGCAAACCTCAAACTTGCAATGCGAAAATTAAATATGATTTTGTTGATTAAACCTCACTTCTATTCAAATCTCTATTCCTGCAGAGAGGAGAAAGCTTATCCTTCTCACCAGTTTTCTATTGTTACATAATTAATCAATCCAAAACTTAGAGACTTAAAAACATTTATCTGATTGTATGTGTGTGTGTGTGTGAGTGTCACTGGGGATCAAGCCCAGGGCCTTGCACAAGCAACGTAGGTGTTCTACCATTGAGCCACATCTTTGGTCCTGCATTAATTTTTTTTTAACCCCTCATGGCTTTTGTGGGACAAGATTTTGAGGCAGGGTGGGGTTATTAGGGCTTGCTGGGTGGTCTAGCTCCTGGTGTCTCAAGGAGACAAACAGTGTCTGGACCAGGCGGTAGAATCCGGACTGACACCTCTCTGTGCCCATGCCTTCCCAGGGCCTCTCCAGGTGGAATGGTTGAGCTTCCTGTAAGCATGGCGGCCCAGAGGAAATCAAGCTGCTTTACTTGGTAATGAAGCCTGCAGATGAGGTACTCCAGCAAGCCAGGAGGACACTGCAGCCTCATCTCTGTACCACGACCTGGGAATCACAGGTCACCTCTGCTGCCTTCTGTTGGTTAACAAGCAATTCAAAGCTCTCCCAGATTCCTGGGAAGGGGCTTAGACTCCACCCCTTCCTGGGAGTGACAAGGTTCTAGAAGAGCATGCATACCTCTCAGCTGCAGATGCGGGAGCTCACTGACCGCTCTGCTGACCTCTCCGGCCTGCATCCTCCCAGGGAAACCCAGCCCCACCCCTTCCACTCAGTGGCCACCCAAGTGGGGCTGCCTTGGACCTTTCTGCCAGGCACCTGCGCAGCGTCCTCTGTCCTCAGCTCCCACACCTTATTGATATAAGACACTCCCCCCAGCCTAGAAGATGTGCATCCACTCTTCTCTCAGACCCAGATCTTTTTGGCATATTCTATTCCTGTTTGAACCCCCGTCCCCCAGTCCTTCTCATTCACCTGCTGGGGAGGCAGGAGACAGAAACCTCACTGGCATCTAAACATCTGCTGTTTCCAACCTGTTTAACCACACATTCAGAGACAGTCTATCTCCCCCGGAGCGACAGGAGCATCCAGAGAACCGACTCTGCAATACTGTCACCCCCTCTCTCCATCTTATATCTAGATGTGAAATGCAATGATTTGACTTGACATTCCCATCAAGCTGGTCGGGGGCTGCAAGGGAAGGCCTCGGGGGACAAGCGATGACATTGGGAGACTAAGACAAGGAAAGGAATGCGCTGGTCAGTTCTTCCCAACAGCACCGAGTCGGGCCAGTGACTTGCCAAGGTCAAGGGTGTGTGGGATCCGAGTCCTCAATCTGACTTCTCCACAGAATGTCTCTTGGATGCTTTTTAGATAGATGGGTGGGTTTTGCTGTTAACAGGGCCTCATCCTTGGAATTTGAAATCAGGACCATCCTCTAAAACCTGAGGTGCCTCCAGGGCCTGTGGATCTTTATGGCATGAAGGTGGTCCCAGGCCCAGGGTGTCAGGTGGAGTGTTATTAAATGTGTGTTCTCTTCCCTTTGTGTTTTTAAGTGTGCTGTCATTGTCCTGCTGTTTGGAATGACTGCTGTGAGCAGGAACTGTCTCCGTTCTGGGTGAAGCATCAATACTAATGCAGTAGGAAGCCATTAAGGATACATAATTCACATTTTAGATGTGTATTTTCTTCCCACTTAATCTATTTTATTCCAGGATTCTACACTCCATATGCTATCTACTGGGTTGGTTTTTTTTTTTCTTTTGGTTTTTTTTTTTTTTCTGTCCTACCTCTAGTTTCCCCAGGGTCTTGGTAAAATAGCATGTAAACAAACAAATCAGTAAGTGGGTAAAACATGAACAAATGAATTAATTTGTCAATTTTCTAGACCAAGATGCCTCAGGATAAATGCAACTGTTTCCCAAGGGGAGAATCATCCTGTGGCACAGTTCTCTCCCCACCACCCCCTCCCACTCTCCTCTCTCTCTCTCTCTCTCTCTTATATGTTTGTATCACCATTGGCTCTTTGTGGAGCATTGCGGGGAATCAAGCATGGTATTTAGAAGAAAGTTATGAACTTCGGACTCCCCTGAAGACCACCAAAATAACTGCTGGCCACACGACCTGAACTCATTACCCGCTGCAGCGAGGTACAGTCCCTCTCAACACAGTCTAAGTAGTATCTCAGACAAGGGAGTCAACATCAAGGGAGTTCTGCCATCTAGACATGTATCAGTTTCCTGCCGCTGCTGTAACAAATAGCCACAAACTGGATGACTGAAAACACAGACATTTCTTCCCTCACCATTCTGGAGGCCAAACGTCTGAAATAAAAATGTTGGTGGGATCATGTTCCTGCAAAGACTCTAGGGAGAGCCTTTTATTTGGGGCAGAAAGGGCAGTTGGTGTCATCCAAATGACATGGTACGGGCAGGGCATCTCAGCAACTGTTACCAAGCCATTCCTTGAATAGAGCTCCCAGGGGGTATGGGGTGTCCGTAGTGCAGGGTGAGATGCCAGGTGGGACACAGCTCATCACAGGGCCACCTGTTCTCTCTTCATTGACGTCATCTGTTTCTTTCTTGCCTTCAACACCCGAGGACCTCAAGATAGCAGGAAACCACTTACCTGAGCCCTGGGAAGAGCAGCGTCCGGGGGACAAGGAGGAAACTCAGTGGCATGAGAAGAAGGGGCTAGAAACCGGGGAGGTCACCTGCAAGACGATGTCGAGGAGCCTGCAGACAAGGACATGTCAAGTTTGCCACCATCACCCTGAGGATGACCTCCCTGCTCACCAGCAGTTGCTCAGAACCCACGCATCCTTTTACCCGCGGCCTGCAGCTGGAGGGAGGTGCTCTGTGAGCCTGTGCATAGAGATGAGCCCCCATCCTGAGCCACCGCCATGTGCTTCACATCTCCCAAAATAACAGTGCTCAGAAGGGAGGGGGGAAAACTCACCTATGTCACCAAGAAAAGCAAAATAACTGCAGTACGCAGAAGCACCTTCTTTGGGTCCAGACCCTGGCAGATTCTCAGAGGATGGGAGAGTCCAGACCCTCAGCAGCTGGGCTCCTGCCCATCTCTGAGGCTGCAGCTTCTCCTGCCACCTCCTCCATCTTCTCTGGTCGCTTTGCTCTGCGAAGTGGCCCCTCATTGGGTTTTCCTGACAGCTGCCCTGAATCATTTTTCCAGGTCACCCATTCTGTCTGCAAATGGCTTCCTCTCTGGCAGGCAGAGTCCAAGGCTTTGCTTGGGTTTTGCACCTCGACGTTCCGATCAGTGACCGTAGCTTCATTTCCTCCTCCTAAGCAACGGAAAGCCTCCACTCAGATCCACGTGTCCCGTGGCTGCCACTCTCCCCGCCGTGACTCATTTACCACTAATATGGCTTCATCCACCATAACGGATTGCTCCTGCAGAGGCCACCCAAAGCAGCCACCCTGTCACTCTGAGCATCAGATTTGGTCAAGATTTGAAGACCAAGCATCTTGCTAGTGGGGGGTCTGGTGGTCCTAAATAGCACCTCCCTCCCCAAACACGGGACCTCCATAATGCATGACAGAGACATGTAAAAGATGGCAATTTGTATGTCAAGTGTACCTTCTCTCTATGCCAAAATCGATTCAAAATGAAAATCTATTTAAATTGACAATGTGGCAGAGAGGACCAAAGGACTCTCCATGGGAGAGAGATTGCACAGTGTGGCAGGTGGGAAGGGGCTGAGGCTGGTTGAGAGGACATCAATCACTGTTGAGGGCTGCAGGGAGAATCCAGACATCAGAGAGCTCCAGGAGGAGAGGGGGGTCATTCCCACAGACGCCCAGAATTGAGACTTTTAGTCCCCCAATATGGCCCAGGTGAAAGCAATCTAGAGATGAAACCAGGGGAGTTAATTGAATATCTGTGATGAGACCATAGACCATCTGCCCGTCTCCAAACCCCTCCAAACTCAATTCAGCAACCTGGTATCAAATGCCAATCTACAGACAGTAAGTTTAAGCTCTGGAGAAATACAGACCCTGAAGAGGGTCTCCAAGGGTCCCCATAGTTAGCATATTGGAATCTTTCAGCAGGAAGGTGCCTTCTCACCCAACTGACTTACTAAATGAGCATCTATTATGTACCAAGCATGGTCCAAGTCAAGAGGGTTCAGCAGAGAAGAGAACTGATCACCAGGCATCCCACCCATTTCCCATGCATCCCAACAGAGGCATCCACCAATGTTAACTGAGCACTTACGGAGCATTCCAGACATTGAGGAACCAAGCAGGGAACAAAACCACCTCCATCCTCTACAACACCCTCTAGTCCAATGGTACAGAGAGAAAATGAACTAAGCAAGCGCTCTTTACAGTGTTTCTTGTTGGTGCATTTTGCTTGATTTTTGCCCTAGAATTGGGTTTCTCTTGTAATATTGTGGTATCACAGGTGTTTTTTTTTTTCTCATGCACTAATTTATCAGCATGGATTGGACATGTCAGGCACTGTGATATAAAAGGAGATAAGAAACAGAGAATTGGCTGGGGAGAGCTGACATCCAACTCCCCGAAGCTTCTGATAGAACTGAGAAAATGCGAGGGGACATATGATGGAAGAAGCCACCCGTGAGGGATGGAGGAGGGTCGTGCCCCACCATCACGGGGCATCACCCCAGACCCCAGAGCATCAAGAGAAGAGCCTAAATCCAGAAGGAAAGCAAAACCCAGAAAGCCAAGTCGCCCTCCCAGAGGTCGAGACTCTCACCTCCCGACCACGCCGGAGGCTGGAAGAAAGGGATTTTTTTTTAATGTCCAAAGGGACATAGAACCTTGACCAAGGCAGACTGTCCATCGATGGGGATTCAGGAAGAAGACACTCCCAGACATGCAGACTCAGAAAAAATGTCAGTCTCCCGCATGCCTTTGGCAAGCTCTGGA
The DNA here is from genome assembly GCF_045843805.1 of Urocitellus parryii. Lineage (NCBI taxonomy): Eukaryota > Metazoa > Chordata > Mammalia > Rodentia > Sciuridae > Urocitellus > Urocitellus parryii. The sequence goes on from NC_135539.1 coordinate 35,316,098, forward strand.
TGGAGAGGGACTGTCCTGGGGGAGAGGAAGGCACAGGGACCCGGCTGACCGCAGAGGGTATGAGTAGTGACCTTCATGGAGGAAGGGCTTAGGGGGCTTTGCAGTTTGCAAAGGGAACAAATAAATCAGGGAAGATGAGATGCCAGAGACCAGGAGCCGCTTCGCCCTGGAGGATGAAGGGGAACCGCTTCGGCAGCGTCCCTGGGCATGGTGGCGCTGGGAAGGAGGCTGCCAGGTGGTGACAGCGGCGTGGGCACAGAATGCCATCAGGGGAGGCAATTTAGCTCTGCAGCAAACACCTAATAATGTAAATCCCATTTATTGATTTAATTCAGAATACTAGGCGGCCCAGGCAGCGTGCAGGTGTGGATGTGAGAGCCAGTTCTTCATCCGGCAGAGCAGAGAGTCAATGGAGGCCTGGAATCTAAACATTAAAGCAGAGCTGAACCAGCACGTCACTGGGAGGGCAGCAAGAGAATTACCAGGAGGGGAAAAATGAGGAAAACCTGCCAAAAGTTAGAAGCCATGCAAAATCTAGACATAAAAAGGCACCATTCCCAAGAGCCCAGGGGTGGAAGTGGCTTCAGTGACCTGCAGGAAGGCATGAAAACCAAGTGTGGGGCCCATGACCCAGGGGACATCGTCCAGTCCTACAGACTGGGACATTATGACACCTGCCACAGCTCCAGTGGACCCTGAGGACCCGACACCAAGTGAAATAAGCCAGACAGATGCTGTAGGGCTCCACTCCTGTGAGCCCCCTCCAATAGTCAGATTGGCTTGTAGGAAGCAAAATGGCGGCAACAGGGACTGGGGATGGGGTGGGGGTTGTTTAATGGGGACAGTTTCTGTTTGGGAAGATGGAAGGTCTAGAGATGGATGGCGGAGATGGTAGCACAATAGTGAGAGTGTGTTTGATGCCACTGGACTGTCCACTTAAAAATGGCCAAAGTGGCCAGGTGTGGTGGCACATGCCTGTAATCCCAGCAGCTTGGGAGGCTGAGGCAGGAGGATCACAAGTTCAAAGCCAGCCTCAGCAATTAAAGGCCCTAAGCAACTCAGTGAGATGTTATCTCTAAATAAAATACAAAATAGGGCCAGGGATGTGGCTCAGTGGCTAAGCACCCCTGGGTTCAATCCCTGGTACCAAAATAAATAAATAAAATAGCCAAAGTGACAAATTTCATGTTATATAGAGTTTACCACAATAAGACCCGTTCTTGATGGTTATCAGGGAGGAATAGGATTCAGGGGCACAGAAGATTGTTTTTTTTTTTCCACTGTATAAAACCATGTGATACTATTTGATTTTTAAACTTCGTGTACATAATACTTTGATAAATATTTTTAAATTAAAAATCAAATACAGCAAGTGATAGCTTTTAGTTGGAAGCCAAGGAAATCTATGTGAGAATACCATCTTTCATCTCTACTCTCTATCTTTCATCTTGACAGCATAAGAAAGAAGAAATCCCCCCCCACCGAAAGCAGAAATGTAAAAGCATCTCTGAGAACAGAGCCGCAGCGACTCTGCACGGGGATCCTTTTCTTCTGAAAGGAGAACGCTTCTCGTTCACGTTTTTCAAAGCGTGCTGACAGGCATCACCCATGTGCTATCGCACCATTGTAGTAGGGTCTGGAAGTATCTTTTCTCTTCATTTTGAGAGTAAGGGCGTTAAAACTCAAAGAGACTAATTGTAAATTCCCAGAAGAGATCTCAGGACTCAGTAAACCCCACATGGGCGTCATTCTTCCCAAAATAGTGAATTTACCAAATTTCCATGGTTAATTTCCATGGCTTTGCAATGGACGATTTGCAAAATGATTGTATGATCTACACATTGACCTTTCCATCATCAATCTGAGTCTTTCCTAGATGTCAACCCATCATCCATGATCATCTTCCCATCTGTGTACCTGTCTATCTGTCCATGTGTCAGTTATCTGTCTACCTCTCATCTGCAGCTTATCCTGTCATCCTCTCTCTAGCTGTCTGGTATCTTCTCTCTGCCTGTCATCCACCTGTCCTCACCAGGGTGACCACACTGCCCCCTTTGTCTGACAGGACCAGTTTATGCCTGCAGCGTTGGTCTCCGAGTTCTCGATTCTGACATCACAATGTTGTAAGACAGCCAGGCGGGAAGGACCTGTGTCTAGAAGCTGTTCCAGCCTCTGGTCTAGTTGTGCGTGGCTCATGCAGGGGATGCCATTCTTGAAAGCTGACCGGCCACCACCTGTTCCCTGCTTCCTGGCCATTGCTGACATTGACACACTTGTCTTTGAGGGGGAGCACGTAGGAGACTTGCTGATGCACCAGAACAGGCTGGGGACAGCACGTGGGGCACTCAGGGAGGCTCAGCTGGCACGGCTCACCTCACCCAGGCCCAGGAGGTGCAATAAGTCAGCTCGGTCACCTGGCCAGTGCCTGTGGAAGGGTCATATGGAAAGGCCTGAGCTTCACCCTGCAAAAGGCATGAAGCCAGCAGACCACCAGTGGGTTAGATCTGCACAGGGAGACACCCATGGGTGCGTGAGATGTTTACGTGGAAACCGGCCATAGAGTCTGTTAGGATAACCCAAGCACTTCTGCTATGGCGGCAGGGACACTTATTGCACAGAGTAAAACAACTAGTGAGGGATGCTAGTAATGGTACAAACTCTTAACCCAACAATAAACTAAAAAGGAAAAGTAAACTTGAATGTTTAATAAAAATCCAGTTGCAAATTTCCATTTCTCAAGAAAATCCATGGCAGATGCGCCATCCCTATGAGATGCTTGTCAACAGGCACCACCTGCCGTGGAGGCCAGGGCGAAAAGAAAATCCTGCTGCAGAAACCTCAGGCTCTACTCCAAGAGCTGATTGATGTTTTAAGATGACAGTTCGATGTGTGCCCCCATGGACGCATGTGCATGCAGGACTCTGTGACTTTCCATTTAGATCAAGTGGCTCCTCTAACTCATGTCACCCATTTTCACCCCCGAGGGCCCTTGCAGAGGCACAGATATTGAAGCCAGAGCTTCACTTCATATGTGTTGACCTCTTCAGCCCAAGAATTTCAAAGCTAACTGATCCCAGTCTTGTGTTGGTTTAAAAAAAGGTGAAATGAGACATGATAAAAGTTGAAAGAGTTTTTTTGGTCTATTCCCTTGAAAATCTCTAGTTATTTAAGTTTGTTGGCTACTTCTGATTAGTGGAGCCTAATTTCTTGTTTTTCTCTTTAGGCATTTGTAAGAAACAGCTCAATTTTAGTTGTGTTGATGCTTATAAATAAGCAATGTTAAGGCACAGAAGAAATCTACCTGGTTTTATCCTTGCAGGGATTCTTCTGGTATGATCTCCATCTTCATTTACTTTAATAGTATCATGGCCATGGGATATTACAAATAGAAAATGAGATAATTATAGTTTGATATTTTTTTTCATCCAACTTACATTAACCAAACCAAGTCTTCAAAAATTCACCGTGTTGGAGGTGAACCCGTCTGAGATCATCATGAATGCCCCTGAAAATTCAGCCTGAAAAGTTAAACATCAAAGATAACATGATTTTTTGGCAGTGATAATACAATCCAAAATTTGAGGGAGTACAACATCCACATAAAAACATCATCATCAATAAATTATAGAACCCGTGGTGTTAAAACATGCACACGAAGTGGTTCTGCTACTTGTATAATTATTCCCAAATTTGCAGCAATATTCTGCCAATAAAATAAAAGCTGTGCCTGACACAATTTACACATATTTTATTTGTAAAAAGAGTGATGGAATTACAGAATTACTTAAATGATGTTGATGGTAAATTTAAAAAAAAAAACTCATGTTTTCTCTCTTTCCCATCATCAAAGCATTTTAGAAATGTTTGAATCTTTGAATATTTTTAAATAGAATATTATTTAAATGAAGCAACCTACAATGATAGTGACTTTTTTTTTTTTGGTAAATGAGTCTTCTAAATTTTGAAGGCATTATTTTTTTCCAATCAGTTAGAATTTTTTAATCAAAGTCATCACAGAGTACCAAAAGATCTTCAGCGCTTCAAGATTTTAGCAAAATGCAATTATTGGAAATAAAACCTGCAATCAAGAAGGTATTGAAATTTGTCCCCACAAACATACGCCTGGAAGTAAACAACTTAAATGTTGTGAGCACAAGGTTTAATTTTAAACTTCTAAGATTGTGATTGGGGATATCAAGATTTGCAGGGAAAAAACCTTTTGCTGAAGATCCTATTTATAACTTGATAAACCGATACTCAATCCTTAAAATTTCCCGGCATCTTTGATTAGCAAAACACTCTGAAGAATTCTAGGTAGAGGAAACTTGTTTTACAAATTTTGATTCATAAAAATATTTGTCAACAGAAGGTGTTTGAGATAAAAGCAGAAGGAGAATCTAAAAATTTGGACTAAAGTATTCACACATTTTAATGCAAAAATAATAAAATTGATAATGACTGCCATTTATCATAATTGCTCTGAGCTTGACAGATACCTTGGTATCTGTACAGGGAGGTATTTTTGCAATTTAAAACATGATGATGAAGAAGGATCAATTGAAGGTGTCAATGTTTTCAAATTCATTAACCGTGACAGACACTTCAATGAAGAGTGCAGACAAGTTTGTGAAAAAATAACATAGAATAATATTTTAAAACTTCATTTTTCAGAATACCAGTGGCATAGTGTAAGAAGTAGTTTTGGCTTAAAAGCTAAAAGAAATATGCAAATAGCCATCAAGAATAGTTATTCTTCTTATGTTATTGTGGAGTGTCTGAGAGTTAATATAAAGAAATTGAACAAAGAAGCTCTAGAACTAAAACATACAATTAATAACTTAGACTTAACAGACATATAGGGTATTTCATCCATCAATGACTGAATACACTTTCTTCTCAGCAGCAGACAGATTCTTCTCTAAAAGAGATCATATCTCAGGCCACAAAGCCACTCTTAGCAAATATAAAAAAAATAGAGATAATACATTGCATTCTATCAGATAATAAAGGAATAAAGTTAGAAATCAGTGACAAAATAAAAAATAGAAGCTACTCTAACACTTGGAGGCTAAATAATATGCTATTGAATGACCGATGGATAGCAGAAGAAATCAGGGATGAAATTTTAAAAATACTTAGAGGTAAATGAATAATGATATAACATCTCAAAATCTCTGGGACACTATGAAGGCGGGGCTAAGAAGAAAGTTCATTGCATTGAGCTCCTTCATTAAAGGGAGAAAAATTCAACAAATAAATAACCTAACATTACATCTCAAAGCCCTAGAAAAAGAAGAGCAAATCAACACCAAAAGCAGCAGAAGACAGGAAATAATTAAAACCAGAGCAGAAAACAATTAAATTGAAACAAAAGAAACAATCTCCAAAGAATCAATAAAACAGAAAGTTGGTCCTTTGAAAAAAATAAATAAAATTGATAAACCTTAGCCAAGCTAATGAAGAGAAAGAGAAAAAACGCAAACTACTAAAAATTCATGATGAAAAAGGAAATATTCTGCCAATAATCAGAAACTATTTTCAAAATTTATACTCGAATAAAATAGAAAATCTTGAAGACATCAACAAATTTCCTGAGACATATGACTACCCAAATGGAATTAGGAGGGCATAGAAAAAACTTAAACAGACCAATTTCAAGCAGTGAAATTGAAGGCACCAGCAAAAGCCTAACAAGAAAGAAAAGCCCAGGACCTGATGGATTCTCAGCCGGGTTCTACCAGACCTTGAAAGAAGAACTAGCACCAATCTCCTCAAGTAGTCCATGAAACAGAAAAGGAGGGAACCCTTCTAAACTCATTCCATGAGGCTTGTATCATCCTGATACCAAAACCAGACAAAGACATATCAACAGAAGAAAATTTCAGACCAATATCCCTGATGAACATAGAGGCAAAAATTCTTAATAAAATACTGGCAAGCCACATACAAAAACATATTAAAAAGATCGTGCACCATGATCAAGTGGGGTTCATCCCAGGGATGCAAGGTTGGTTCAACATACGGAAAATGTTATTCACCACATCAACAAACTTAAGGACAAGAATCACATGATCATTCAATAGATGCAGAAAAAGCATTTGACAAAATACCTCCATGTACAAAACACTAGACAAACTAGAGACAGTAGAAACATACCTCAACATTGTAAAAGCTATCTGTGCTAAACCCCAGGCCAACATCGTTCTAAATACAGAAAAATTGAAAGCATTCCCTCTAAAAACTGGAACAAGACTGGGATGTCCTCTTTCACCTCTTCTATTCAACAGAGTCCTGGAAACTCTGGGCAGAGCAATTACACAGATGAAAGAAATTAAATGGATACGAATAGAAAAAGAAGAACTCAACTATCCCTCTTTGCTGATGACAGGATTCTATATTTAGAAGACCAAAAAAAAAAAAAAAAAAAGAACTCCACTAGAAAACTTCTAGAACTGATAAATGAACTCCATAAAGTAGCAGGATATAAAATCAACACCCATAAATCAATTGCATTTCTATACATCAGTGATGAATCCACTGAAAGAGAAATTAGAAAAATTATCCCTTTCACAATAGCCTCAAAAAAAAAATAAAATATTTGGGAATCAATCTAGCAAAAGAGGTGAAAGACCTCTACAATGAAAACTACAGAATTTTAAAGAAAGAAATTGAAGAACATTTAGAAGATGGAAAGATGTCCCATGTTCTTGGATAGGCAGAATTAATATTGTCAAAATGGCCCTACTACGCAAAGTGCTATACAGATTTAATGCAATATCTATTAAGGTTCTGAGGACGTTCTTCATAGAAATAGGAAAATCAATCGTGAAATTCATCTGGTAAAAATAAGAATCCCAGAATAGCCAAAGCAATCCTCAGAGAGAAAAGTGAAGCAGGAGGCATCACAATACCAGACCTTAAATTATACTACAGAGCTATAGTTTAAAAAAAAAAAAACAAAACAGAAGGGCATTGGTATCAAACAGACATGAAGACCTGTGGTACAGAAGAGAAGACACCGAGACAACCCCCCATAAATACAGTTACCTCATATTAGACAAATGTGTCATAAAAACATTGGAGAAAAGAGCCTCTTCAACAAACGGTGCTGGGAAAACTGGAAATCCATACGTAGTAGAATGAAATTAGACGCCTATCTCACCCTGCACAAAACTCAACTCAAAGTGCATCAAGGACCTAGGCATTAGACCAGAGACTCTGCACCTAATAGAGGAAAAAGCGAGCCTAAATCTTCATCATGTCCATTTAGGAAACAATTTTTCTCAACAAGACTCCTAAAGCCCAAGAAGTAAAAGCAAGAATCAACAAATGGGATACTATCAAACTAAAAATCTTCTTCAAGCCCAGGAAACAATCAAAAACGTGAAGAGAGAGCCTCCAGAATGGGAGAAAATCTTTGCCACCTGCACTTCAGATCTGCAGGATATATAAAGCACTCAAAAAACTGAATACCAAAAAATAATAATAATAATAATAATGACCCAATCGATTAATGGGCAAAGGAACTGAACAGACACTTCGCAGAAGAAGAAATATGAATGGTCAACAAATATATGAAAAAAATGTTCAACATCACTAGCAATTATAGAAGTGCAAATTAAAACTACATTGAGATTTCATCTCACTCCAGGGAGAATGGTAATCCTCAAGAATACAAGCAACAATAAATGTCGGTGAGGATGTAAGGGGAAGGGGACACTCCTACACTGCTGGTGGGACTGCAAATTGGGGCAACCACTAGGGAAAGCAGTATGGAGGAGATTCCTCGGAAAACTTGGAATGGAACCACCATTTGACCCAGCTATCCCACTCACAGTATACACCCAAAGAACTTAAAATCAGCATACTCTATTGATGTGGCCACACTAACGTTTATAGCAGCTCAATGTACAATAGCTAAGCTAGGAGACCAACCTAAGTGCCCTTCAAAAGATGAATGGATAGAGAAAGTGTGATACATATACACAATGGAATATTACCTGGCCATAAAGAAGAATTAAATTCTGGTATTTGCCAGTAAATGGATGGAACTGGAAACTCTCACACTAAGTGAAATAAGCCAATCCCAAAAAAGCCAAATGTCCTCTCTGACACTTGGATACTGAGTCACAATAGGCAGAGGTGGGGGGAAGGAAGGAGAGGAGGTTCACTGGATTAGACAGGGGTAGTGAGGGGAAAGAGAGTGGGGATGGGAATGGGAAAGACGGTGGAATGAATTGAAGTTCACTTTCCTGTGTTCATAGATGAATACACAACCAGTGTGACTCCACGTCATGTGCAACCACAAAAATGGGAAGTTAAATTCAATGAATTATGATAAGTCAAATCCATTCTACTGGCCTGTAGAACTAAGAAGAACAAATGAAAATTGAGAAAAAAGAAATTGACGTTATATTAACTTTAATACACATGGATTTATTTATTTTAAAATATGTACTAATTTTTTAGAAAAACTATCTTTAAGTCCAGCAGTATCATGAAAAGAGTTTGTCAATCTACCAATACATATTTTTTAATTATTTTAGTTATCATCCTTCTTCTATCTAAAAGTTTCTCTATTTAGACAAATAAAATGAATTAAATGATGATGCCATCCATAACCCTTTCTTGTTCCAGAAGCTATTCAAGGCAATGTAAAAAAAATTAGACATATAAAAAATCATATCTATATCTATATAGATACATAGATAGATATGGAAGATTCTAGCTTTTAACCTCACTAAATCAAATTTTTGGAGCTCACACCCCATTTTAGAATTTGTCTTGCTTTTAGTTGGAGTGACCATTTTCAAACTAGAACAATTTTAGCTTTTGCTGCAAATACAGCCAGGATGACCCAACCATTTTTATTTCACTTCATATTTATTCTAATCCATCGAACTCCCCCTCACGCCTAAGGAGAAAATGGACACGTGTGGCTGGGAACATGGTCTCCAGGTCCTCGCAGGAGGCTGTTTGTAGACTGTTTTAATTCAACAATCAACCCCTCCAACCATCAATCCCTCCCCAGCCTGTGGCCCGGCAGGATGCTCAGCTGTGACAGGTAGGGACAAGCTCACGACAGAGTCCTCTATCTGATGATCAGGTGTGTTTGGGGGAAATCGCGTGGTTCTGTGGAGGAACAGCTCCAATCTGTTCAAAGGCACCTTCAAGTCCAAGGGTGGGAAGGAGGTCTCCACATCTCTGCTCTCCGGCATGAGCCTTGCTGGACGGGTGGTCAGGTCCCTGTCAGGAGGCGGTGACAGCGATGGGGGGGTCAGTCCTAAGAGCCACAGAGGCCGAGGGCAGGTCCTGGTGCAGAGCCTGGCTGTCCCTCTCCTGCTCGGCGTGAACAGGGGAGAATGAGCCGTGCTTCTTGCTTTTGGGGGTACGGAAAGCCTGCCAGGGGCGTTGGCCAGGGGTACGGGAACGTCCCCAAAGAGGGCCTGGTGCGTGGTAGGTCCTAGCCTCGGTTTCCCCAAAGGCTGACCCTGAGACAGGGCTCCAGCCCAGCTCGTTCCTGAGGTGACCCGAGGAAGCCCAGGGAGACCAGCTAGGGAGCAGCCAGTCCCAGGGGCCACTGGCCTCCTCCCAGGGGGGCCTCTCAGAGGCCAGTTAGACTCCAGGACCCAAGAAGACCCCCGCCTCCCGCACCCCACCCCACAGCCGGAAAGCACAGGTGTTGGCAATCAGACGCTTTGGGGTCGACACCCCCAGAACCCACCACAGGGCACTCCAGCGTGTGACAGCACCACAGTGTGTTGTCCTTCTTCTGGTGACAATGTTTTGTCATTTCCCTCCTCGCAGCCGAGCCCCTTCTCAAACGAGTCCCCGGGGACATCACGGGTGCTGGGTTGCCTGGGGTCTGCACCTGGGGTTGGAACGGCCACGTGGTGGCCTGGGGGTGTCATCAACAGCACCGGAGGAGATGGCCCGTCCCATAGACCCACATGCATGGTGCAGGGAGAGGGGTGCGTGTGCCTGTGGGTGGGTGTGCGTGTGCACTGCGTTCTGTGTTCACTGTGAAGACTTTTGTCCAGGGCAGCTCTCCCCGCTCCCTGGAGAAGGTGCTTCTGACAGTTATTAAATAGAGCCTTTGGGGAGATGCTAGTGAAGATCTGAGCCACGGTCGGGCCCAAGTTTGAACAGTGACCTCCTGAGGAAAATCAAATCACCTTCCCTCTGCGGAGGCGAGAGAGAAAAAAGGGAAAGCACTGTGGGGTGGGGGGTGGGGGGTCTCATGAACTCCAAAGGGGATCAGTCAGCAGAGTGGAGGAAAGGACCCGGGGAGGGGGGAGGGGAGGAAACTCGGGTTGTTTCACTGGCCTAATGACACTGGCCTGCATGGTGTGCAGAACCCAGCAGGCCCGTGAGGTCCACACCTGCCCCGACAAGGCTCGGCCTTAGCTGGCTCTCTGTTCACCTGGGAGCCAGGACCGGGTCAGATGGTCTAGTGATATGATTTCGAGTCGGGGCTTCAGGTCACATCTGGAGACCGAGTCCCCCACACCACAGCCCCGTGTGGTGCACACACCTGGCGCATGAGTGACCGGCCGGGTCTCTGGGTCCTGCCCACCTGTCGAACACCTGTGTCTTCCTCTTAGCCATTAGAGCTGCTGTTGCACACCACACAGCATCGACTTGGACTTGGGGGCCGGACAAGGAACATTCATTTCTCACCGTGCTGAGGCTGGAAGGCTGAGATGGGGGTGCAGCAGGGGCGGGTTCTGGTGAGGGCCCTCCTCTGGGTTTGCAGAGGGATGGCTTCTTGCTGGGTCCTCACATGGTGCAGAGAGACAGGGACAGAGAGGGTGAGCCCAGGTCTCTTCTCATAAGGGGTCCAAGGTCATGATCTAAGAGCCTCTGAGAGTCCCCTCCTCCTAACACCATCACACTGTGGATCAGGGCGTCCACATAGGCATGGGGGGGGACACAAATGTGAGTCCATAGCCACCGCTGACCATGGCTCTCCCCAGCCCCAGCCCCACGCATCCCCAGGCTAACCCACAGGAGTGGTCCACAATAGCCTGGACTTTCACAGGGGTCCAGGAGACAGCATTTGCTACAAATAAACTGGCTTTTTGTTGCATCCGTTAACCATACGACTCTTGGTCACATCTCACAGTGTCATTTTAGATGGCCCTGCCGCGGGCCGCCTAGGCAGACACGCACTAAATTCCCGGTTCCTTGTCTGACTGAGCCTCTTTAAATCCCTTTTCCCTGTGCCCCTTTCCCCAAGAGGCTATAACTTCAAAAGTTTCACCAACAAATTTAAGTACAAACGATTATTTATCCTCTTTTTCTTTTCCAACTCAGATTAGAAAGTTTGCTTGAATCCGAAGAAAATTGCACTAAAAAATAGAACACACTTTAAAATGGAGAAAGAGATCGCAAGATGGTATCCATAGCGTAATCCTGTTTTTGTAAAAATAACGCTCGTGTTTGCATAGGAATAAACATGGAAGGAAACATCTTAAGATGGGAGCAGGCTCTCTGTGGGAGGAATATAAATGTGGGCAACTTTCTCTGTGTGTCTTTCTGTTGAGTTTATTGTTTGATTATTTTCTGCTATTGACGTGGGTTGAGTGTGAACCGAGAGTTGTGGTTGGATGTGGCCCTCCTTGGACGTGGTCTGAGGTTCAGCCACCCCCACACTGTATTTTCCAGGTCTTCTGGGTGGACAGGGGTGTTACCCAGAAAGAACAAAAGCCACACAGAAGTAGCTATCACTAGCCGGGCACTGTGGCTCCGGAGGCTGAGGCAGGAGGATGGCGAGTTCAAAGCCAGCCTCAGCAAAAGCAGGTGCTAAGCAACTCAGTGAGGCCCTGACTCTAAATAAAATACAAAATAAGGCTGGGGATGGGGCTCAGTGGTCAAGTGCCCCTGAGTTAAATCCCTGGTACCAAAAAGGAAAAAAAAAGTAGTTATAATTGACCTAAACTTGCTCTTCTACATGTTAAACTTTGCCCCAAATCAATAGTTTTTTAAATACCACTTTCTATTCTGCTTTGTTTTAAAAAATAATAATAATTTTTACTCCAAATGCCCCCTTTTCCCATGGCCAAGTGGAATGTATCTGAGCGAAAAATTATCAAAACGCACTCATTTTTATCACCCAAGAAACATCTCGGTCACAGCCGTGGTCATCATATAAATTATAAATGCGATTTTTATTCCTCCTCTGTGGAAACATTTTTTATTGGTGTCCAAGAGTCACTGGAAAAAAAAATGACTTGGAATCTCTTTTAGTGGCAGAGGGGGACAAAATGGAGCAGAGACTGGCCAGGCTGTCCGCTGGACCACCTCCCTTTAGGTGGCTCAGGGGGGTCACACTGGCCTCAGCCGAAACCCAGCAGTGTGCCAACCTTCCAGGCAGGGGACAGCCAGGGACCGTGTATCTCACACCCCGCCCCCTGTAGGTCAGCAAGGTGTGGAGCGCAGGGCTCCCCTCTGCAGCCCTGTCCACCGGCCTCCGACTCCGACTAATCCCTGCATGCCCCCTGGGCACTAGGACTGCCCAGAAAGCCACCCAGACCTTCAAGACCTGAGTCTGTCAAGTTCTTGTGCTCTCGAGGGCTGCAGGGCAGTAATTCAGACACAGATCCTCAGAGGCAGCTTGTTCCAGCTCCTCCACCACATCTGGGGTCTCAGCCAGAAAGCCTCAAAAAAACTCAACCGCCAAGCAGTGGAAACCTCTAGAACTTTTCTGTCCAATGCAGCAGCCTTTGGCCACGTGTGGACCCTTGAGCACTCTAAATGTGACTAGTGCAACCAAGGAACTGAATTGTAAACTTTATTTATTTTTCTATTAATTTAAATCGAGTGGCCACATGTGACCATCTGCTACCATGTGGATTGCATACGTCTGGAGTCAACTTCACGCACGTGTGTCTGGCAGGTGGTTCTGGCTGCTGATTGGACCTCAGTGGGGCTGGTGGCTTCTGTTAGCCCGCCTTCCATCACTATGATGAAATAACTGAGACAGTCATCTTATAAGGAAGAAAGGTTCATTTCGGCTCTGGCTGACAATTTCTGAGGCTTTAGTACATGGTCACTTGGCCCTAACTTCCTCCCACCAGGCTCCACCTGCTAGGTTCCGACCCGCTCTCCATAGCACCACAGACTGGGGACCAAGCCTTCGACACATGCCTGGAGGAAGCATTTGCTGTCCAAACCGTAGCTCGGCCGGAGCACCTACCTTGACCTCTTCCTCGGGTCTTTATGGGCTGGGCTTCCTCACAAGATGGCTGCTGGGCCCCAAGAGTGAGCCTCCTCAGAGATCCAAGGGGAAGCTGTATCACCTTCTACCACCCCGGCCTTGAGGGTCACACAGGGCGTTCAGGCCACAGTCACACGCCCACCCAGGGTCAAGGGGAGGGAACACAGATCCCATCACCCGATGAGGACCCTCAGTGTCATTTATAAGAAGAATGTTCCAGGCGGGGGAGGTGATGCCGGAGCAAGAGGTGGTCACCATCAAAATCAGCTCTCTGCGGCTGGGCAGTCGGCTCCCCCAGACTCCCCCAGGCTTAGCAGTGACTATTTATCTGGCCCACAGTATGCAGCACCACCAGGGCACCTCACCTGGGTCCTGCAGCGTCTCCTTTCAAGATGGCGCATCACCCGCGCCATCAGCCCAAGTGACCCATGCTACATGTTATGCAGTATCAGTCATATGACCTATGTAATATGCAATTGTTGCAAGTAACATGTTAATTATAAATACAGACATGCATATATTGCCTATGCAAACTATTGTATTAATTGTTTTATGTAATATATCAATGGTGATATTATTTTAAGGTATTGACTCAAGCAGTTATTGGAAGCTGGGAGTCCCAAAACCTGCGGGACACAACTCAGGAGCTGATACCGAAGTTTAGAGTTTTTTTTTTTTTTTTTGGTACCAACAATTGAACCCAGGAGTGCTTAGCCACTGAGCCACCTCCCCAGCTCCCCCAACCCTTTTTATTTTTTTAAATTTTGAGACAGGGTCTTGCTAAGTTGCTGAGGCTGACTTCCAACTTGCCATCCTCCTGCCTCAGCCTCCCGAGTTGCTGGGATTACAGTTGTAGGCCACCACACCTGATTCCATCTAGGATCTTGAGGCAGAAACTTTTATTTGAGAAACCTCAGGAGCTTTTGTTTTGTTTTGTAAAAAGTCTTAAGCTGGATAAAAAGCCAAGCTGAAGGGTCCTCTCTGTCACTTAGTCCACTGATTGCAGATGTGGTACCTGGTACCTCTGCGGCACCCCCTAGATCAGTCCTGAATTCCATAACCGGGGACATTAGCACAGTTGAGTCAACTCATAAAACTAACCCAAGAAAATCCCGAGGACAGCACTGCCTGCAATTGGCTTTTTCCCCCCGACATGCTGACTTTAAAACCCTTTCCAAAATATGCACAGCTGCATCGTGTACCCGTGAGAGCGGCCCGTGCTCCAGGGATTAGGATGCAGACGTCTACAAGGCAGCCTTTATGCAGCAGGGTACATAAATCAGCCAGTGATTAAGAACAACGAAGGAAATACTGTGCATAGTTTGTGGTTCTAAAAAGCAACATCTATCTATACATCGATATCTCACTTAAACAACCTTAATTTACTTCTGGAAATTCCTGCATTGAGTGAAAAGCTATTAAATGGGAGAAGAAAAAAAAAATGTTTCCATTATTTCAACGGGAGAAATTGTGACACCATCCATCCCAACTTTAAGCTCTCTAAACAATTGTCGCAGATCAAGCATAGATCAATTGAACAAGGAAAGCGGGGTTATAAAATAACTCCTTTAAAGTAAATAAATACAGTTTGTCCATAAAGCATAATGTAATAAAGTTTTATTGTTCCCTTCTCTTTCTTCCCTCCTCCCTGAGCATTGTTCAGCCATTTTTCAATGTTTTGGAGAGGGCTGGTTACGCCAGGTGCACTTTAAAATAAAATCACCTTCGGGGCGAAATAAAGGCAAAACCCGAGAACTCTGCACAAGAGAAAAACCTGGAATCCACACACAACAGAGGGACCCAGGCTTGTGGAAGCTGCCACCTTCCATCATTCCTATGGGCAGATGCAGGAAAGGCAAAACTTAAACCCTTTGGTGTGCGATTAAACTTTATGGCCTCAATAATCTCCAACCCCAAACTGTGTCAAGTCAATTCTGTCCTTGCTCAAAACTGTAAAATATTGTTGCTTTTTATACCAGGGATTGAACCCAGAGAGGGCTTAACCACGGAGCCACATCCCCAACCCTTTTTAATTTTTAGTTTGAGACAGGGTCTCACTGAGTTGCTGAGGGCCTTGCTAGGTTGTTGAGGCTGGCTTCGAACTTCCGATCCTCCTGCCTCAGCCTCCCTACCTCTTGGGATTACAGGCGTGCGCCCTTGTGCCCAGCAAAATATTCCTTCTTTATAGCATATTTCATTTAGTGTGCATTAGGTGAAGGAAAAAAAGTCATTACAGAGACACATGCATGAAGTCATTGTTTAAAAAGTGCTATGACACTCTGGGAGACATTGTGACCCAAAGTTATCAACGGATGCATCGTTATGTGGTGATGCTGTGGTGAGCCGTCCCCTGCCAGGCTGTCCTGTGGGCCAGGAGCAAACACACCAACTTCTAAGGTGGATTGGTGAAGCCAGGTGCTTCCCCAGAAACTGGATGGTCATCCACAGTGTTGTCCTGTACAGATGCGCTTCAGAGCAGACTGTTCCCTTCCAGCTAAACCTTGCCCACTTCCTGTCCAATGAATCATGAGAGGAATTCCCTAGGCAAGAAGTCTATGGAAGAAAAAAGAGTCACTTCCTTCTCTTGAACACAGTTGGATGAACATATGATTTTTGGAGCTGTGACAGCCATCTTGTGGCCACCAGGAAACTCAACTAAGAAAGTTTGAAGAAAGAAAGTACCTGTATCCATAATGAATTCATGAAATAACCCATCCTGGAACAGTTTACCTGTGGGCTTCTTCCCTGTAACTCTCACATCCTGCTTTTCCTGCAGAATGAGCACCCCCAGGGTTGAAGCCAAGGTCTCCCGCCATCTTGAACAGTAGCCCAAAAACTCCTGGGATGATGGCAGCAGCAGACACTGAGTGCCTGTGTGATTCAGCCCCCGGTGAGATGACTTCCTGGACCCCCATTGTGCAAGCAGGGTGCCCCCAGGGTCTCTTCCCAAAGACATTTTGACTATGACACCCTGGAACCTGAGAGGCACATGGCTTCACTAATTCCTGAGACGCCGCCCTCCACCTCTCTTCCCTGTTGTTTCTCTTTTGTAATTATCTTTAATAACCACGGATTCCATAGCCCCACTTTGACTCACCATTTTCTGGTCAAACTGAAAGATTTAAAAATCTCTCTGCTTTGTTTTCTACCCATGATTATCAAAGTACACTTGGCTAAAAGCTTCCAGAAATATTTATGCCACTTCCTGAATGCTGTGCTGCCTTAAAATCTCCTTCACCGGATTAACGAGACCATCGCATTTAAGTTCAGCCACAGAAGGGCTCAGGACATGGGCAAACTGTAGACAACTTCTTTGCCTGAACATAACTTTAATTCCCTCAGGTTCAATTTTCTGTAGAGCCCCCTCCTTGTCTGAAACCTCATGAGCCCTGCCTTTACTGTCCACAGTCCCAACAGCATTCTGGTCTTTGAGCTGCCACCAGAATTTTCTATTAAGCTCCATTTACAACATGCTAAAGCTTTTCCAGCTCGCATCTCTCAACTTCTCAACATTTCTACCCCACCAACAACCAGCTCCAAAGGCTTCTGAACCACATGATCAGAATTAGTTGCAGCAAAGACTCCACCTCCTGGTACTAATTTCTGTTTCAATTGGCTTTGTGTGGCTATAACCAAAAGACCCAACAAGAACAATTTAAAAGAGGAAAAGTTTTATTTGGGCTCATGGTTTTTAGAGACTCCGTCCAGACATGGCTGACTCCATCGCTCTGCACCTGATGTCTTGGCAACCAGGAAACAGAGAGAGCTTCGCTCACCAGGGACACGATATAGACCCGAAGGTCATGCTCCCTGCGATTCATCTCCTCCAGCCACAAGCTGAAAGCAACAGAAAGCACAACAACAAGGGCTCACTTCCCGAGCAAGAGGACAGGTGGTATTTGTCATTAACTCAAAAGAATCTTCAAGGATCTGAGACCATCTATTCTTCTACTCTTCCATCTTTAAAACGTGGGCTTTTGATCTCATGTTCATTGCCTCCCATTCACAAAGTGGCTGTTGTAGCTCCAAGTATCATCTTTTATTCTTCAAAAGTAGGAAGGTCCTTCCTGTCGTGATTCTCTCTTATTCTTGTCAAAGAAGGAAAAAATGTTTTGTGGAAGCCCCTCAAAAATGTTCCCTTAAATCTCACTGGCAAGAACTGCAATAGGTAGTGACCCACTATGACAAAAAAAAAAATTCAAAAATACTAAGAAAGTAGCATCTGGTCATTTTTAGTTTTCTGATGAAGATGGAAAATAAAAGAGATGGGGAATGGGAAAATGGCTGTTGTCAGATGTGAGCCTCCCTTTGGGCCCATGATTAGAGTGTTCCAGTGCTCTCCGCAGAGCAACACACCCAACCTGACCTGTCCCAGGCCAAGGGACCCCGAACAGAGAGCCGGACAGCATCATCCATCGAGAGCACGGGCCAGCCGGCCTTCTGCAGGGATGGGGTGAAACCTCTGTGGTCTTACGCACCGTGATGGCCGAGACCCTCGAATCTCTCCACGTCATTTCCCTGCTGGTCACTGGCCACACATTTCCCTGCTGGTCACTGGCCACACATTTCCCTGCTGGTCACTGGCCACACCTGACCAATGGCTACAGCCCAAGGCTCCAGACCCCAGCTGAGCAAGTGACTGTGGGGCCCTTCTATGTTCAGAATTGCTCAGCCCCACTCGCGTGGTCATGGAAGATGCCCCCAAGGGCAGGTGGGAGGCGGCTGGCGCTGGCTCTGCGCCCTGGCTGCTGACAGGGCTACTCCAGGGCTTGGAGGAGGTGAGTCCAGCAAGGGAGTTGGGTGGCAGAGTCGGGTGCTCTTCTCAGCAGCAGCCCAGGGCAGCTTGGGCCCCCTCCCCCGGGGGAGCCCATGCCCCTAGCAGGACTTCCTAAGGACGGGTGACGAGGTTTGGTTTTTCTCTCGGATTGGAAATTGGAGCCCCTGTTGTGTCTGTTCCATTTGGGGTAGAAAAAGGAAGCCTGGCTTTTTCGGGCCTCCAGGAGTTGCTTAGGGCCTCACTGCTGAGGCTGGCTTTGAATTCACGATCCTCTTGCCTCAGCCTCCTGAGCCGCTGGAATCACAGTTGTTCACCACCAGGCCCAGCACGTGGAGCATTTTCATCCAAACTTGGAGCACATGGTCTAGACTCTGCGCCCCTCCCGGGCTGCTCTCCTGCGCCCCTGTGCACCTCCAAGCCCTCATCTTCCTGCAGAACCGTCCAGGCCCTGGGGGTCTGCGACGGACAGCAAGCGCAGCTTGATCCAGGAAGGCCCTTGGTCCTCCGGTTTCAGTGCCCCGGGAGGCTCTCTCCCACACAGACATCTTCCGGATGATTTTCTATCAGGTTTCTTATTGATCTAGTGAAGAATTCCGGGACCTCTGCAGGAAGCTGGTCTACTTCTGACATTGGTGTAAAGACAATCATAAAAAGAAGACGGACGTGCGACGGGAAGAGAGGTCTGCGGCAGGAGCATCTGTGGGCACATTCGCTTTCATGCTCTTGTATCGGGAGACCCGGATGGCGGAGGCTCATAAAACCCGTGGCAAAATGAATGATGGAATCTCAGAGCCCGGAATGACCTTATCCATCCAGTCAACCCTCCACACACGGTGCACATCCTTACCGCACTGTGGCTAAGAAATGTGCATCTGGTTTCTGGAGGGCTGGGGGTTCCGCTGGGGCAGACCCAAGGCCAGGACTCCACGGCCCACCACTCCGGCTGCAGTGAGCTCCTCCTTACCGCCCACCCGTCACCCACTGACACTGACGTTGCCTCGAGTCCCCTCCTTCCAGGGCCTTGTCCTGGGGACTCCGATTCAGTTTGCAAAACCACCGTTCCAGCCAGGCTTGGCGGCCCAGTCTTTAATCCCAGCAGCTCGGGAGGCTGAGGCAGGAGGATCACAAGTTCAAAGCCAGCCTCAGCAACTGAGTGAGGCCCTGAGCAACTCAGCCCAGACCCTGTGTCAAAAATAAAATCTGTTTTAAAAGGGATGGGTGTGGCTCCGTGGTTAAGCGCCTGTTTTAGTCAGCTTTTTTGCTGCTGTGACTGAAGGAAGACTCAACTGGAACAATGGTAGAGGGGGAAAAGTTTGTTGGGGGGCTCAGGGTTTCAGAGGTCTCAGTCCACAGACAGCAGGCTCCATTCCTCAGGGCTCAAGGTGAGGCAGGACACCATGGCAGAAGAGTGTGTTGGAGGGAAACAGCTCACATGGTGATCAGGAAGCAGAGAGAGGGGTCTCCACTTGCGGGATACAAATGTATACACCCCTAAGCTAGGCCCCCATGCCCACCCCCTCCAGCCACACCCCCACACTTCAGCTACCACCCAGTTGATCCCATCAGGGATTAAAGACTCTCACCACCCCATCGGGTCCCCTCCCAACTGTCTGGCATGGTCTCACAGGTGAGCTTCTGGGGGAACCTCACATCTAAACCGTAACAGAAGAAAACCAGGCCCCGTTCCATCTGGTTGAATCCAACCTTGCTCTTTCTGGATCTGGTGGCCACTGGCCACAGTTACCCACTCCCTGCTCCTGAGGGGCTCTTCCTGGTCTTTCCAGACACCAGAGCTCTCCCTCCCTCCCACCTCCCCGGGGGCTGCTGCTCCCCCTCTGTGACTTCCTCTCCTCCACCCGCTGACCTGGGGGGGGGGGGCCTGCCACACTCCTCGGTGACGTCATCCAGACCTGGGCCATAAGCCCTGCCCTCATGCCCTGGCCCTGAAAGTGCGCCTCCAGCCAGCCTCAACCCCAGAACCCGCCTCCTCCTCCTCACTAAGTGTCTAAGGACTTTTTTTATTTTAAAGCCTAAAATCGGGATCTTGCGCTTCCCACACCGCACCTTCTTGCTCTGCCCGGGTCTTGGTTATCTCTAGGGCTCCGTCTAAAAACTAGAGAATCTTGGGTAAGTCCTGGGCCCGGCCTCCCAGGCATGGGCAGGAGGACACCCTCGTCATGCCCTCCTGCTCCGAGCCCCCAGGACTTGTCTGCTCTGTGGGTCATGGGACCCTCCAGGCCAGCCCCACCACAGGGCCTTTGCTCAGCTGACCCTCTGCACATATCCTCAGCACCCGGTCACCTCTCTCAAGCCTCTCCTCATGTCACACCATCAGTACGGTCTCCCCGGAATCTTTCACTTAAAATCTCACCCCTGCCCCTCCCCAGCAGTCTCTCTGTTCTCTGCGAGGTCCTGGAACCAGCCGGGCCTACAGTAGGAACTTACCAGGTATTTGTCCTCTGCCCAATAATTTTTGAGACCAGGAAACAAATCTCCTGGTCCCTTTTCACCTTTCCCAGACACAGACCTCAAGTTCCTCCTCTGTGTCCTACAGGACGTGGTTTCCGGCCCACCCCCAGGGCCTGCACACACTTGAGCTGAGTTTGCATTAGCTCTAGACGGGCCAGGGAGACGCTGAATCCCACACGCCAAGTCGACTCGGGAAAATGCACTGGATTCCCAAGACGGGAAACTGATTTTGCACCTATTTACAAGAACTCATATTGCTGTTCACGGAGTCCTGTTGGACTTTGGCTCCAATTAAGCCATGGTCGGCTGAGGCCCACAGATCTTTTTCACAAGACATATTGCCAGTGGGGTCTCTCCTTCCACACCTGGGGAGTTGACTCTTATAAATTCCTGAATGGGGGTAGGGGGTGACTCAAATTCAGACCTTCTAGAACTTACCAGAGCCTGCATTGCTCCCAGGTCAGCTGGAGGGTTCAAGGCTCCGGGTTCAGACCCCCAGACCTGCCATCTGTACTGTTAGCATAGCAAGAAATACCCAATCCACAGGAAAGGAAAGTGAGGGGGAAACTGGGTACCAGAAAAGACCTTGGACTATGACGTTCAAGGAGAGGCCAAATGACCCCCAAACAAGGGAATCGTAAGATTTATTTTTTAAATATATGCTTTACCTAAATCCTGATACAGTTCCACTTGCAACCAAGGATGGCCACGTCACATCATCTGATACAGCAATATGACTCAGTTCTGGTTCATGGAATATGGAAATCGAGTATGGAAATAGGTGCTAGGGATATTTGACTGCATGGCCACCTGTCAGTCTCCTGGCTGTGGGTGCAGTTCTGTCTGGATGCAACACCCAGAGCTATGGCACCAATCCTGTAAGTGTGAGTTCATAAGCCAACAAGGGAAAAAAATCAAAATGTTAAGACAGAGAACATGGTCTGGGTGCGGCAGGGTTGTGTGGCTAACCTCACCCAAGCTGGATGCGAGACTCTTAGGAACATTCTAAAGGAGCCCTATCCATTGTCCCAACACCCTCCTCTGAAAACCTGGATATCTGCCCATGTTCTAGTTCCACTCAAGTTTCTTAATTATGATGACCCAGGAGGAAGGACGACAGACAGAGGAAGGTGTTTTGACCATTCTGAAATGAGAGTCGTCTGAGCTCAGTCGAGTCTTCAAGTTTCAATAACTAGGTGTGCAATGGTTTTCGTTCATGATCTCAAGCTGAGATTCAATTTGTTCTAAGTTTTCTTCTCCCAGATGGTGAATCCCTCTGTTGCAGGACTCTGTGGGCCAGAGGAGCCGGCGTGCGTGCATGGCCCTGGGCAAGCTCCTGTCTCTGAGCAGCAGTTCCTCACACAGAAAGGGAGCTGAGGCGCCTTCCCCCTGGCCAGGGCCCCGCCACCACGCTGATTTCTCTCCATTTTCCCCCATTATCTTTTCCATTAGGCTCATTTATAATTGTGTGGTCAGAATTCATCACTCATAACTCCTTTCCCAGGGAGCCCACTCTCGCAGACTGTCACGAATCAGGGAGTCCTAACTATAGTTCATCTCCAAGCTTTGGGGGGGGGGTAAAACTTCTCAAAGTCTAGGACTTGTGAGGTTCTTGCTTTGATCAGCTCCGAATCCCACAGATGCACGCTCTTCTCCCTGCAGCCGAGCTCCACGGTGAGATGGGAGCACCCAGCCGGCCGGGTAGGGTGACCGAGAAACTCGAGCCTCTGCTCCCACAGGTTTCCCTCCACCGTCGGCTGGAAGAGCACCCTCACCCTGTGCGGGTCTGGTTGTCAGATGGCTGGTTGGGTGGACAAGCTGTCCCTGCATGGGGACTGACACCACCTGATCAGCTGGGCCCAGATAGAACCCAACGGCTGAGATCTCGCAGTCTCTCCCAGAGCCGGGGCCTTCTGCTCCTGCCTTGGGGTAGCGGGGTCCCATGCTCCCCAACTCTGCACTCACTCTGGTGCATCACCAGCCCCCCGCCCCAGGCCTCTAGTGTAGGGCTGAGAGTTCTGCTGGTGTCCTCCCTGGTCCTGAGACCCTCTCAGACTTGGACAGAGCTTCTCTGGATCTTCAACTTGCAGCTGGCCTGTGGTGGGACTTCCAGCCAATGGCCCGGATACATCCCTCTCCTATCTTTTTTGACATCTATCATCTCCTGTTGGTCCCATGCCTCTAGAGAACCCTCACATGGCCAACACTGATTTTTGCCCCTGATTTTAGACATCGCTGTTGGTCTTCTGTTTTTCGCTCAGCTGTCCAAGCCGGCTGGGTTCAGTGTCCATGGGCCGCCTCCTCCCCACCCCAAGGTCACAGCCACGCCTGTCTGAGAGGCGCTTCCCTCTCCGTCTCTCTTCCCCGGCCAAAACTCACGAGCATTCTCCCTCGCCAGGGCCCCACCACCACGCTGATTTCTCTCCATTTTCCCCCATTATCTTTTCCATTAGGCTCATTTATAATTGTGCGGTCAGAATTCATCACTCATAACTCCTTTCCCGGGGAGCCCACTCTCGCAGGCTGTCACGAATCAGGGAATCTTAACTATAGTTCATCTCCAAACTTTGGGGGGGGGGGTGGTAAAACTTCACAAAATCTCGGATCTGCGAGAGGGCTTCTCGCTTTGATCAGCTCCAAATCCCACAGATACACGCGGCTCTCTGTGCAAATTCACGACATTGACTCAAAATGATCCAAGAGATCCTCCTCAAAGAAGAAAATATTAATCCTGATATGATAATTCACGGGAAAATATTTCCAAACCTCCTAAGAACAGCTCCCCACCCAAGCCTGACCCTTTATTATTTATTTATTTATTTTGGTACCAGGCATTCAACCCAGGGGTGCTTAACACTGAGCCATATCCCAGCCTTTTTTATTTTTTTTAATTTTAAGACAGGGTCTTGTTAAGTTGCTAAAGCTGGCTTTGAACTGGCGATCCTCCTGCCTCAGCCTCCTGAGCAGCTGCTGGGGTGACAGGTGTGGGCCACCTCACTGGGCCAAAAAGCCTGACATTTATGTGAACTATCAGGAAATCTGAAAAATATGTACCAGGGGCTCATGTTTAAGAAGCAGTGTTTTTCCATGTTTGATACGGGGTGCCTACCAGTGCTTTCCTAAGCTCTCTTGAGTTCTCCCTGTCTTTGATTCTCACAGATTGGTAGGAATCGGGCAGTTTTAAAATATCTTCTTACTTTGAAATCATGACAGATTCACAGGATTCTGCAAAGAGCGTACAGAGTCATCTTGAGAAACCTGCACCGGATTTCACCAGCAGTGACATCTTCCTTAATCACAGTGTGAACTGAAGAGCAGGTGACGCAGGGCAGTGGGTGCAGATCCTTGTGACTCAGCTGCCCCTTCACGGCGGTCACAACGCCCTTCGCCCCCACCCCACCCTAGCAACCATCTGTCTGTGTATTCTCATATTTAATCCTGTCCTTTTGAGAGTACTATATAAATGGGATCCTACGGTGTATGACCTTTGGAGATTGACCTTTTCGCTCTGCCTCGCTCAGGTGAGATCCATCGAGGTGGCCGCAGGTTGGGGCAGGTCCCCTGCTCACCACACGTGGTTGGCGGTTGGGGCTGTTGCAAAGGGAGCTGCGAGGAACCTTTGTAGTAGGTTCTGAGTCGACTTCCGTTCGCATATTTTCTGGGATCAATGCCCAGGAGTACAATGGCTGGACCATATGCTAAGTGTATGTTTAGTGTTTTTCATAGCAAATGCCAAACCACCATCCTGAGCCTCGGTGCCGCTTTGCAAGCACCTCCAGAGACGCTCGAGAGCCCCCTCCTGGGGTCCTTGCCCGCTCAGCGTGGTGTCCTGGGCTTCATCCCTGCCTCTCTGATGGGAGGGTAGCAACCTCATCAGGGTGTAACTTGCATTTTCCTTTCTGTTAGTGATGTGGAGCATCTTTTTTGCAATCTGTATAACCTTTGCTTTTTCTTCTTCTTCTTCTTCTTCTTATTTTTTTTTTTTTTTTTTGGTACCAGGGATTGGGATTGAACCCAGACCTGCATTATCACTGAGTCACATCCATTTTGAGACAGGGACTCACTAAGTTGCTTAGGGCCTCACCAAATGGACGAGGCTGGCTTTGAAATCGTGATTCTCCTACCTGAGCCTCCCTAACCTCTGGGATTACAGGCATGCACCACCACGCCTGGCTCTCTGGTCCATTTTTTTCTTTTTAATATATTTTTTTTATTTAGGTAGAGGTGGACACATATCTTTTTTTATTTTATGTGGTGCTGAGGATCAAACCCAGTGCCTCACACATGCTAGTGCTCTACCTCTGAGCCACAACCCCAGTCCCCTCTGGTCCATTTTCTAGGCAGATTGTTCAATTTCCTTTTTACGGCTGAGTTCGGAGGGTTCTTTAAATGTTTTCAGGTCTGAGGTTTTCCTGATACGTGGTTTGTTCCTGTTTCCCCCAGCCCGGCTCTTTCATCCTCTTCACGGATCTTTCACCGAACAAACATTTTTAACTTAAATGAAATCCAATGTATGATGTTACTCTTTATGGATCACACTTCTGCGGCCATGTCTAAAAGCTTCTGAGGATTTTCTCCTTTTTCTGAAAGGTGCTTACATTTATGTCCATTTTTCCATTTGGGGTTAATTTTCTGTAGAGTCTAATGCTTAAGTCTCCATTCATTTTTTCTTTTAAATCTTCCCTCCCTTCATTGAATGACTTTTGCACTAGTATATATAAAAAAAAAAAAAAGCAAACATGTTTTCTTGTTTGTGATTGGAAATTCACCGCCATTCACATTGCTTCTCACCTGCACGCAAAATATCGTTTCTGCTGGGTTTTTTTTTTTTTTAAAGACTTTCTTTTTTAAAATTTTCACAGCTTTAACTGTGGATGTCTTTGGATTTGTCCTGTGAGGGATCTGTAGGGTTTGGAGAGGAGGTGTCCACCAAAAAACACATGTGTGAGGCAAGGCAGAAGTGTTCAGGGGTGAAGTGGTTAGATTGCGAGAGTTGTAACCTAATCAGTGGATTAATCCACTTAGTGGATTAATAATTCAAATGGATGACCGATTGGTTACTGTAGGCAGGTAGGGTGTGGCTGGAGGAAGTAGGTCACTGAGGGTGTGTCCTTGGGTACCTTATTGTGTCCCTGGCTCCACAGTCTCTCACTGACTTCTGATTGCCATGAGCTGAGCAGCTTCCCTCCACCACACCCCTCTGTCCTGCCTCATCTACAGCCCAGAGCAATGGAGTCCGCTGAAACTGAAAACACTGAGCCCAAAATAAACTTTTCCTCCTCTAAGCCGTTCTCCTCAGGTGTTTGGGTCACGGCAATAAAAATCTGACTAATGTCAGATTTGTTCAGCTTCTTGAATCTGTAACTAAGTTCTCTTTTGCCAAATGGAGGGGATTCAGCCATTCTTCATTTGCCATCATAATACAACATAAGGGTGCTTCTCTCAATGATGGACCACACACTCCACAGTGGACCCATGAGATTACAGCATCAGCACCGAACAATGTTCCCATGAGGAACAAATCTCCACAGGCACGTTTCTCAGCATGCATCCCTATTGCTAGGTCACTTTGCTGGGTTCTCAGCTGCCCTGTCGCTTACCTCCTGGGACTCCCACGATGTGAACGCCAGACACAGGTCTCTGAGGCACTTCAGTCTGCTTTCTCTGGTTTTGGAGGAGGTCATTCCTGTTCTCTGTCTTCAAGTTTGCTGATTCTGCTGTGGAGCCCATCCATTGCATTTTCCATTTTGATGATTATATTTTCCTTTACGTCACCTGCTGCTTCGCTGAGACTCCATCTTTGGATCCAAGCGTGTCTGCAGCTTTTTGCTGGAGGAATTTGTGATGATGCGTGTCAATCATCATGAGATAATGCCATCGAGCCTTTTATCTTGGCCTTTGTGTCTGTTGGTTGTCTTTTCCTCATTCAAGTTGGGCCATCCCTAGATCTTGGTATGACTAGGATTTCTCTTGAAACTTGACCTTCTGGGTACTATGTCATGAGACTCCGGCTCTTCCTTGCATCTGAGGTTTCGCAGCCTGTCGGACACTGCCCTGGTGGATGAGGTTCAGTGCCCCACTCAGCCTGCATGGAAACCTGCAGGATGGTGTTTCCCATCACTTCCAGGGGAGGGGAGTCCAAGGTCCTGCTACTCCTCCACTGATACACTCCTAGCTGGATGGGGTAGGGGTACATCATTCCTGTTCCCTGTGTGGCCACCACTAGCAAGCAGAGGAGCCCTCATGACATTGGTGCACCTCTGGGCAGTGGTAAAAGCCCTTACCCTCCACTTGGCCCCCCAGTGAGGAGAAAGGAGAACCCTTTTCTTTCTTGTCTTGGTGCCGTTGGTTGGGGATGGAAATCTAAGTTCTCTGTGCGGATGGGAAAGAATGTCCAAGTTCCCTTCTAGGTCTTTCTGACTCTATCCAGTGAACAGGACCCTCCACTGCTGCCTCCCAGGACAGAAGTCCAGCTGGGGCTCAGCTGGACCTTTGCTGCAGGGACGGAGGCAGGGGGCACTATTTTCTGTGGCATTTGGCTAGAGGAGAGTGATTCTCGTCTCAAAGGTAGAAACGGTGGCGCACACCTGTAATCCCAGCAACTCAGGAGGCTGAGGCAGGAGGATCACATGTTCAAGGTCAGCCTTGGCAACTTGGTGAGACCCTCAGCAACTTAGTGATGCCCTGTCTCAAAAAGAAAAATTTAAAAGGCACTGGGAGGTAGCTCCGTGGGAAAGCACCCCTGGGTTCAAGCGCCAGTCAGTTATAAAAGTCTTGTGAGCCCCTCTTTTCCTTTCCCTTGGCAAGAGAGAGCAAGCTTTGTGGGGCTTGGCTCATTGGCACCTGCTGGCATTTCTTAAGGGCTGGCTTCCCCAGGACCCAGATGAAATATAAGAGGCAGGAAGTTCACTGCCACGTCATCCTTTGGGTCCAGGAGTCCCTGACCAGTTTGCCTTCTCTCCTCCTTTCAGTGTTTTTTCATGTTTGTTGTTCATTTATGATAAAATAGACATAAGATGAAATTTACCGTTGCTCCCATTGTTGAGTGCACTATTTAGGAGCACTAGGTACCTTCACATCAACGTCTCATGGCTGCTTTATATTCGCCATCCTGGGGCTTTCGTTGTACTTAGGAAGATGAATAGGGCACAACATCTACTCCATCAAGCGGAAGTCAAAGGCATATTTTTAAAACCATAAGCCAGAAGTATACTTCACGGAGAGGCGTGAGGAGGCGAGAAAACTCGATCAGGTCCTCCTCCACGTCCTTTGATCAAGATTCACTCATTCGGAGCTGGGGTTGTGGCTCAATGGTACAGCGCTTGCCTGGCATGCGGGAGGCACTGGGTTCGATCCTCAGCACCACATAACAATAATGTGTCCACCAAAGACTAAAAAATAAAAATTCAAAAAAAATTCACTCATTCCTTTCTGGTTTCAGGTGGAAAACCAAGAGCTCTCTATCGGGCTAAATGAAGGACACGTGAAGTCCGACATTCATCCAAAGTTGCCTTTCCCGGGTCTCCGTGGTCATTACCACTGCAGTGTGTCCCACATCTCTTTGCCGTGGCTTCCAGATAGCCAGAGAAGTTATGCCCTCCAAGTATACCCACGAGCGATGAATGGCTGCCCTCGGGGGTATAAACACCCCAGTCCCCACATCCCTTATGTGGAATAACATGGCAGTGCATGCCCTCAATGGCAGAGCTCCCCCTTGGGAATGAGCTCCAGTTACCCACATGGTAAGTGGCTTGACACTGTGCCACATGTTGTCTGTCTTCCCTTCTCTCTCTGAATACCCCCAGATAAATTTGATTTTGAATGCATGCTTTTTGGTAGACCTGTAGGGGGAGCTTCACCAAATCATGTTTATTATGTTGGGTAAAAATCTGGAAGCGTCGACGTGAGTTTTCAAATTAGCAAGGGTTCCACATGACTCCCCTTGAAGAGATGCTGGACACCCCAAACTCACATCTCATTTACTATCTCTCTGAGAGATGTCTCCACCACTCTTCTCTGTACCTCTTCTTCAGGACATCCTGAAGACGTCACAAGACTCCTGCCATGCTGTTGTGGGGACGTTAAGGTGAGGGCCACAGGTGCAGATGGCTTTCTTCCTGTCTTCTCTGACCTGCGGTGGGGTCAGGAGGCCCTGAGCTGGTTGTCCTGCACTTCTGCTTTGTCTCTTGGTCCCCTTATCTTTAAACCACAGATAGTGGTAATGGTGGTCAAGTACAGTAATTCACGGAAGCTCTGGGCCATGTGACTCGTGGATCTATCAGTGTTCACCCCCTTCCTTTATCTGCAACAACAGGGTGATATTCTAGCCTCATTTCTAAGAACAAGTTTCTAAAAATGATAACTAATATGAAAAATAAATTGTTCCTGCATTACTCCGGTTGTGGAGGGAATCCATCTGACCCCTAATTGTGAACTGTGATATTATATACATTGTTATATAATATGAATATTTATATCTGTGCTGTGGGCACAGATTCTGGTAAGAGGGAAAAGCAAATCCCCAAAACTTGCTTCCTTTGGGGGCTCCAGACAGCTCCGTGTCTGGATCAGGCTGACAGTCTGATCTAAATTCAGGATCAAGGGGAAGACCGGGGAAAAGGCTTGAGATATTCAATGTGATACTTCAGATTAGATTTTCAAATGGTGCGTGGATACCCACTTACGCTGGTCTGGAAGTTCTCATTTCCATTCCAGTGACAGTTCAGTGAAATTTATGAACTTGGAACTTGTTTACTAGGAGAAATAAAAGCAGTTCCGTGTATCCTAAAAAGCGAGGCAAACTCTTGAAATGCCACGGATGACATGTGGTTCTCCCCAGGGTGCTGCCTGGCTGATCCTGAGCTTGCACACCACCACCCCCCTTCACTCCGCTCCACTTCCTACTGGGCACACAGTTCTTCACTATGCCGCATCTGGAAGCCCTTACTATCTTCAAGGCTATGAAAAAAAGGTGATATTTTATAGGCATAACTGCTTCTTGACAAAATAAAAAAAAAAAAAGAAAATACTTGTTGTGTTCCAGTACTTGAGTTCATCTCTCAGCAAGATTACAGTCAGACCGGAGGAGATGCCAAGGACGCTTGGAATACAGAAGGCTCTGCTCACAGGGCACTCTTATCATTTCCTTTTTTAAAACGGTTTTTATCGCCTTGGTTTTCCCACTGGTGGATGTTATGAGAACACAGAAACTCCTTTCAATGTTAATCCTCAGTGAGAGAAAGGAAGTCAACTCTCAGGGGACTAATGTTCTGGGAAGTAGAAGTAGGACTCCGTTCAAACTTTTCACTGGTTATGGGGTTTTTGGAAAGTGAGGGATGTTTAATGACCATGTAGGGATCAGAGATTCTTGTCACATACTAAAGGGGTTACTGGGGAGAAAGGGTAAGCTGGAGGAAACATACAAATGCATCCACATTTCTATTTTCTAATTAGATAACTTCATATAGATAATGTGCCCCTCAGTGCAATTGCATAAGAATTGCTTCCATACACCTGCTGGGTATGTAGCTGGAAGACAGCTCTGCCTTTTTAAACTTCAATAATATCTGTCCTGTACCACCTAATATAATAATTGTTTGGGGACATGACTTCTCATCTGCACAATCTATTCAACTCACAGACTATATGATCCCTAATCAGTTCTCAGAAGCATTTGCCAAATAAGTGACTGTGTCTTACCCAAACAGAATTCAGTCCTAGCCAAGAATATCTATCTTTTGACATTGGGCTTAAAGTCCTTGGCAGAGCAATTAGGCAAGAAAAATAAATGAAAGACATCCAATTGGAAAGAAGTCAAATGACCTCTGTTTGCAGGTGACATGATTTTATATGTGGAAAACTAAAAATTACACAGGGAAAAAACATCGGTTAACAGTAAAAAGAGAATTCAGTTCAGTTTGAGGGTACAATCAACATACCAAATCAAACACAATCACTTGTATTTGTATTTCTAAACATTGACAAGGACCACAAGGATGACAAGTTGTATTTACTATAGCACCAAAATATTTAAGAACAAACTTAATTGAGGAGACAAAAGATTTGTATATCAAAAACACCGATGAAAGAAATTAAAGCAGATATAAGCAAACAGAAAGATAGCCCATGTTCATGGATTGGAAAAATTAATATTGTTAAAATGCCCATACCCTATTAAAAAAAAAACCTTCAGATTTAATGCAACCCTATCAAAATCTCAGTGGCCTATTATACTGAAATGAATTTAGCAATTCTAAATTTGATACGGAACCACAAAATACTCCAAATAGTAGTTTCTGAGCAAGAAGAAAAAAAACTAGAGGCATCACACTTCCTGATTTCAAAATATATTGCAAAGTTATAAAAACCCAAAACAGTATGGTACCAATGTAAAAGTAGACATACAGACTGGTGAAATGTAATTGAGAGCCAAGAAATAAGTCCCCACATATATGAGCAATTTATTTTTTATGATGGTGCCAAGGGTACCCAATAGAAGAATTTTGTTTTCTTTAATAAATGGTGTTGAGAAAACTAGATAGACACATCCATACAAAATTGGATTATCATAGTATACCATACTGAAAAAATTAACTCAAAATAAATTATAGTTAAAGGAAGATCTGAAATTATAGTTAAAGGAAGATCTAAGTCTTAGAAGAAAACATGGGGAAATCTTCTTGACATGATCTTAGCAATAATTTCTTGGATATGACAGAAAAAGCAAAAAAAAAAATAGACAAGTGGGATTATATCAAATTAAAAAGCTTCTGCCCAGCAAAGGGGACTGATTTCCAAAGTAGATAAGGAACGTCTACAGCTCGATAGCAAATAAATAACCAAATGCATGCACACATATGTGAGTGACTTAAGAGGGGGCAAAGGGCCTGGCATAGATGATTTTCCAAAGAAGACATACGCATGGCTAATGGGTGCACAAGAAATGCTTAACATCATAACCACCAGGTAAATAATCAAAACTGCCCTTCAATATCATCCCACCTGCTAGGACGGCTGTCATCAAAAAGCAAAAAATGACAAGAGCTGGCAAGGTCGTGGAGAAACTAGAAGTTGGCCCAGACGTGCTTCACCTTACAACCAGGCTACAGCCCAATAAACTCATTGTTCATTGAAAATCTCATGTCCAAAAGGCACCTCATACACGTAACCTGCAGAACACCCTGGCTCAGCCGCACAGGACACCCTGGAGTGACAGCTGTTTCCCTCGTGACCACATGGCTGAATGCCAGCTGCTGTTTGCTCCTGCGGCCCAGCCTTCTGAGAAAATATTATATGGCATAGCGCAAGTCCAAGAAAATGTCAGAATTTGAAGTATGGTTTCTATTGAATGCACATGGCTTTCACACCACTGTAAAGTGAAAACATTGTAAGTCAGGGACCATCTGTGTGCTGTTAGCGGGAACGTAGAGCTGCGCAGCTGCTGGGGCAGATGATACAGAGGTCCCTCGAAAAATTAAAAACAGAACAGCCATATGATGCAGCCATCTCACGTCTGTGCATACATCCCAAAGAACTGAATCTGGTCCTTGAAGAGATACCCACATGCCCATGCTCACTGCAGCACTGTTCCCAACAGCCCAGATGTGAAAATGACTCCAGGGCCCACAGCAGGGTAGAGAGGTTATAGTGTATACAGATATAGCAGAATATTATTCAGCATTAAAAAAGAACGAAGACTTGCCATTTGCAATAACGCAGATGAATCTGGAAGACATTATCGTAGGTGAATCAGGTCATTGACAGAAGAACAAACAGTGCATGATTCTTTTCTACGAAACATCTGAAATAGTCAAACATACAGTGATTGGGACAATAGAACAGGGGTGACCTGGAGGAGGGAGAGAAACAAGGTCAGGAGCTGTACATTGGATATTTGGCTACAGTTCCGGAGCTCTGCTACAAAGCACAAGGCTTATGGTGGACGCTAAGAAACAGTGCACTTAATTCCAGCCTATAATTCCAGCAGCTCCAGAGGCTGAGGCAGGAGGATCGTGAGTTCAAAGCCAGCCTCAGCAACAGCGAGGCCCTAAGCATCTCAGTGAGACTCTGTCTCTAATTAAAATATAAAATAGAGCTGGGGAGGTGGCTCAGTGGTTGAGTGCCCCTGAATTCAATCCCTGGTACCCCCCAAAAAATATGGTAAGAGGGTAGGTCTCACATGAAGTGTTCTTTTGGATGTGATAGACCCATTTTTTACCTTGAAAGATTATAGAAAAGAAATGAACTCCCTCTTCAATACAAATACGAGCGCCTTGGTAAGGAGATGTCAGTTCTTCCTCTGCTCTGGTAGGAGGAAGGCTGATCTGGGATGATCACTGATAGAAGGGACAGTGTGTGTCACCAAGGAGCCCCATGTTGGCTGGGAGGTCAGTTCTTGAGTTCACAAACCCATTTTCAAAATTGCTCTCCGTGGGCCAATCTCCTCCAAGACAGGGAGACGTGTTTTAAAATTTAAAAGTCCATCTAAAGATGGACTTCTCGGATGAGTGTCCCATTGCTCAATTAAATGCTGGCAAAGGTGACTGAGAAGATTCCAGACCTCAGGGTTGCATTTTTTTTTTCCTTCTAAAATGAATCTACCCTTGAGGATGAAGGATCGCATTAATTCCAATCTTTCCCTCTCGGTGGGTCCTTGGCCATTATAAGCTATTTGACTCATAAAGAATGTTTAGAAATGAATGTCATTATGTCACATATTCTTCATCTCAGCTGTTTTTTCCAGAGTTGTGTCAAAAGTCGAATTTCTACAATGAAGGATATTCTTTAACTTACAGGAAGATGCAGAGAGAATCAGCGGGCTTCCTCCAAAGGAGGAAACCAAGCGGGTTAAGACCTAGTTCTCAGGCAAACTGCCCAGAACACATTCTAATTGGGGAAGCAGCTGCGGGGGTCTGATGCGGCCAGCGCAGGGCCGGCCTGACCGCTGAACTGCTTTTCTCTTTCCCTGTTTCTGACACTTGTAAGGAATTAAACTGGAGCTGAGGGCAGCCACGTTGAAAAGGCACAGGACTGTCGGGCTGGCGGCCTCATCCCGGGAAGGACTCTGGTTTGTCAGAGTGAAACTCCTAATTGGGGAAACCTGGGCAAAGCTGCTGGGCCAGATGAAGCCCTGGATCCTAGAAGTTCTTCAGAGCAATAAAACCAGAAGCCCACCATGAAGCCCAGGGGGTTCCTCTTCTTGTCTGCCCCTGTGTTCTTTGTATTCTTCTGTTTTGTTTTGTCCGCTTTTCAGAAATTGTGATGAGAAAGTTCTAGAAAAAAAAAAAAAAACCAACAGCAACCACCGTTTGTGATTGTCATGAGTTGGACTGGAGACCTGTTTTTCTGTTTTGTGCGGTGCTGAGGATGGAACCCCAGGGGGACTCCTGCAGGGTGGGCCAGTGCTCTGCCAACTCCTGGATGGTTTCTTTAAAGGGTAGAGCATCTTCTGACTTAGTGTGGGATGGCACGTTTGAGTTGAGCTGAACAGACACCTGAATATAGCTTGCAAGTAGGAACCTCCGCTCTCTTGGTGGGGAGCCAGGCCCTGGATGCTTTGGCCAAAGAAAGCCAATCCTAAGAGGGAAGCAAGCAGACTTTGAGGGCTTTGTTTTGGTGATTCTGGAAGTCAGAAGACAGCTGTGGTGGGCACGGAGCTGTTGGCAGAATCCCCTGCCAGCTAGCCTGGCCACCCGGCTGGAAAGGGTGTCCAGCGCATGCCAACAGTCACCCATTCCTGTAGGGTGGGCCTCAGCTGCAGAGCGCCCCACCCCGAGGTCACCCCTTCCTGGGTAGCCTGCATCTGGTGACTGCATGAGACTGGGGTATAAGGCTCCATCTCAGCCCAGGGAGGGGCGCTCTGGTGGAAATACTCACGTGACAGCCCTCACCAGGGTGCATGGGCTCTGATGAGTCTGTGTGAAAATTCCATTTTTTCCCCTCGACCCAACCCTGATTCCTCCCCTTTTTCTTCTCAGGAGCTGATCTCTCAGGAGCATGTCACATGGCTTCAGCTCCACGTCTGCTGGTGAAGAGCCCAAGAGCTGCCCTGCACCCTGGAACAGGAGTTACCTCACCCCAAAAGGTCCCTCAGAGCCCAGGTACCTAATTCATGGGTTCTAGACCACTCTTAGGTCCCAAACTTTTGAGAAAACAAATAAAAGATGCTATCTCCCCCCTACCCCTCCCCAAAACATGCAGAGCACCTACAATCTTTGATGGCCGTTTTGCAGGTTCGTGGAATCTGAAGAAATTCTGAAACCCTGAGGGTCATTGACCCAAGCTTAAAATCCACATGCTAACCAGGCACGGTGGCATGCATCTACAATCCCAGTGACTCCGGAGGCTGAGGCAGGAGGATCGCAGTTCCAAAGCCAGCCTCAGCAACGTCCTGAGACCTCAACAACTTAGCAAGACTCTGCCTCAAAACCAAAAAAAAAAAAAAAAAAAAAAAAAAGAGTTGGGGGAGGGGCGGTAACCTGGGGATGTAGCTCAGTAAAGCACCCCTGGGTAAAACCCCAGGACTAAAAAAAAAAAAAGAATGAAAAGCCCACCCTAAGTCTTCCTTGAATAATGCTCCCATCAATTCCTTGGACTCTGTATATTAATTAGACGTATTGATAAAATAGAATTTGCCTCTGTAGATAAATGAGAGGCTGAGCTAAGCCAGGCGTTCCCGTCTGGGGCTTAGAAGAGATGAATCTGCAGTTTGGAAAATGAATTTTCAGTTTGGCTTCCCTGCCCACGGACAGCCCAGGTAAGGAATTACCACAGGAACCTGGCTCTGGGTAGCCAGTGGAGAGCATCATCGCTCTTAAAACCCATTTTCTTGACTAGTTTTCTTATCCCCTAAGGGAATTCCAAGTAGACGGAACAAGATTTTTGGATTCTTTCCAGAAGATATAAATGAATAGGATCTTTTATCAAGAATTTGAAACACTAATCTCCTTAAATGCAAAACTCTCCTTCAGCAGCCGGCGCTGTTGAGAAGCCTCCGGGTTGAGGGACAGAGGAGCTGCTTGCTCATTCCTTGCTCAGCCTTCTTCCAGACTCAACCGGTTCCTCAGGGTCAGGCACTCTGGGAAGAGGAAGAGGAAGGTGTGCTGGGATTGGGGGTGCCCTGCCCATGGCAGATGCTCTGAGGACTGTCTTTGAGTCTCCCCTACGTCTCCCCCTACTTGACTGAGTTGTGAATGAGCTCAGCAGCAGGAGCTCTACTCTGTGATCCTGGAGTGATCCCCAACAGCATCTCCCTTTTCATAAGCAGTACTCCCTCTGTCCAGCTGCTTTCAACCACCCCAAGCTCCCCTGCCCGGGCATCATTATAGGTTGGGGTCATCTTCAAAATAGCTCACTGCCTCGGATCCACATCAGGTCAGTCCCCACCCAGGACACATACTGAGTCCAGTTGCTCTGCCTGGGAGTGCATGCAGGCTGCTCCCCAGGCGGCACCATGGTCCTCCCTGTCCCCAGGGGTTGCCCCACATGGCCTTTGACCTCGGCAGAGCTCTTGAGCAAGCTCTCCCTTTCCAACCCCCAGGCCCCAGGAGATAAATTTTGTAGCCGTCCTTGGGTGGACTGCAGATGAAGGATGCTAACACTGACAGAAAGGGCAATGAGCTTGCCTCCCCTCACAAAGGTCTGAGGCAGGAAAGCCACCATTTTGATGTCCTGTGACCACTCCAAGATTCATCTTTGGGATAAAGTATTTCTTTTCCCTTGAACTATGAGTTGTTTGGGAATATGAACAATGATGCCCCCCTAGAGTATTCTAATCCTGGCACCTGGAACCGTGTGACTGTGCCTGTTAACTCTTTGGGGCTGATTAGGACCACATTGTAAAGCTAAAGGAATTTTCCTATCTGTATCAAGCTCAGAACAGGATTTAAGAAAACATCATGCCTCCTTTGGATCTATCCCTAGGCTCCCTCTCCTATGCTCAGGGGGCCCGGTTTCTCCGCTGTGCAGGTGTGGGAAGATCCATGGGGAAAACACTGGGCCCCAAGAGAGCCAGGAAATGGGACTTTCAGCGTGACCTGGTGAAGAACTCCATGGATCTACGCCCCAGCAAAACCGGTGAAAATGGCAAACAAAACCAAAACAACCACCACCAAAAGCTAAGTATTTGCAGTCACTGGTTCCAGGAGTATAGAGCAAGAAAACTCAGGGCGCTAGGAAAGATGATGGATTAGAGGAAGGGTGTACTTTCCGGCAGTTCCTCAGCTCTGCGAGGAGGACTGGGAAGTGATTGTGTCACTCCAGGATCACAGAGTAGAGCTCCTGCTGCTGAGCTCATTCACAACTCAGTCAAGTAACAAGGACCCGCACTCCCAGACCAACGAGCCCCACGTGGCCTCAATAACACTTTAACATGGAGTAAGGGAGACCAAAACCCCAAACCAATGACCAAGTACCCAATAAGAACCACAGGGGGACCTCAGGCCCCACTCCTGGACATCTACTTACACAGCAAAAGTAGAGAATTCCCGAGAATAAAAAATAGTGATTATTCAACAAAAGACATGTGCATAAAAGAGGAAGAGGAATCCATCTCCACTGATGCACAAGTCCAAGGCATCTAACGACATGAGGAAACGTGCCAACAAATCTCCCCACAAAATGCACAATCCCCCAACAAAGGAACACACAGATAATGAAAGTGGATGAAATTCCAGAGAAAGACTCTAAAGAAGTGATTATTAGTCAGGTGTGGTGGCTCACACGCCTGTAATCCCTGACGCTCAGGAGGCTGAAGCAGGAGGATCTCAAATTCAAAGCCAGCCTAGGCAATTTAATGCGGCCCTATTTAGCAAGACTATGTCTTTTTTATTGGTTTTATTTTTTTAAATGCATGACAGTGGAATGCATCACAATTCTTTTTACACATATAGAACAATTTTTCATACCTCTGTTTGTATATAAAGTATGTTCACACCAATTTGTGTCTTCATACATGTACTTTGGTTAATAATGTCCATCATATTCCACCATCCTTGCTAACCCCCTGCCCCCTCCCTTCCCCTCCCACCCCTCTGCCCTATCTAGAGATAATGTATTCCTCCCAGGCTCCCCCTCCCTACCCCACTATGAGTCATTCACCTTATATCAGAGAAAACATTTGGCTTTTGTTTTTTGGGATTGGCTAACTTCACTTAGCATTATCTCCTCCAACTCCATCCATTTACCTACAAATGCCATGATTTTATTCTCTTTTATTGATGAGTAATAGTCCATTGTGTATAGATGCCACTTTTTTAATCCATTCATCTACTGAGGGGCATCTAGGTTGGCTCCACAGTTTAGCTATGGTGAATTGTGCTGCTATAAACATTGTAGTATGCTGATTTTTAACTCCTTTGGGTATAGAGCAAGAAAAGGGATAGATGGGTTCAAATGGTGGTTCCATTCCAAGTTTTCCAAGGAATCTCCATACTGCTTTCCATATTGGCTGCACCAATTTGCAGTCCCACCAGCAGTGTATGAGTGTACTGTTTTCCCCACATCCTCACCAACACTTATTGTTGTTTGTTCATAATAACTGCTATTCTGACTGGAGTGAGAGGGTATCTTAGAGTAGTTTTGATTTGCATTTCTCTAATCACTAGAGATGATGAACATTTTTTTCATATATTTGTTGCTTAATTGAATATCCTCTTCTGAGAAGTGTCTGTTCAGGTCCTTGGCCCAGGAGACTATGTCTTAAAATAAAAAATAAAAAGGGCGAGGATGTGTCTCAGTGGTTAAGTGCCATTGGGTTCAATCCCTGGTAGTAAAAAAAAAAAAACCTGATTATTAAAATGTTCAGTGAACTAAAAGAAGATCTACAGACAAATATAGGAGTCGAAAGAACATTTCATTAAGAAATAGAGGTATTAAAAGGAAACCAGTCAGAACGTCTGGAAATGAAAGTCGTAATGAATCAAATTAAAAAATTCACTTGAAAGGTTTCAATGACAGAACTTCAGGCCTTGAAGACAGGGTCTATGAACATGGATATTTGGTATGCAGTAAGGAAAAAAAAATAAAATACCATGATCAGAATATACAAGAATTCTGGAACAAGATCAAGAGACCAAAGCTGAGTGTCATTGTGATAGAAGAGAACGTGGAGATGAAGGATAAAGGAATTAAGAACCTCTTCAGTAAGATAATAGCAGAAAATTTTCCTCACCTTAGAAATGAGATAGACATTCACATACAGGATGCGTATAGAACCCCAAATAAACAATATCAAAAAAGAACTTCTCCAAGTCACATCGTAATCAAAATGCCCAACATAGAAAATGAAGAAAGAACATGAAAAGGTACAAGAGAAAAAAATCAGGGCACATTTAGGGACAGAACAATAAGACTCATTTCTGACTTCTCAAATCAGACCCTAAAATCAAGAGGAGCTTGGAATGAGATATTCAAAGCACTAGATGAAAACAATTGCCGACAAAGATGGATATATTCAGCAAAGTTATCTTTCAGAATTGATAGAGACAGCTGGGCATAGTGGCACATGCCTGTCATCCCATCGACTCAGGAGGCTGAGGCAGGAGGATCACAAGTTCAAAGCCAGCCTGGCAAATTAGCAAGGCCCTAAACAACTGAGTGAGACCCTGTCTTTAAATAAAATATTTTAAAAGGGGCTGGGAATGTGCTTAGTGGTTAACTGCCCCTGGGTTCAATCCCAGTACCAAAAAAAAGAATAATAATAAAATAAAAAAGAATTGATAGAGAAACAAAACTTTCCATGATAAGGATAAATTAAAATAACTCATGGCCACTAAGCCAGCACTACAAAAATACTTAAAGATATACTGCACAGAGAAAAAACTCAAAAAAAACTCCCAAAGCTTCAAAATAGATGAAGCTCACTAGAAGAGCAACTAACTAAATGAATATCAAAAGTGAATTAAATGTAGCAAACAAACTAAAACATCTGTCTCTAATAACACTAAATGTAAATACTCTCAACTCCCCAATTAAAAGACACAGATTGGCAGAATGGTTAAAAAACCAACATACAGTTGGGCAGGGTGGTGCACGCCTGTAATCCCAGTGACTCCAAATGCTGAGGCAGGAGGATGGCAAGTTCAAGGCCAGCCTCAGCAATTTAGTGAGGCGCTCAGCAACTTAACAAGACCCTGTCTCAAAATAAAAAATAAGAAAGCCTGGAGGTGTCTCTCAGTGGTTAAGCACTTCTAGGTTCCATCCCCAAACAAACAAAACAAAAACAAGATCCAACTATGTGCTGTTGGAAAGAGACTCGTTCCATAGACAAAGATAAGCCTAGGCTGAAAGTAAAAGGATTTGGGGGGTGGGGGTAGGGGGAGAGTCCGTGCAAATAGAGTAAAAAAAAAATAAGTAGGAGTAGCTACTCTCATAACTGACAAAGCAGATTTCAAGCAAAAATAGTAAATATTTATGCCTCATTTTTCAGTGCACCTAATCACATTAAAAATACATATTTAATTCAACATAGTCCCCAATATAATAATACTGGGTTATTTCAACACACCCCTATCAGCAACAGGCAGGTCGTTCAAACAAAATCAATAAAGATATTTTCAACCTAAAAATACTATAAATCAAATGGCTTAACACATCTACAGAATATTTCACCCCCAAATAGCTGAATTCACTTTCTTCTCAGCAGTTAATGAAACCTTATCCAAAATAGACTATAGTCTAGGTCACAATGTAAGTCTTAGCAAATACAAAAAAAAATATTGACATAATCCCATGAATCCTCCAGATCATAATGGAATGAAACCAGAAATCAACAGCAAGAAAAATTCTAGAAACCACATAAATACCTGAAGATTGAACAATACTCTTTTAAATGAGGAATGGATCTCAGAAGAAATTCAGAAATTCTTTTTAAAAATATTTATTTTTTAGTTATAGGTGGACACAATATCTTTACTTTATTTTTATGTGGTGCTGAGGATCAAGCCCAGTACCTCATGCATGTCAGGCATGAGGTACTGGGCTCTACCTCTGAGCCACAATCCCAGCCCCCAAATTAAGAAATTCTTAATTTAAACTTTTAAATTATTAAAAACAAATGAGAACAGAGAAACAACACATCAAAATCTCTGGGACCATATGAAGTCAGTGCTAAGAGGAAAATTTATAGCATTGAGTACCTACCTTTAAAAATAGAAAAACAGAAAGACCCCTAAATAAATAATCTAACTCTCAAGATCTTAGACAAGAAAGAGTAAATTAAGGCCAAAATCAGTAGAAGACATTAAATAATTAAAAACAGGGTTGAAATTAATGAAATTGAGAATTTTTAAAAAGAATTACAAAGGATCAATGCAACAACAATTTGGTTCCTCAAAAAGATAAATAAGATTGATTAAACCCTTAGCCAAACTAATCAAAAGAAAGAGAGAAGACCAAAATAAAATTAGAGATGACAAAGGAGATATCACCCTTGATGCTTCTGAAATCCAGAGGATCATTAGAAACTATTTTGAAAATTTATGCTCCAATAAAATATAAACTCCAGTGGAATTTTTAGAAGACATTGACAAATTTCTAGACACACATGACCTGCCCGAATTGGATCAGGAAGGTATTTAAAAAAAAAAAAAAAACTAACCAGACCAAGCAATAAAATTGAAACAGCAGTTAAACGCCTTCTGTGTTAGTCAGATTTCTCACTGCTGTGACTAAAAGACCAGACAAGAACAATTAGAGGAAGAAAATTTTATTTGAGGGCTTATAGTTTCAGAGGTCTCAGTCCATACAAAGCCAATTCCATTCCTTAGTGCTTGAGTTGAGGCAGAATATCATGGAGGAAGAGTATGGTGGAGGAAAGTGGCTCAGCACATTGCACATGGAGAAAATATACACCCAAAGACACACCCCCAATGACCCATTTCCCTCAGTCTCATCCTATCTGCCTCTAGTCACCACCCAGTTAATTCCTATCAGGGGATTAATGCACTGAGGTTAATTTTTTAATAACCCAATCATTTCTCACATTGTCTTACACATGAGCTTTTGGGGGACGCCTCACATCTAAACCATTTTCCAACAAAGGAAAATCCAGGATCAGATGAATTCTCAGCTGAGTTCTACCAGACCTTTAAAGAAGAACTAACACCAGTCTTCCTCAAATTATTCTATGAAGTTGAAAAGGAGAGAACACTTCCAAATTCACTCTATGGAACCAGTATCATCCTGAGACTAAAACCAGAAAAAGACACAGCAAGGAAAGAAAACTACAGATCCATATCCCTGATGAACACAGATGCAAAAATCCTTCATAAAATATTGCCAACTACATTCAAAAACACATTGAAAAGATAGTACACACGATCAAGTCGGTTTCATCCCAGGAATGCAAGATGGGTTTGACATATGCAAATCAATAAGTGTAATTCACCACATAAATAGAATTAAAGATAAGAATCCTGTGATTATCTCAGTAGATGCAGAAAAGGTCTTTGATAAAAATTCAACACTTATTCAGGAAATTATAAAATTCAGCATCTATTCAGCACCTATTTTAAAAAAAAAAACTGAAAAAACTAGGAATAGAAGAAACTTACCTCAACATTATAAAGACTGTCTATAACAAAACCAAAGCCAACATTATACAGGAGAAAAACCAAAAGCGTTTCCTCTAAAATCAGGAACAAGACAAGGATGTTCACTCTCACCACTCCTATTCAATATGGTTCTTGAAACTCTAGCCAGAAAACTCAGGTCAGGGAAGGAAATTTAAAGAATACAAATAGGAAAAAGAAAAAGCCAAATTATCTCTGTTTGCTGATGACATGATCTTATATCTAGAAGACTCAAAAACTTCACTAGAAGACTTCTAGAGCTGATAAACAAATTCAGGAAAGTAGCAGGATACAAGATCAACATTCATAAATCAATAGCTTTCCTATACTCCAAGAGTGATTATGCCAAGAAAGAAAGCAGAAAAACTATCCCATTCACAATAACCTCAGAACAAAAATAAAATACTTGGGAATTAATCTAACAAGGAGATGTAAGACCTCCACAGTAAAAATCATAGAATACCAAAGAAAGACATTGAAGAAGACACAAAGATGGAAAGACCTCTGTGTTATTGGATAGGCAGAATTAATATTGTCAAAATGACCATGTTACCAAAAGCAATATACAGAGTCAATGTCATCCCATCAAAACACCAAGGACATTCTTCAAATAACTAGGGGAAAAAAAGACCTAGAATAGCCAAAGCAATCCTGAGCTTATTTCTCAGTGATATTGGAGACATCATGGTACCAGACCTCAAAATATACTACAGAGCTATAATAATAAAACAGCATGGTATTTGTGTCAAAAGAGACATGAAGACCAATGGAATCAAATAGAAGACACAGAGACAAATCCACATTCTTATAGCTATTCAAGAATTGACAAAGGAGCCAAAAATATATTTTGGAGGGGCTGAGGTTGTGGCTCAGTGGTAGAGCAGCATGCTTGAGGCACTGGGTTAGATCCTCAACATCACATAAAAATAAAAGATATAGTGTTCACCTAAAACTTATATATATATGTATGTGTGTGTGTGTGTGTGTATATATATATTTTTTTTTTATAAAAGAAAACCTTTTTAACAAATGTTGCTGGGAAAAGTGAAAAGCCATACATAGAAGAATGAAACTAGACCCCTGTCTCTCACCCTGTACAAAGTCAACTCAAAGTAGATCAAAGACTTAGTAATTAGACCAGAAACTTAGCAGCTGCTAGAAGAAAACACAGGGTCAACACTCCAACACAATGCAGGTACCTACTTCCTTAACAAGATCCCTAAAGCTCAAGATATAAAATCAAGAATCCATAAACGAGACAGCATCAAATTTCAAAAGCTTCTGCACAGCAAAGAAAATGATTAAGAACTTGAAGAAAGAGGCTACTG
Source organism: Urocitellus parryii (assembly GCF_045843805.1). NCBI lineage: Eukaryota > Metazoa > Chordata > Mammalia > Rodentia > Sciuridae > Urocitellus > Urocitellus parryii. The sequence goes on from NC_135539.1 coordinate 35,359,460, forward strand.
TTGGGAGAAGAGTTTGCCCGCTGCTCCTCTGACTGGTAATTAATATGCAAAATATATAAACAACTCAAAAATCTTAACACGAAAAAAAAAACCCCAATCAATACATGGGCAAAAGAACTAAACAGACATTTGTTCAAAGAAGAAATATGAATGGCCAACAAATATGTGGAAAAGAGTTCAGCATCCCCAGAAGTCAGAGAAATGCAAATCAAAATTACACTGAAATTTCATTTCATTCCAGTCAGAAAGGCAAATATCAAGAACACAAATAATAATAAATTCTGGCAAGGATGTGGGGGTAAAGGTACCCTTATACATTGTTGGTAGAACTAAAAATTAGTACAGCCACTCTGGAAAATAGTCTGGAGATTCCTCAAAAACCCAGGAACGGAACCATCATACTATCCAACTATCCACTCCTCGGTATTTATTCAGAACTAAATTCAGCATACTATAGCGATACAGCCACATCACTGTTTATAGCAGCACACCTCACAATAGCCAAGTGCCCATCAAGAGATGAATGGAAACTATACTACAGAGCAGTAGTAACAAAAACAGCATGGTATTGGCACCAAAATGGACTGGTAGACCAATGGTACACAAGAGAGGACACAGAGACTAACCCACATAATTATAGTTATATTAGACAAAGGCACCAAAAACATACACTGGAGAAAAGATAGACTCTTTAACAAATGGTGCTGGGAAAACTGAAATCCATATGTAACAAAATGAAATTAAACCCCTATCTCTCACCATGCACAAAACTCAAAGTGCATCAAGGACCTAGATATTAAACCAGAGACACTGCATCTAACAGAAGAACAAGTAGGCCCAAATCTCCATCATGTCAGATTAGGCCCCAACTTCCTTAATAAGACTCCTATAGCACAAGAATTAAAATCAAGAATCAATAAATGGGATGGATTCAAACTAAAAAGCATCTTCTTAGCAAAAGAAACTGTTGAGAGCCCCGGCTGGTCAGAATGATGCCTGGCATTTGCCAGAGGGATGTTTGAAAGGTGACCAGCGAACCATTGAGATGATTTGAGTTAAGCTATATATAATTGCTGTGATGCTGGATTGATTGTATTGTATATTTGACCTTTACTGTCGGGCAGTGGGGTGGCTCTTGCTGCCTTGGGCGCCTGCTACTTTGGAGTTCTCTGGGATTCCCGGAGAGTTCGCATTGGATGGGGGATTTCCGGAGGAGGGATTTCCGGTTGGTGTGTGGTGTGTCCCGGGAGAAGGCTGCGTGTGTGGCGTTGGTGGAAAATCGCATGTGCAGTGCCGGTAAGAGTTGAAATAAAGTAGTTGCTGTTTGAACCTACAAGGCTATGTGGCAGCTCGGTTATTCATGCCCAGCCAGACTACAGCAAGAAACAATCTGTGAGGTGAACAGGGAGCCTACATCTTGGGAGCAAATATTTACCCCTCACATATCAGATAAAGCACTAATCTCTAGGGTATATAAAGAACTCAAAAAGCTAAGCACCAAAAAAAAAAAAAAACCCAAATAACCCAATCAATAAATGGACCAAAGACCTGAACAGACACCTCTCAGAAGAGGATATACAATCTGTCAACAAATATATGAAAAAATGCTCATCATCTCTAGCAATTACAGAAATGCAAATCAAAACTACTCTTTGTATACTTTCTATACAACTAGAGATATGAAAGACTGTGCTCTATGTGTGTAATATGAATTGTAATGCATTCTGCTGTCATATATAACAAATTAGAACTTTAAAAAACTATCAACCTGGAGGGAAAAAAAAGAGAGAGAAATGAATAAAGGCAATGTGATCTATATACACAATGGAGTTTTACTCAACCATAAAGAAGAACAAAATTACCATTTGACCCTGCTATCCCTCTCCTCGGTCTATACCCAAAGGACTTAAAAACAGCGTACTACAGGGACACAGCCACATCAATGTCTATAGCAACACAATTCACAATAGCTAAACTGTGGAACCAACCTAGATGCCTTTCAGTAGATGAATGGATTAAAAAAAGTGGCATCTATACACAATGGAATATTACTCAGCAATAAAAGAGAATAAAACCATGGCATTTGCAGGTAAACGGATGGCATTGGAGAAGATAATGCTAAGTGAAGTTAGCCAATACCAAAAAGACAAATGCCTAATGTTTTCTCTGATATGAGAAGGCTGACTCATAGTGGGGTAGGGAGGGGGAGCATGGGAGGAATAGACGAACTCTAGATAGGGTAGAGGGGTGGGAGGGGAAGAGAGGTGGGCAGGAGATTAGCAAGGATAGTGGAAGGTGATGGACATCATTATCCAAAGTACATATATGAAGACACGAATTGGTGTCAACATACTTTATATGCAACCAGAGGTATGAAAAATGTGCTCTAGATGTGTAATAAGAATTGTAATGCATTCTGCTGTCATGTATTTTAAAAATAAAATCAATTTTTTTTAAAAAAAAAAGAACAGAATATGGTATTTGCCAGTAACTAGATGGAACTAGAGGACCTCACACTATGTGAAATAAGCCAGGCTCAGGAAAACAATGTTGAATGTTTTCTCTCATAAAAATCAGGGAAGGTCATATAAAGATAGAGGGAAGGTCAGTGGAGTAGGAGATTGTGGGGGAGATGGGAAAGGGGAGAAAATGCAGAACAAATTTGACAAAATTTTGGTATAGCCATGAAAGAATATACCACAGTGATTTTCACCTTTATGTATATCTACAAAGCATCCATTAAAAATAAATAAAGACCTGTGAAACAGAGGAAAAGGAATTCTGTGCAGGTGTGATTATGTCCAAACAAACCCAACTGTTCTATCTAACTGAAATGCACTATTAGTGATGCACTTTTATTAAAAGCATTAAAAATTTATTTAAAGGGTAGAAATTTCCAGAACAGCATAATTAGGACTTCTTTGGAAGAAGTCCACCTCTTGATGATGGTGACCTCTGGTTCTGAGAAGCAGCAGCAGTAGTAGTTCATCTTTGGAAAGTCAAAAATCATAGGATTTCTGACTTCCATAGGAAGCCTGAGTTATCTACCACAGACATTTTAGGAACAGGAGTAGAAACTTCCAAACCCTAACTTTGTGATAAGACAGGACAGTTCAAAGAGTGCACTGGAATGCACCCAGGTACTGGCATTTGAAGGCCTGACCTGGCTAGATATCATTCCTACAAATAAAGGAAGAGCAAAATGTCTCTCCCTCACCACCTGAAGCCTCACAGAGCTGGAAGGTAGTTTGAAGATAACATCCATAACATTCCTGATTCCACAGAACGTGCATCTGCTACGTAATGCAGCAGAAACTCATTCTGGACTGTTTGGAAAGAAGGTTAGGTCCTAAATCAATGACAAGTGTCATTTTGAGATATTTAGGAAGGAATGTCGTTTTATTCATCTGATCTACATTTATAAATCAACCATGGACAAGAGACCTCACTAAACTCTATGGAAAAAATATAAAAAGCATTTGAAATTCATTTTTCTACTTAAATTTATATTTGCAAGAATCAAATGGTTTTTTTTTCCTTCAATTTCACCACTCCTTTTCCAGTGTGAATCTCGCCCAACATTTGGTTATTGGTAATTGTTTGCAGTACGATTTGCACATGAACATTTGTTATCGCTCTGCGAGGCGTGGACAGGGTTTTTGCTGATGGAAATCCAGCTTGTGTTTTAGACAGCAAGACGCTGGCTGGGACCTGATAAGGCAGCGGGTCCCAGTTTGAGCAGCTGAGAGGAGTTCATTTGTGCCAAGAATTAGAAGCCATAGGACACCCTGGCTCCGTGGTTTTCCCTGTCGGGATGGAGAAAGTTCTTATCCTAGGAGTCATCTTGAAAACTGGTGGGGCTGCTTTCTTGTCACAATAATTGGGGCCACTTAGGAGGGCTCAGAGACGTCGGACACGCTGTAATGGACACACCCTCCGCAAATATCCCACGGCCCTGTAATGTCTTCACTGACTTTGACAGGATAAGATGAAAACCCTGCTCATGATTATCTGAGCTTAGACCAAATTCAGATTTATGTATAAACACATGCCCTGTTTTACATAGTTTTAGTACACCTTGAATTCCTAGGGATGCAAATTCAGTGCGAAGATCACCTTATTATTTTTTAGAAATTTTTCCAGGAGAGTGGTTGCTTAACCATTTCAGAAAACCAGTGAGACAATGCCAATGGCAATCATTTGAGATGCCAATAACCTCTCTATTAGTTTGCATCTGTACCTCTCACACTGCAGTGATTCTACATGCAAGTACAAGCGTCTGGCTCCTTCTTTTATCTTCTAGAATGGGCCCCCCTGAACATTCAAATATACTTATGAAATTCAAATATGCTGGACATGTTTATGTACATTCAAATATGTACTATTTTATCTTAATTTCTTTTTGCTTCTGTTGTATGATGGCAGGGCTTTGAATTGCTTTTTTGATTGATGTAATTGAAAGAAATAAGGTAAAAGCTAGATTCAGATATTTATAAAAATTCATCTTAAGAAAATTAAACAGAGCTGGGTGCAGTGTTGCATACCTGTGATTCCAGTGGCTCAGAAGGCTGAGGCAGGAGGATCATGAGTTCAAAGCCAGCCTCAGCAACTTAGCAAGGCTCTTAGGAACTCAGTGAGACCCTGTCTTTAAATAAAATATTAAAAAGGGCTGGGGATGTGACTTAGTGGCTAAGTGCCCCTGGATTCAATCCCCAGTACCCTCTAAAAATGAAAATTAATGAGATATTACAAAATATTTGTCTTAAAAAGGGTCCAATAGCATAGCACCCACTATCCTAATTGAAACATTGTGATACACGCTGGGGAAAAAAAAAGTCCAGATTTATGCAAAGCTTTCTGTATATATGTTTTATATATGATTATTATAAAAAGATTGTTAGTTGCGTTTTTGAAATATTTTTGTTTTTCCACTGATTTTTTTGTCTGCTTGAGAGGCTAAATTGAAGATTCCTATTATTATTATAAATTTGCCCATTGTTAGTTGCAGGTTGATTAATTTTTGCTTCATAGGTTTTGAAGATGTGTTATTAGTAGTGCATACAAATTTATAGTTGACACCATGATTTCATGAAAAAAATATATTTTATAATTGTAAAGTGACTCAGTTTTGCTTTCTGTCTTAAAGCCTTTATACCAAGATTCACCCATTAGTCCCAGCTTGTTATAATTTTTTATCCTTTTACTTTCAAACCTTAGCAATTGAATTTCTAGATGGGTATCTTAATACATAGAATACAGTTGAATTTAATTTGTGTGTCCATTCTGACTATCTGTCTTTTAATTGGAGAGGTCAAAGGAGTGAGAAGGAGAGAGGTATAGATATATAGATATAGATATATAAAATCATTGCTCATTCAGTCACTGTTGATTGAACATCCACTATAAGCCAGACTCTATTTTAAGCACTGAAGAAGCAAGATAAAACAGATCATGCTCCTGTCCTAATGGGGTAATATACTAACAGAAGAAGATGGGATACACAGATATTTCTATGTCTGAGAATTGCCCTGGAGAGAGGAGAGGCAGAATAAGGAGATTTAGAAGGGCTGGAGAGTTGGGGAGAGGTAGTGTTGCTATTCTGTAGCGGGACCTGCCCTGGGAATGATATTTAAGCTGAACCATGAAGGTGATAAGCCATGCAGCTCTCGAGAAGAGGAAGCTTCCAGAAAAAAGAAAGTAACTCCAAGGTGGAAGTCGGCCTGGTGTTTCCAGGAACAGCGAGAAGGCCACCACGTGTGAGACTAAATGGGCCAGGGGGCAGTTGGAAGAGAGGGTCAGGGATACTGGGGGAGCCAGAGCATCGTGCCACCTGGTAAGAATGGATCCAAAGGCGTTTTCAACCCAGGAGCGACAACATCTGACTTGCTTTATGAAGGAATCGTCTGACTGCTCTTTGGGAATGGTCAGTGGGGAACCGGTTTCAAGGAAACCCATAGGGAGAAACCTGAAACCATGTGAGTGACAGACAGTTGTGGCTTCTGCCACGGAGCTGTGGAGGGAGTGGTAAGAAATGGCCAGATTTGGCAAATTCTCTGAAAGTAGAGCTGACAGGATTTAAACCAGATTGGGCATCTGCTGTGAGGGGGAGAGGCCACCGGAAAGACAGAGCTGCCTTGGACAGAAGAGGAAAGGAACGAGAAAAGAGCAAGTTTATGGACAGTCGCTCATTTTGGATGGACGGGTGAGAAGATGGCACTAAGAGAGATTCCAGGGGAGCCAGAGAAATCCAGACCCAGGGTGTGAAGTGGGAGGCATCAGCAGGAGGAAGCCATGTGCAGCCTTGGGAACCCAGGGACAAGATGAAGGGGGATCCCAGACAGAGGCAAGAAGAGCCCCCAGACGTGGCCCTGGGGCAGCCAAACCCTGGAATGTGAGAAAAGAAAGGAGGTGAGAGAAAATGAGGCCTCGAAGGGCACAAGGAAGAAAAGGTTGCAAACAGGAGCAGCTAGTCACTATCCCAGCGTGGTCGGAAGATGGCGTGGGGCGTGGGCACTGCCACTCACTGGGGGTAGCCCTAGGGAGGTGGGACGTCCCTCTTCCCCCCACTTAGAATAGCAGTCATGAGAATCAAATGATTTTTAAAGGAAGGGGGAAAGCGTGGAGAAGAAACCAATTTATTTTCTTAATAACCCAAACACCCATGTTTATTAATATATGATTCCAATAGCCAACACAGGACCAGGCCTTGTGCAAATAAGCCCTTTTGGTGAATTATCCCGGGGTCAGCAAATTTCTTCTGTAAAGGGCCAGAAAATAAATATTTTTGGCTTTGCTGGCACTTGACTTCTGTCACAGCTGCCATCTCAGAAAAGCAGTCACAGGCCAAGTCAAGGAGGCGGTGTCTCAGTACGAGCTTATTTACGGACACTGAAATTTGAATTTCATATGATTTTTTTTCATGTCACCAAATATTCCTCTTGGAGTTTTTTTTTTTTTTCTTCACCATTTAAAAATGTAGAAAACGTTTTGAGCTAGCAGGCCATAAAGAAATAGGTGGCAGATCCAATTTGGCCCAGAGGCCCCATAATACCTTAGAACCTAAGAGACGGGTGACACTGAGTCCCCTGATGTGACTTCCCAAGATCACGCCACCAAGAATAACAGAGGAGCAACTGGACAGGTGTCCGCCTCCCGATCCCGGACCCCTGAAACGGCAGCAGATCCGACTCGTGCCACTGTCATGGGGATGACCTGTCAATCAATCTACCACCTGGAGCAGGATGTCATTAACCACCACAAACCTCTCTCCTACGGCCCGTGCTTGGTTTCTGAAGCCTCTCATTTCTTCCATTATGGAGCTTGTTAAGGATCAGTGGCTGTTCACAGTTGGCTTGAGCATCCATCCCATAATAGTCGTTGCTTGCTCTTCACCAACCCCAGGTCGGCACAGATTGCCTTTGTCATCATTTACCTATTTATTCCCAGGCTACGATGTTCCTTATTAGGGTCTTGGGGTAACTCAGAGCACTAGAACATCATAAATTAATGAAGAAGTTACAAATGGGTGTTGGTAAATCTTTAAATAAAAACCATAAGGCCCAGGGCATGCTCTTGTGGAGTTATGAATTTGATTTCTTACTCTTTGCAACACTGAAACAAGAAAATAATTAATCCATGGGAAAAAAAAAAGCCAAAAGTGGGCTTCTCAGCTTCCAGTCAGGCACCTATAATTCCCGACAAGGGGTTGGGCTGGTCTGTTCTACAAATACTTTTCTTTAATATATATATTTTTTATTTGTCCATGGACCTTTATTTTATTTATTTGGATGGGGTGCTGAGAATCGAACCTGGTGCCTCACACCTTAGGCAGGCGCTCTACCCCTGAGCCACACCCCCAGCCCTCCATAAATAGTTTCTAATTGCCCCTCTCTGTTCATAAGAGCATATTATTTGAGAAATGCAAAAAAAAAAAAAATAAGACACAATGCTCATGTCCAGAGAACTTAAAACCCCTGAAGAAACCAGCTCCAGATGAATCCGTCACCTCAGCAGGGTCCCCACAGCCCTGTCTGCCTCTGTCTCTGCTTTCAGAACACATGCAGTGGGGACCCGTATCTGTATTTTTTTTTCCCCTGCTCAGAACCATCTCTCCCCTCAGGTGGCTGGATCCTTCCCATCCTTGAGGCCTTGGCTTGGGAAGCCCTCCCTGACCGTGTACAGAAGGAGCTTCTACTTCTTTGGTCTTGTCACTGGCCTTCTGTCCCCTTTGACACCCTGTTTGTAATATCCTGATTTATCTGTGGCTCAAACATCTCTACCTGTCCTCTAAACTGGAAACTCTAAGGGAACCACGTCTACCCTCTGCTCACCACATTCCCTGGGACTTTGCACAGGGCGTGGCACACAGTGGACGCATAATAAATGTATACAAAATGAACATAGGATGGAGTGCCTGGGTGGAGATGAGGCCGGAGGAGGCCAAGTGGGTGGGCAGCCCCTCTCCCTCCCCTCAGCCTTGAGCCGAAAGTATCAGTGCTGGCTAATTTGATATTTGGGCATTTGTGTAAAATTTCACTTTGATTTCTAAAACCAGAAACAAAATGGAGAATAAATATACAAAGATTAAAAAAAAAAAAAAAAAAAGTCTGTCCAGGCGTGGTGGCACATGCCTATCATCTCAGCGGCTGGGGAGGCTGAAGCAGGAGGATTGCAAGTTCAAGGCCAGCCTCGGCAATTTAGCAAGGCCCTGAGCAATTTAGCAAGACCTGTCTCAAAATAAAGTATTTAAAAGTGGCTGGGGACGTGGCTCTATGGTTAAACACCCCTGGGTTCAATCCCTGTGACACACACACACACACACAGTCTGACCTTGCTAAAAGAGAGTTTATTTTGCAGAATTGTGAAAGGCAAGTTTGGCTGGAGGAAGTAAGCTCTGAGTAAGGACTTACACTAAAACTGCAGCCATGGGGGGTTGTGCAGGGCAGGGCAGAGTCTGAGGCAGCTCTGTGCAAGAAGGGCCTTTATCACCAAGGGCCCTTCGAGGGTTCCGTAGGGAAAGAGTCCTCAATAAACACTGCTGGGGCCTGGCAGAGCCACCCAGTGGGGGGAAATGGATCCTGACACCTGCCTTACATGGTACACACATAAAACAATCATGTCTCAGAGCTAGATCATGGATGTAAATGTGAAAAGCAGAACCAAAACACAGCTTCCAGAAGAAAACACAGCAGATTCTTTTCAGGATGTTGGTGTCCTGGAAATGAGAACTCAGACTCATCAGAAAGGAGCATTCTTCCACCCTGCACTTCACACTAAAAGCTCTGTTCACCAGAAAACCTCAAGGGTAGGAAGAGAGAATGAGCAGACCCAGATAAGAGATCTGCCATGTAGATTTCTGAAAGAGGACTCTCAGTGGTAGGAAGAAGGAAAAAAAATAATCCAAATAAAAGATGAACAATAGATTCAAATAGACACTTCACCAAACAAGATATCTGATACTTAAGATACTCAATAAGCATATGAAATGGGCTCAGTGGGGGGAAAGTAAATTAAAACCACAGTGAGAGGCAACTAGAGATCCATCCAAACGGCTAAAACTTCATTTAAAGAAAAAGACGGTGGCAATGTCCTGACACCTGCTGGTAAACAGGTGAGCCACCTGGAGCTTGGCCGGTGGGACCTGGGAACTGGGAACACCGCCTGGGTACATTGCTATCAGTATCTAGTAAAGCTGAACCTGTGCTATAGGAATTGTATTTTTGGGGGGGTGGGAGGGTACAGGGGATTGAACCCAGGAGCACTTAACCACTGGGCCACATCCCCAACCCTTTTTTGTATTTTATTTAGAGACAGAGTCTCGCTGAATTGCTAAGTCCCTTGCTAAGTTGCTGAGGCTGGCTTTGAACTCATGATCCTCCTGCCTCAGCCTCCCGAGCCACTGGGATGACAGGCCTGCACCACTGCGCCTGGATGTGAATTGTATTTTGTAAATTTTCTGCATTTTATCATATTTTGATGTTGTGATGTCCTAAAAAGCTTGCTGGCCCTGGGAGACACTGCTCTCCCAGGGGTACCTAATTTCAAAAGGCAGAAGACAGTGTTAATGGGGAGCACACCTGTCAGATGCATGCCGACACCCCTCTATCTCACTCTCACGCACAAGCCAATCGTTCCCCTGGCCAGATCATCCCAGGGCCACATGCCAGGCAACTAGAGATCACCTGAACAACCCAAAGCCTGCTGGAGGACTCAAAACTGCCCATCCTTAACTGTTTCCCTGCCCTGCCTGGTCTTTCCCATGGAAACACCCATAAAGTCTCTGGCCTCTGCCTCCTGACCCACCCTGGGGCTTCCCGTGTGCCCCTGTGTGGCATGGTATGCCTTCTTCTCTTGGGAGTAATACTTTCCTCTTTCAGTGGCATTGACCTGTCTGATTCTTCGCTGAGTCACCTCAGTCAATTAAAATCCCAAAGGTACACACGAGGCCTGGGCGTCCTCAGCAACTCTGCTCTTAGAGCCAACTGCATCTGCCCACCAAAACCACACACTAGAATGAGCACACCAGCTTTACTTAAAATAGCTCCCAACCTAAAACAACCCAAATGTCCATCAAGAATTGAAGGGGTGAGTAAATCGGGGCATATTATATAATGGAATACTATAAAGCAACAGAAAGGAATGCTAAAAATAATAGCATGACCTCACAGGCATTCTGTGGACCCTAGGCAAAATGGGAACAGGCACAAAACAGTGTTCAGGGTGCGGTTCCATGTGTGTAAAAATACAAAACTGCAAAACCATCTCTGTTGATGTTAGCAGTTAGCCCCAAGTCAAAATGGACCAACAAGGAGCCAGAAGGAGACACACTTCCATAATCAGGGGCACGTTCTGAAATTTTTTTCTTTTGTACCAGGGATTGAACCCAGGGGCACTTAACCACGGAGCAACATTCCCAGCCCTTTTTATATTTTACTCAGGAAAAGGATCTCACTAATTTGCTTAGGGCCCCACTAAATTGCTGACACTGGTTTTGAACTTAAAATCCTCCTGCCTCAGCCTCCAGAGCCTCCGGGATTACAGGCATGTGCCACTGCACCCAGCCTGAACTTTTTTAATAAGGTGGTTGTTTTACACAAGTGTACACATGCACCCACACACGCACACATACTTGCTACTAGTAATTTTCCTGTATGTGTGTTTTATAGCTCAATTTAAAGACTTTTCGTAAGGGAAAGAACTAACTCAAGAAACATTCTATCTGAGCATAGTGGTACACACCTGTAATCCCAGTGGGTTGGGAGGCTGAAGCAGGAGGATTGTGAGTTCAAAGCCAGCCTTAGCAACTTAGGGAGACTCTGTCTCTAAATAAGAAGTTTAAAAGGGCTGGGGATGTGACTCAGTGGTTAGGTGCCCCTGGGTTCAATCCCTGCTACCAAAAAAAAAAAAATCTAAAGATAAAAATATGCTCTTGAATGACTGGATGCAGAAGTCAGCCAATTAGAAAAGGTTGGGCTATGATTCAAATATGCTTTGTCCCCTCCAAAACCCATTGAAATCCAGTCCCCATTATTTGGCATTAAGAGGTGGTACCTGTAAGAGATGATGAAAGGTCTGCCCTTATGATGGAATTAGTATATTAACAGGTTCCTGGGTTATCTCAAGGGCAAATCTGCTTTAGAAGCCAGTGTGTCTGCATCTCTGACATGCTACCTGTCTCTCAGTATGTGATACCCTGTGCTGCCTCCGGACTCTGCCATTGAAAAAGCCATCTCCAGATGGGGCCTGTTGACCTTGGACCAGAACCATGATCCACATCAACCTCTTTTCTTTACAACAAAGCCATTCTGTGATATTATGTTCTTAGCAACATAAAATGGACTAAGATAGAGAGTTCCAAAGCCCCGTGAATGATAATAGTGGTACCCCTGGGAATGGGTATAAAAAAATGGGCAGGGACGCTGATGGACATTGGTTGGAGCATTTTGATTTTGAGACCATGGGTGGCCCCAGAGCAGAAGTGTCCATCCAAATGGGTGGAAATCAGAGCTGGGGCTGAGTTCATGGCAGGAGGAGTAGACATCACATGGAAGACTCGGGACACCAAGGGTGAAGTCTTGAAAGGAAGGAAGGTTGAAGAAAGTAGTCACGTTCCAGAGTGGCCTTCAGGTGACCTCCATGGTCAGGAAGGGGAAAAATGCAGATGCAGGGGATACTGTGGAAGGCAACAGGAAGAAACAGAGGGCAACTGGACAAGGGAGGAGATGGACATCTCTTCTCTTTGTCGATCCTTTGTTCTTTCCCCCTATTAACCTCACATCTAGGAATGTTGGAGGCAGTCCCCAGGGTGTGGGAGCAGTGGGTTCTGAAGCAAGCCCACCTCACGTGGGTGTCCAGCTGTCCCCATCTCTTCCCAATGCTAGTGTGAATCCCCTTCATTCAGACTGAACCAAGACACCAGACTTCAAAAAAACCGTCCTGGGGAACAGGAACGCCCATCTCTGCTCACCTAGAGATGGACTGGAAAGCCCATCTGTTCCCGCCCACCTGCATTTCTGTGAGCATTTATTCATTCCCAGGCAATTTATTCTAACTAGATTTTCTTCCTGATAGACACTTATGTCCTTTGCTTTCCAAGGTGCCCAAGAAACTGAGTTTCTAGAGGATCTAACAATCCTTCCACAAGTTCCTCCAGATGCTCTGGGAACTGGCATGGGTCCAGGGACTGCCCGCCGGCCACCTGCAGCACCACCCTGGTGCCTAATCATGTCCCTTTCATTCCTGCCTCTTGGATTCTGCTAGAGCTGAGCCCCTCACCTGCAGACCCCCCGTTCCCTAGCAGTACTATATATATATATATATATATATATATATATATATATATATGCAGCAGACTCCAGGGCAGCCGTGCTAAACAGCAGGTAGGTGCTCAACCAATCTCCCTCCATGTTTTAATGAATCAAATCAAAGGAGGAAAAAAATCTCTAACAGAGTTCACTACTCTTCTTGATTTGTCAACCTAGCCACCCTTTCCCTTACCTTCTTCTAAACATTTGTTGGGTCCTAATTTGTTAGAATTCTAACACTATGAAAATCTACCTCCCCTCAAGAAGCCAGTCACCCAGGATGGCAGTTGCTACCTCCGTGAATGGGTCATTACTTCTAGAAGGGCATGTGAATAGTCCATTCACTTTGAAGAAATTAGAGGAGAGCATGGAGGCAACAACATATAATCACTTAATTTGGAGCAGATCCATGCCTGAATATAAGCATCTTTGATTGAAAGGAAAAAAAAAAAGCAATGAAAGGCACTTGGCAAGATGCTTTTCAAGTCAACAAAATCGTTCCAGCAGTCGACAAAAAAAAAAAAAAAAAAAAAAAAAAAAATGACTAGCTTTTGAAAGCAAATTTAATCCCAAGTGAGAAGAGTTGGGAGAAATGCAAAGGTTGGCATCCATGGGAAGAAAAGAAAAAAAAAATGGACCATTTAGAAATGTCTGTGATTTCATTGGTTTTTCCAGTTCCATTTTGTTTTCTAATCACTCTCCTTCTCTAAGACATTAGCAAATGTGTCATTCATTTTGCACACTCAGCATCTTAATCTCTTTTTGCAACTGACAAGTCCCCACCGTTTTTTTAGGGGATGGGAGAGAAGGATAAAGACAGCTCCCACCACCACCCTGATCTACCCTCTCCAGTCAGTACACACCTTGTGTTGATTCCCAAGCTAAGGAGATCACAGCAAGGGACAGGAAGCTTGTAGCCGGGTGTCCCAACCAGAAACGGACAAGAATTTCTCCCTCATCAGAAAACAGCAGGGGTTCCCTCCTATCTACATGGCCTATATTCCAAAACCCCAAGTAGATGCCTGAAGTCATGGCTAATACCAAACCCTGCCAATACTGTGGGTTTTTTCCCCTATACATGCAAATCTATGATAAAGTTTCACTAACAATTAGGTACAATAAGAGATTAATAGTGGATTATATACTATTAATATAATAGCATATAAAAGATTATAACAATATATTGTAATAAGAGTTGTATGAATGTTCTCTCTCTCCTCCCCCTCCCTCCCTCATATTATTGCACTGTACTGTATTTTCAGAGTGAGGTTGACCCTGAATAACTGAAACCACAGACAGCAAATCAGTGGATAAAGGGAGACTACTATCTGGGGAGGAAAAAAAATCAGAAAAAAAAAATAAAAAGATGGTAGAAAGAAGCAAAAAAAAAAAAAAAGCCACCAATATAAGCACCACCGTGTTGCTTAGAGATGAATGAACTCAACTTGTAGAAGAAGAAGGGGGCTCAGATAGCATCTGTCTTACAAAAAAAAAAAATGCATTCCTCTGTTTTTCTCCCCAAACATTTCTGAGAGCCTGACAGGTGCTCAGAGCCAGGCTCAGTGACCAAATGCCCACCAAGAGCTGCTTACCTGAGACCCCAGTGCCCCCACCTCTCAGGGCTGCTCTCCTTTCCCTTGTAAGCACTCAGCGTCTAACCCAAGGATAGCTACATATTCTCATGTTACAATTCAAGGCCAAGGTGCCTTATCCGAAAGCCTTGGGGCCAGATGTGTTTTGGAATTCAGAGTTGCAGCTTGCAAAAAGATAATACACTGCATTTGCTCCGTATTGCATTAAAAACCCTCAAGGACCTGGGGGCACCACCCGTAACCCAACCTATTAACATTTATGCAGCAAAATACATGAATATTCAGATGAACTGGGGGGAAATGAGGGTTGTAAATAGAGTCTCATCAGTACAGGTCAGGCTTTGCAGCCAAAGAGTTCCAAAAAGGTTCAGTTTGCAGATCTTTTGAACTCTGGAGTCACACATGAGGATTGTGGGTGCATGGACACAGCCTTCTAACCCACCAGACTGAACCAGCATCTTGCCCTCCATAAAGTCTGAGGCCTCAGTACAATTCCAACTAAATTAGCACGGAATTTATGTGAAAAAAATGGAATTGTGGAAGCATCAAAATGGTTGTCCCATTCCTTCTCCAAGGCACCACCGTCTGGGGACAAACTAGCTAATGAACAAATACAGGGGTGGGCAGACTTTTTCATTAAAGTGCCAAAGAGTAAATAGCTTTCGGCTTCGCAGACCAGATGGTCTTGGTTGCAACTACTTAGCTCTGGCATTGTAGAGGGAAATCAGCCCAAGAAAATATGCAAATAAATGGGTGTGTCTGCGTTTCAGTGAAGCTGGAGGAGAGCTGGAGTTGGCCCCCAGGCTGTGTTTTCTGAACCCTGATCTAATTGTGCCCGTGTCTCATTTGATGATCAGGATGCATTCAGCAAACCAAGGGCCCCACGGAGAGCCGGGCGCTGTCCGTGGTGCTGGAAATTCAGCTGTGGCTGAAACACAAGTTTCCGCCCTCAAGAAGCTTACATTCCAGCGAACTTTGGGAATTAGATTAAGTTCTTAAGATCATCTCAGCCCTCTGCTTCACGGTGCTTTTGTAAAAGTTGTATAGGCTTATTGCAAAATTATGTAGAAATTGAGAGTGTCTCATAAGTTTTTAGAACGCAACCTCAACCTCACTATCCAGAGAGCTCCAATATAGCAGCTTGGGTGCATCCTGTTCAGGTTTTTTAAAACTCTTTATTTTAGGGAGAAGAGCTCTTTGTGTTGCAACAGGTTTTTTTTTTTTTTGAAAACTGATTATTTTAAAATGAGTTTTGCTACCTTATAGAAGACTTTAACCTTTGTGATCTCTGACGTACCAATCTTTTTATTCGTGGTGTTTGGTTTTGCCCAATAGTCAGCAAACTTTTAAGTGAAGGGTCTGCTGGCAAATATTTCAAACTCTGAGAGCTATAGGCTCTCTGTTGGGACTACTCAATAGGTCACTGTAGTGCAAGTGGCCATGATTATGTTCCAATAAAACTTTATTTAAAAAACTAGGCAGCAGCACAGTGAGCCCCATGGGCTATATCCTGCTGATGGTTTCATGAATCTACATCTTTTGCACGTTTCTCAGAACTTCTCAATGTTAACACGATTTTTTAAAAATCTTCACCAATGATTAACTTTAAGAACATATTTAAATAAAGCTAGTTGTATTTTTTGAGCGTTACCATGTGATATGTGATATTTGGGGATACACATAGATAGTAAAATGGTTCCTACCATGAAGCAAATTAACATACCTATCATCTCACACAGTTGCTTTTTGTGTAATAGATGCAACTAAAATCTATTTATTTTAAAAAATCCCCAAAAATATGATGTTATGAACTGTTATACTCATGTTGAACTTTAGATCTCTAGACTGTTGTTCACACCTATCTGCTACTTTGCACTTATTTTCTTTTTATTTCCATCTCTCTTTCCTTCCCTCCCAGCCCCTTGCCCTTGGCCCCAGTAACTATTGTGGATTTGATCTCTTTTTTTTAGATTTCATGTGTAAGTAAGATCATGTAATATTGGCATTTGTTGTTCTGCATCTGGCTAATTTCCCTTAGTATTATTATCTCCAGGTTCATCCACACTGTGACAGATGGCAGGATCACCTACATTTTTAGGGCTGAATAATAATCCATTATAGATACTACATTTTTTATCCATTCATTCCCTGACACATACTTATAATGAAGTATGGAATTTCCTAAATAAATTAAAACTACAACCATCACATGAGCCAGCAATCTCTCTTCTGAGGAGATATCTTTATTTTTATACATAACATTTCTCTCTGAAGTTTTTTTTTCTCTACTTCTGCATTTTAGTTTCCCAATTTTATTAAGGTACAAATTATAAGTAGGACATTATATCTGTTTCTGTTGCAAAATACATGCTGCTATAGGTATGCATTGTGAAATGATTGAATCACATTAATATGCTCTTCTCTTCACATCTTTGTGTGTGTGTGTGTTGAGAATATTTAGGATCGACTCTGAGCTATTCAAGTGCACAAGGGCACTGTTAGTTACTGTCACCGTGCTGTGTGTTCGATCTCCAGAATTTATTCATCTTGCGTAACTGTGACTTTGTACTTACGGCCATCTTCTCCCAGCCCCCTCCAAGCCTCCAGCAACAATTCTCCTCTGTTTCCAAGTATGACTTTTTTAGATTCCACATGGAAGTGGGATCATAGAGCATTTGTCTTCCTGTGCCTAGTGTATTTCATTTAGGGTATGGTCCTCTGGGTTCATCCAGATTCCCCCATATGACAGGAATCCTTTCTTTCTTAAGGCTGAATAATATTCTGTGTATCCAAAGGAAACAAAATCATTACATCAAAGAGATGCCTGCTCTCCCATGTTCGTTGTATCACTAACCGCAATAGCCAAGGTCCGGACTCAGGCTCAGTATCCACTGGATGACTGGATAAAGAAAATGTGATCCACAGAGATACAATGGAATTTATTTTGATAAAAGGAATGTGGTCAAAATCCCATTTATATCATCTTTTTAAAAGCAACTCACCAGTTTGCCCAACGTGATATGTTACATGATCCAGCTTTTTACCTCTGAGTTGAAAGTCAATGCCATGTTCCCTTTCACTTAGTTCCCATGGGTACTTGGGCCTGTTTCTCTATTTTTCACTGTGTCTTTGATCTTTCCAGTCCTGTGCCAGGGCCCCCTCACCATATTAATGATAGTGGCTCTGTCATATGCTTGAGTATTTGCAGAGGCTAATTCTCCTTGGCTCCGAAGTCTGCAAAATCCCAGGTGACCCCTCAAACTGAGGCATTCCTCCACCCCTTCCCTGTAAGAGTAGAAATTTGTAAGATGCTAAAAAATGAGGACGTAAGGGAGGCAGAGTCTAGCTGTATCCATCAGAGTTTAAGCAGGAAATTAGAAACCAACTTTGATGAAAGAATTTAATACAAAAAAAAAAAAATAGAGACTTGCAATAGGAGCAGAGAAGGGAAAAAGAGACCAAAGACAAGGACAGCTGGTGCTAGTCCAGGAAATTTGGAAGCGGCTGCCGGTGACCACAGCTGTTTTCACTTCCCCTGTCACAGAAACGAGAGGGGATGGGGTCCAGATGGTGCGACTGCAAGACAGCGCCGCAGTCCGCTTGGGCTCCTGATGGTGCCAAGGTACCTCTTGCTGACCCTCCGTGGACACGCAGTCCGAGTGAGAAATGAACTGTTATTGGCTTACGCACCTGAGCTTGGGTTTGTGGCAAGTATTTATGGTGCAGCTATAGTTTGAATGCATCCCCCAATTTCTGGTGTTGGAAATCTAATCCCCAAAGTCACATAATATGCTAATGATACTCAAATGTGGGGCCTTCGGGAAGTCATTAGAATTGCATGAGGTCATGATGCAATTAGGAGTGGCTTTATAAGAAGAAGAAAAGGAGAGATCCAAACCAAAGCTTGCCAGGCGATGCCTTGTGCTGCCCCAGGATTCCGCAGAGTCCCCACCAGCCAAAGGCCTTCAGCAGATGCCCACCAGATGTGGGCTCCCTAGTCTTGACGTCCAGAATTGTGAGTTAAATAAACTTTTTTTTTTAATAACTGACCCAGTCTGTGGTGTTCAGTTATAGCAGCAAAAAATGGACCAAGACAATCAGTTAATCAGTCTCTCCTGATTAACACAAGATGTTAGAATTTGAGTGAAGAAAGGAGAACTGGGCACGGTAGCACATGCCTATAATCCCAGCCACTCAGGAGGCTGAGGCAGGAGGATCGCAAGTTCAAATCCAGCCTCAGCAATTTAGCAAGACCCTGAGCAACTCAGTGAAACCCTGTCTCTAATAAAATATAAAAATGGGCTGGGATATGGCTCAGTGGTTGAGTGCCTCTGGGTTCAATTCTTGGTACCAAAAAAACAAAAACAAAAGGAAGAAGGTGGATGTGTGTCTTTCCCGCACTTCTCCCTCCAACATACAAATGCACGTGCTCACTCACAAAACCCTCTATATTTTAAACCAGAAATCGGTTGTAAATGACTACCTATGGGGTACCATTAGGGACAGGTGATAGGAACAGGAATGGAATCCCAACTTCCCTGAATGTATTTTGTTATAGTTTTGACATCGGCACCTGTAATTCATCTAAATATATTTAAATTTTTTTTAAAAAATCAGAAAATCCTTAAAAATTTAAAACAAACTGAAATCAATGGACATAACTGTGTACAGAATTGATAAACTTAGCACATAAAGAATTCTTTCACACAAATTTAGAATAAGTGCTTCGACCCTACTCCTTTAGTGGGATGTATTCTGGGAGCAAAAAATAAAATCAAATTACTAAGAAATCCTTCAACGACATTTAGTTTGCCTGGTAAATTAATAATATTGATGTTAACTTGAAACAAGTTGATGTACATTATAAATGCAACAAGATTTTTCAACGATAAAAGAGGAAATACAATTTAAAATTTAGAAAGTGAAGCAAATTTCTGAGATTTTTATTTTTAAGCATTTCATGTTTAATTTAAACTTTAATGTTGAGTGTTAAATATTTAAACTTGAATTACAAGACTCAACTAATGATCTTAGAAAAGATGGGTTTCCACTGAAAGATGTAGAAACGAGGACATCCTAGGTTGTCCTCGGTGCACAGCTCTGGGGACACTGCGCAATCTGGGCATCCGTATTTTTATATCTAAATACTTTTTGCTTCTAACAGGAACAAGCATCCCTTGGAGAAACGGTTGATCCACAGTCTGAGGCAGAGGAACAACAAGCCTATGAGATTTTCAACGGGGGTAGGTACCAGGTATTGAACTCAGGGGCACTCGACTACTGAGCCCCATCCCCAGCCCTATTTTGTCTTTTATTTAGAGACAGAGTCTCACTGAGTTGCTTAGGGCCTCGCTGTTACTGAGTCTGGCTTTGAACTCACAATCCTCCTGTCTCAGCCTCCTGAGCTGTTGGGATCACAGGCATGGGCCACAGCACCAGGCTTGCCTAGGACATTTTATTGTTACTCAAAAATCAAGGTCATTGTGGAAGATTAAGAGAGTTAGTGCCAAAGGACAAGGTCCAGTTCAGAGGGGCTCCCAGTGCGTGTCTTTTGGCTCTGTCTAACCTTCCACTAACGGTTCTACTCTAACTCACAAGTTATTTCCCAGGGTCCTTAAATGCCCGACCTGTGAGCGTTTTTTAACTTGTCTTTTTGTATTAACTTCTAACTTAATAGCCATGTGATCAGAGAACTCGGACTTTATGAAACCTATTCTGGAAGATTTATTGAGGCTACTGTGTGGCCCAGAAACTACATGATTAATGCTTGTGGGTCTCTGTGTTTTCGACATCTCTGGCACTGAATGCAGAATTCCATGGGGACTATTAGGTCACCCTGTGATTTGTCCACATCTCCAATAATTTTGCTAATTTTTTTGTCTGGTTGGCTTCTCAATAGTTGATAGAATGGTATGGATAGATTTTTTTCGATATTCCCAGATGTTCTGTTTTTAGGTTCATCTGTTTAGGACCATCTTATTCCACGCATCTGGATTTAGGCACCTGCTTCTTCCTGCTAAACAGAACCTGCAAATGTCATGCAGAGACCAGCTCCGTGCTCCATGATGCTTTTTCATCTTAAAGTCTATTTTGTCTGCTATTTATCTCAGTAGAGCAGGATTTTTGGTGGTACATGCCTGATGGGACTTTTCCTCCCATCCTTTTATTTTCGGTTTTTATGTAGCTTCTGATTCCACATCTTTTAATCAAGAGATAGCAACAACAACAAAAAAAACAGAAGTGAGGAACCCTCTCACTCCTCCCCAGAGTGAACTCTAAAATCACTGGCTTCTACAGAGGATGGCTTGAATTTAAGGAAGGGGTTCATTTCCTGTATACACACCCTCACCTTATAGTTCCCCAGATGGGATCAGGGAAGAAAGATGGGGAAGAATGAGTTTGGAACATCCCGAGGAATTTATTTGTCACACAAAGTGTAGAAACTACAGCCACCCTCAGTGCCCCCCCGTGTCCTTTTATTATGCTATATTTCATCTTTATTTTAGTTACTTCACTTTTCATAAGGTCAGACACAAGATTTGGGGTCCAGGCATTGAGGGGGTGCCTACTGGGAAGGGAAGACCCAAGAGACCTAGGTAAAAGCCACCCCATTGAGGCAGAAAGTGCCCCCCTCTTCCTGGATCCATTAATTCAACAAAGTTGTATGAAATAGAGTCTGTATCTGTATTAGTCCAATTTCTGTTGCTTTAACAAAATACCCAAGGCTGGGTACATTATAAAGTAAAAAGGCTTATTTGGCTCACACTTTTGGAGGCTGAAAGTCCAAGAATCAGAAACCTCCATTGATCCAGGCCCTGGAGAAAGTCACCTTGGCTGGATCACCGCATAGCAGATGGTGTCAAGGTAGGAGCACATGCAGGACAGACACGGGAAGCCAGAGACGGTCGTGAGTGCAATCTTGCACTTTTATAATAACCTCATCATGAGAATTAACGAGGGGTCCCCTGAGATCTATCTTCCAAGGTCAACGCCCCCATCATACCATTGACCACCCCCTAGAAACCAGCTCTTAAAGGTCCACCGCCTCTTAACAGCCACAATGGGGACCAGGCTTCCAACACACAAACCTTTTGGAAGATGAGCCACATCCGAGCTCAGCAGCATCTGAGTGACCTTGAAAGCTCCTTATTTGCTTGTATTCCCTTTTCTTCTAATTCAGAAGAAGACTGATTTACAACAAAACTCACAGGCCCATAGAAGCCCCAGGGAAGGTGAATGGGTGGAGCATCAGTCTTGATCATGAGGGAACAGTGAGAAATCGGAATCACAGGGTGGTACTCGTCCCGTGGACGGGCTGCCAGCTCTCGACCCTGTAGAATTTCCCAGCGGTTGGGAAGCCTTCGCCAATGGAGGTCAGCTGCTGATTTATCAAAAACCATTACTGCCATGGACGGTGGGCTGCGAGGAGGGGGTGGTACAGTTCTGGGGGGGATGCGATAGCCTTCTGTCCTATATTTTTTCCTCTGCAGTGACACAGTATAGATATTCCCTTTGTGGGCTAGAGGTCAATACAGGGAAAGATGGAACTTATAGACATGGAGTTGAAAGGACCCAAATTGGAAGCTTTTGATTGAGTTGCAAGTACATGAAGGTTTTTTGGAACCTACAAATCCAAAAAGGATAGGCTTTGACATCAAGAGAGTCAGATTCATAGCATGTTTCAGCGGTGATGTGACCATCTAGAGAAATTGATTTCTTTAGAGAAGACATTTAAAATAGAACCTTTGGGGAGTGCATTTACCCATGTGTACCAAATGCTCTATACAAACAGCATGGCTTTGACCTAGAAATTGCACCCACAAGAACTTCAGACCACAAGAAGACCATTGCCCATGCATGAAGATCTGAGGATTTTACCACGTTGCTCTTTATAATAAAGGAAAAAAAAAACAGAAAATAACCTTAAAAGTCTAATGAAACAAATACGGCATATTCATGCAAAGAAATACTTTGTATCCATTAAAATTATGCTACAGTCAGTAATTATGGACATGGAAAGGTGTCACGTATATTAAATGGGGGGGAGAAAGCAGTAAGATAACTTATTTTTTTTTTCAAAGTTTGTGTACAAAAACATATGTAGCCTGAAAAAAGTCGGAAAATTTACTCATCAGAATGTTAACAGTGGTTATCTGAGTATTAGGACTATTGGCAAAATTTATGCTATTTTACATTTTTTTAAGTTATTTGAAATAAACACAAGTTATCATGGTAATTCATAAAAATAAAGGGGTCATTGATAACATTTGGTCAGCACTTTGGTCAATAATGGATCTATTTAGTGCTTCATGTTTACTCTGAATTATGAGTTCCCAACAAGGAGGGAGCAATTTTTACTTTGTGTATTCTCCCCACAGCTCCATACGCCACACCGCATGTAATGAGAATTCCATAATGGCTGTTGATTGGTTGGGTATTTAGATGTCAAGTACTGAGGAGATATTATCGAAAATAGCTAAGAACAAAATTGCATGACTGGGCTTTGGCACTAGAACCTTAGTAATTGAAAACTAAAACCTTCAAGTCATTTCATTTTATATAAATGAACCTGCCTCCCAAATCCCCTTCAGTTTTGAAATCTTGCCAAAGTGTTGGTTTCAGTCCTATCACTGGGCTAATGTGAAATTTTAAAAGCTGCTTAATGACATCATTATCCTGAGATCCATAATGAGGGAGGTAAAAACGAATCAGGCTTTTGGAAAAGTCTTGCACGGACCTGTGGTCTTTGGTGTGGAAGCAGGACCTGTCTAGGCAAATTTGAAAAGGTGATACAATCTTGTTTTCCATTTCCAACATCCCCACCCATTGTTTTCCCCCCGTGTATCAGTCAGCTATTGCTGCATAACAAACCACAAAATCTCAGTGGTGAAGAAATGTGTTTATTGACGAAGGCTGGGCTCCTCTGCTTCTTCAAGTGACAATTCTGGTTGGCTTTTCCCCCACTTCCACCTCAAGGATTTGGATTCACCCTGCACCATGTGTTCATGAGGGGGATCCAGGTGGCAGGGGCAGAAATCACACAGGGGAACTCTTCTCAGGTCGATGATGAATGGACAAAGAACACACTTCAAACCTCTGCTCATGCAGCGTCTACCAACATCCGTGTGACCAAAGCAAATGCCCTACATCAGTAAAGCAGGGGCTCTGGAGGCTGAGGCAGGAAGATCGTGAGTTCAAAGCCAGCCTCAGCAACTGTGAGGCACAAAGCAAGTCAGTGAGACCCTGTCTCTAAATAAAATACAAAATAGGGCTGGGGGTGGGGCTCAGTGGTTGAGGTCCCTGAGTTCAATCCCTGGTACCAAAAAAAAAAAAAAATACAGCAGCCGCTGCAGCATCAAGGCGGGCAGGGGGCCCCTCCGTTGCCGTAACAATTGGCACCATGTGGGGAGGGGCATTCATGCTTCCTGCCAGCCCATGAGTAGCAGCAGCATTTACACAGATGATTGTCCCTCTCCATCTCTAGGAAAAGCATGTGCCATTTTGCTCTCCAAGGTGGTCTATTGAGCTGGGTTCCCGGGGACGGTGGCACAGTGTGTAGATAAATGTGAATGGCAGGAGGGACGCGGAGGGGAGAGGAGGCTGGGTAAAAGGCCCTTTTTGCAGCCCTCAGTGACCAACAAACTACCCAGACGCTTTCAGCTTCTGTTCTCTAAATCCAGGCATTAAACAGCAATTTTCTGAGTCTATTGCCATCTCAACAAGGAAGAGTGTGCTCAGCTCCCAGGGGCTCACGTGCAGCTGAGACCAGAGGAGAACAGGACCCTCCAACTGACAATATGTGACAGTAAATGGAAAGATCTAGAGATGAGGGGGTGGGGAGGCTTGGCTGCAGGATGGTCCAGGAAGGACTTCTCGGTGCATTGGTCTCAGACTGGCCTCATCAACATCATCTAAGGACTTGTTTGGGACAAGGATCGGTCTTCCCACCTTATCCCAGACCTACCAAATCAGAAGCCCTGGGCCACACCCCTGAGCTCCAGCAGCAGTGTAGCTGGATTTGGTGGAGAATAGGAATCTGAGGATGTGCAACTACAGACAGCCAGCTGCCACCCACGAGCCAGCAGAACCAAGAAAACCTAGAGGAAACATCAGAGCAGGAGTGACGTCATTTGAATGCCGAAGCCCAGCCTATTCCTGGACTTTCCAACTACGTGAACCAATAAATCCCCTTTTTTGCTGGAGTTGTTTAGCACTGTTTTTCTGTCCCCTGAAGTTAAGGAATTCCAGCAGCTACAGATGGCCCAGAGTCCGAAAAGGCAAGGCCAGGTCTTACCCTGTTCTGGCACAGGCACAAAAACTGAGTCACTGGAGTGCAAACAGGAGCAGCTCTGGGCTGAAGGGAAGCGGCCCAGAGACACAGCCACAGAGACAGGCCCTGCGTGGCTCCGGACACAGGCCGAAAGCTCCAGGCCCCTCTTGGCACACCTGTGTCTCCAAGGCCAGCACACAGGGACAGTCCCTGCTCCTCAGGGTGCCTGCTGCCTGCATCCCTGGGAGTGAGGTGGAGATGCAGGTTCTCAGGTCCTACCCAGGACCTTCTGATCAGCCCCTACATTTTAACAGATGGGATTCACATGCACATCAAAGCCCCACAAGTAGAGTCGGGCCTAATGAATGAGCAAAGTGATGATGGATTAAACCCGAGCCACCTTAACAATCTGATTAGGATTCTGCTCCTCCAATCTGACCTGAAGCTGCACTTCTGAGAACCGAGATGATCAAACCAGCAAGTCACCCTCTATCTATAACACAGGGCACCATGATATCATATATGACATGATACGACATGATCATATATAACTTAACATGTCAGTGTCACATTAATTGCATATCTTATGTCATGTATCTATCACATACATTAGTGTAGATGACATAGTGTTTCATGATGTTAATTATATATATTACATGAATTGGATATGATATATGAATTATATGTTGCATTATATCATATAGATGCCACTTTGAAGTACACTAGGCAGCCATTTTTATATTTACTAAATTGCATTCATGCAAGAGTATAGACTCTTAAAATATGTACCTCGAGTGACATTTTCTACAGTTGTTGAGTGACGGCTCAGCTCTTAATTTCATGCATTTCCATTCACTGAGCATGACAACTGAACACTTGGTCAGCAGCACAGTACCATTCCTCAGACACTAAGAGGGCCCTAAGGGAGTCAAAATCCCTAGCAGTTCATTTGGTGCCGAAAGGAACCTCTGCCTGGCTTCCTGAATGTCCAAGCAGGTTTGCCCCAGCCTTCCCCTGTGACGATGAGGTGTTCAGAGAACCTCTGGGGGTCAGCTTCCACCTGAGGTCATTGTTTATGGCTCCTCCTCATGGTGACAGGCAGGCGGCTCAGGTGTGAGGGTGTCTGGGGTGCCACACTCCAGTGGGATCAGCAACAGTCAGGGTGAGTGTGCGAAGGACCCTTAAACCGAAACTAAACTCATCCTCACACGAGAGAGGCTCTACACACATATTCAAACTACCTTGGGCCTTTTTATATCTCGGTCTCTTTATACTTTCATTTAGATCACAATGGACGCTGTGAAGGAATTAATAAAGCCTACCAGAAACTTTAAAAAAAAAATGCAAAGATGAGACTCGTGAGCTGCAAGCCAAGAAGCACGTGCCCCTAAAAAAATGCAATAAGCCTAAGAGTGAGGTTTGATTCTGGACGAGCAGGGCCCCGGTGGTCATGCCAATCAAACACTGACCGCAAGTGTTGTAGAGAGAACACATGAGCTCAGAGGAGTCCACAGAGCCGTAAACACAACCTCCATTGTTCATTGGTCTGGAAAATGCCTTCAGTCTGGTCCTGGGGGATCTGGGGGTCTGTCCAAGTGCAAGATCCTCTATCAGTGGCCGGATGACGGAACAAACAGAGTTGTGCTGAGTCCTGCTCAGGTGCCCTCACCAGGGAGGTTTTTACATGCAACACAAATTCACTGAGTCCACACTTATGGCTCCTCTGATATCGATCTCCTCCCCCGGTCCTTGTTCCCTTATGTTTGCATTGAAGAGTTTCCTTAACATCTGAAGGTCACATTCCCTCTCCCGAGGCCCACTCCCTACTCTCATTCTGGGCGGTGTGTCTCCTCACATCCCCTCCACCCCTGCCTCTTTGCCACTATCTTGATCATTTCCAGGGAAGCTCACAAGGGGGGAGCTTTGTCTGCTTCCACCCAGGTTTCTCTGCACAGTGCATGGAGCACATCAGGAGCCCACAGATGTTGGAGTGAAGAGCAACTCGAGAGGTGTCAGGCAAAACTGATTTTAACATAAACAACATAGCATGGCAAAGCCTAAGTCAGACGCTGCATATTTTAGTAAAATATTTTAAGCCCTATGCTTAGCAGGATAGGAAAATGGGAAGACTTATAACCGGCTTTGGAAGGCCACTGACTGGCATCCGTAAAATGTGCAAGTTGTCCTACGCTCAGATCCAAGAGTCGGCCTCTCTGACTCCACACTGCCCCTCAGTGGGCACAAGGAGGTCAGTGCGTGGACGTTCACAGCGGCTCTGTGGATGGAGAATTGAGAACGAGTCACAGAGGCTTCCCTTGAGCCTCATCAAAGAACACAGCAAGCACTCAGTGAATGCAGCCCTCATTACACACCGCAGGATCCCTGTCCCTCTTTGGTCCCAGCCTGTGCCTTGGCCATCTACACCAGGGACCCTGTCAGTTCAATCTGTGACCACATTCTGCTTCAGCAGCTCACGGCCCCCAAGAGGGTGTCTTTGATTGAGCTTAGTCTGAGTCTGACCCAAGTGGAACAGCCGGACCCTCTCGGGTGTGTATGGCTGATGCAGAGGCTGGAGGGTCCCATGGACACTGTCGGCTTTCAGTTCAGCTAGACGCAGGCATCTGAGTTGATTGACACTAAAAACTAGGGATACTGGTCAGGCCTCTCCGGGTCAGGCATTCCGTTTCCACAAAGGCTCAGAAGCAAGCCGATAGCTACTTTGCAAAAGTATTTGAATCTAGTGGCTGTGTCTAAATCACAATCCAAACCCCCTACCAGGGCACCTCCCGGCAGAAGCTGCAGCCCTTTAGAGCCCAGAGGCTCCAAGCGACAAGATCATCTTGCTGGTTGTGTCTGGGCTATCTAAAGAATTCAGTAAGGTGCAAGGCACTCGGACTAACTGCAGATCCATCCAGTGGTCACGAGTGATGGGGAGTTTATCCCTCTGCCGTTGACTGCAAGTAGCTTTCCCAGGTCAAGAAGAGACAGGAAAGTACATGCACATTGACTTTAGCAACGCATTCAGATGGAGAAGCAAAGAGAACTCTGCATTGAATTTAAAAAGTCACCCTGACTTTTTTAAATCAATGACAATCTTGGCTCAGATGCTATGGATTAAATTTGCCTCCGTCTATCGCTTACCCTCCCTCTCCTTTTCCCTCTTTCTCAGCTCTGGGAGGACATGCCTGAACAGCCCTACTTGTCAGGGCTACACCAGCTGCAGGGGATCTGACTTGCTCCTGATGGTGAGTCTGGGTGGGGCAGTGGAGGCTAAGGCTGAGCCGGGAGGGTGGGGAGGTACCAGATCTCCAGTTCCTCCGCCCTGGTTCACTCCTTCTCCAGCCCTGTGCACCTCCTGGCCTCTGGAGAGTGGAGTGCCAAAGCTCAGGTGCTCTCTGTCTGACCCACTGTCCCCACACAGGACCAGGTTGGAACAGTGCCCTGGGCACCTGTCTCCAACAGAGCAATACAACCTGAAGTCTCTGCTCCCCAAAGTTCTCCCTGAGAACAGGGAGCCCCCAGCCTCCAGGTCGAATCCCCAAAACTTCTGAGGCCAGGGCAGAGGGGCAGTGAAGACACAGGGGACAGGAGGAAGGTGTTCCTGAGCCAGTAAGCGAGACCCCATCACACCCAGCTGCACACGACGACCTCTCAGCTCGCTGCCACTAAAGCCCTGTGGCAGTGCCAGGATAAGCCACCTTGTCCTTTAACCCAGACGAGAGAGAAAAAGCCAAAGCACCACAGGAACTCGGTTTTCCCACCCTCCACCCACCTCCCCAACCCCCCCCCCAAACTAACAGGCAGTGGTGGAGAGACTCTGTCACCCAGTTGACCCAACAGGCCAGTCAGCTGTCCCCAAGCCCTTCCCTCGCATCCCCAGGAGGATCTCTGTCATCGATACTGTACTACAAACACCCTTTCCTTCTGTCTCTAAATCTCATCAAATGGCAGAAAATATCATAGTAAAGAGGGAAAAAATCCACAATAGTACTAGATCTGAAATTTGAAGAGGTTTGGGGAAGTATTAAAAGCACACCGGATATTCCATTTCAACCAGGGCTCAGAAGCAAGCTAATAGCTACTTTGCAAAAATATTTGAATCTAGTATCCGTGTCTAAGTCACAATCCAACCCCCAACCCATTCAGGGGACCTTCTGACAGAAGCTGCCACCCTTTGGAGTTCAGAGGCTCTAAGCAGCAAAATCATTACGCTTGTTGCATCTTGGCTGTCTAAAGAGCTGGATACGGTGTGGGCAAATGATCACACTGGGTATGATCTAGGGTGTGAGGGATGTCCATATGTCACGTGCAGAAGCTGCCTGAGCCCAGAACAGATCTGAGATTGAAACCCTGGACTCCCGGCTCTGTCCACATCTCAGCTAATTATTTTCCCAAAAGTTATCTCATGTTGTAAAACTTAGGCCTTAAAAACCAAACAAAAAAAAATCCCAATAAAAAGAATCTCCATCCATCATCACCAAAAAAAAAAAAAAAACTTTTTTAGTACATTCTTGTTTTCACATGTATTTTATGTATACATAATAGTAATTGTGTTAAGTGTGCAATTTATACCCTGTTTTCATTTAACCCTATCTAAGTCTTCCCCTGGAGGTTTGATCCCTCTCCTTTTTAATGTCTACATAATATTCTTTGATTGAATAGACCATGATTTATTTTCTTCTCTCCTTTTGACCATTTGACTGGTTTCCAATTTCTGCTACTATAAATAACACTGCAATTAACATCTTTATTTCCTCGGCTAAATTTAAATGTTTTATGAGGCAACTGAATACTCTGGTGTGCCACTTCTTTTTGAAGAAAAATGGAACGTCCTGGTTTCATAACAAGGAACGATCTAAATTTAGGTCCACTGTGTGACAAGTCAGAGCGGCAGTGGCAGAGTTCTGAAAGCATTTCAGGAAAAAAGTCTATTTAGTTGATTTGTCTCTCTTGGTGGGATATACTAAGTCTCATGTTGCTTCAGTTTAAAGTGAATCTCAAGATGGATACGATTACCCTTGCAGGACATTTTTTTTTAATAGTAGCATTTCTGTTTTACTTTCTGCAGATCTTACTGCACCTGGCCAAGGTTAAGGTCAACCATGAATGTATAATTGTCGAGCTCTTTAAAATACAGAGTAATAAGTGGTCCCTAAGTATCCTTGGGGGATTGGTTCCAGACCTCCCCACCACACGCAGATAACTAAAATCAGAAAATGCTCAAATCTCTTATTTAAAAAAAAAATACATAGTAATCATCCACTGGTATACTTAAAATCATCTCTAGATTACATATAATACCCAATAAAATGTAAATTCCATGTAAGTAGTGATTATACTGTATTATGTAAGGAATAATGGGAAGGAAAATAATGTGTACTTGTTCAGTTCTGATGCAAATTTTTTCCAAATATTTTCAGTCTTCGGCCTGTTGAATCTGAGAGCATGGAAAGCATGATCAGAGAAAAAAAAAGGCCAATTAGGAATCTTAGAAAACAAAAATCTGATAAATAAAATGTAAAACCCAATAGATTAGGTGAATGTAGATCAATACAAGTGAAAAAAATTATTGCCCAAATAATCAACTCACCCTAAAAGCCATCTAATAAAATTTTCCCATATGGAGAAACAAGAGCAAGGAGGGCAGAGTAAATTAATAATAAAATAGAATTTTCCAGAGGTAAATCAAGATACTCCTTGTGTTGAAGGAGTTCATAGATCACTGATTACAGTGAGTGAAACAGATCAGCACCTGTATTAGTGAGCTTTGCATTGCTGCAACAAAGTACCTGAGACAAGCTACTTATGAAGTCAAGAGAGGTTTATTCAGCTCACAGTGCAAAGAGGGATGCCCATTGGTTTGACCTCCATGAGTGCAGCTGATGGTGATAACAGGTGTGTCAGAGCATGTTGGCACATCTCCAGGCAGGAAGCAGCAGGTGGGCAGGTCCAACACTCCCATTCCAGGGCACACCCCCAAAGATCTAACCACCTCCCATTAGGCCATGCCTCTTAAAGATCCACAGCACCTCCCAATAGCACCACTCTGAGGACCAAGACGTTATATAAGGACTTTGAAGAACACACATCCAAAACCATGACAACACCTAAAGACACCTTGTAGAAATTTCAAAACAACAAGGATAAAGAGGAAGTGCTAAAAGGTGTCAAAACCAGAAAAATAAGGCTGGGAGCCACGGCGTACTCTTGACTTCCCAGCAGCTTGGGAGGCTGAGGCTGGAGCATTGTGAGTTTAAAGCCAGCCTCAGCAATTTAGCTAGGTGCTAAGCAACTCAGTGAGAGTCTCTAAATAAATACAAATTGGGATGAGGCTGTGGCTCAGTTATAGAGGGCCCCTGAGTTCAATCTCTGGTAACCCCTCCACCCTCCCCCGCCCCGAAAAAAAAAACAGGAAAAATGAAAGGATGAGAATGAGAGAAAAATGTGCCTACAAAGAAACAAAAATCCACCTGGGCTCTGCCTTCTCATTGGCCACAGTGGGCACCAAGACAAAAGAGCAAAAACCTCAAAAGTCTGAAGATAAAACCTATTTTGAACTTTGGGGTTTACACACAGTTGAAAGCTAATATTTAAGGGTGAGATCAAAGTAAAGATACCTTCAGACATACAGTGGCTCCACGAGTTTGTCACCCTAAAAATCTTCTTTGGACAGATTAGTTAGGGATTTATTCTAACAAGATCAACAAAAATGTAATAAATTTAAGAAATTAGATGTCATAAAATACTAGTAACCATAGTGAAGGGAAAGCAACAAATTACAAAATCAAACCACTAATGGTCAGCTTATGAGTTTCACAA